>NW_024366815.1:1331227-1814240 GCF_014805655.1 Passer montanus
AGAAAGCAGAGATACAAATGATGACAGCTGCCACAACATGTGCAGATGGATGGAAGAAAGCACAATTATCCCATTTTCCAGTGGATGAAAGTCTGTCAGGAATCTTACTCCTCTCAACAGCAAAGCAAGGGAAGGTCACAGCCAAACTTCTTCCTCTCAATAGAAATTGTTTTGCTTGATGAAAAATAAGGCTGTGAGGCAACATCAGACTGACCTATGCGTTGATGCTCTTCTCCTCTCTTCACTCTGCTCAGCCCAAAACCAAGCAGTGGGGTCAGAAGCAAACAGGATATTTTAGGTCTGCATTTGTCATCATAGGTGTGTTGTGAGAGGAGGATTCTGCCTCTTTTTTTTCCAAACCCATGAAGCTTCACAGCACAGACAGGACTTAAGAATGAATTTCACCATGCCATGGAAAGGTCATTCCATCACTTAACATCAGTGTCATTTCAAGGTGACCTTAAAGGCAGCCCATACTGATGCCTTCAGCCTCTTCTTTACTTACCAACCATGTCTCCAGTGCCTTTCCAGAAGGTGACTTCCCATTACCAAAGGACAAGCACAGTAACATGGAAGCATCTTCTAATGAATCCATGAGGAGTCATGGATTCTGCAGCTTGAAACACACTGCCCTTGTACCCAGGGTGGTGTGTGCAAGCAGCTGCTCCATTTTCTTTGCACAGCCTTGTGACAGCCTGCAAGCCATGCTCAAGCTGCAGCTTGTTATGCTGTCCCTGGGAGGAGTGAAGGGGGAGGAAGCTTATCAAAACCAAATACCTTACAAAACAGGAAAGTTCAGTCCCAGCTGAGGGCAGCTGTGGTGAGTGAGTAACACATTACACCAAAAAGGTTACTCTGCATCACAAACTAGTCTCTGTTTAGAAATGGACTGAAAGTAGGAACTGGGATGTGGAAGGAGAGGGGAGAAGAAATTAAATGAAACTATAAAAGTAAGATTCAAACTGAGATCCAGTACTTGCAGGACAAAGTGAAGTCTCTAGTACACAGCTCATGCTCAGCACTTGAACCAGCATGATGGTAACTGGCAATCACCACAGATGTGCTGAACTCCTTCTGGCCTGGAGAATGATGTGCTTTCATGACTGCATCTGGCACACCACCACAAATGTTTTTACAAATCTACTACGAATCCCCGTTCCCTCTCATACACAACAAAGGTGGAGGCTTATCTGATTCAGCAGTGGATTCAGGTCCATTTAAAAGCACAAAGCTTTTAAAAGATTTAGCTCTGAATGTGATGTAAACCCCTCCTTGAAGTCTGAATTCTGATTGAAATCCATTCTCACTAATATGAGAGGTACAGTGCACACACTGATATATCATCAAATTTACCTGTGCAGACCTAACACTAAAGCTCACAGGCAGGAAATTAACTTCCCTCTCACAGCTGCAGAGAGATGACTTATACTGTGAAATACAAGTTGTGCAAAAAGCCCACTCCAGTAAAACCAAAAGCCTGCAAGACAAACAAATACTCCTTGGCAGGATGTACTCAGTAAAAACCAAATCAAATTTGATACAAAACCAGTAACTCAGTAAACTACTTAGACAAAGACTAGCATAAAAACTCAGGTAATTCCCAGGACTCTTCTGCTGGGAGAGAGATCTGATGAAATGTCAAAGGTGTCTGAGGTGATGGATACTTTAAAGTGCTTCTGAAGCTGGTGGCAAATCAACAAGTTCAACACTTTCCAGAGAAAGGCTGTGTGCAATAAGCACCTAAAAAGGCTTAACAGGGAAAACAGACAACAAGGGGAAGCAGCAAGCGGCACAGACACTCTGGAGAGTTCCTGCCTCTTTGCCCTAGCAAAAAAAGTAGGGGGGAGCTTCAAAACAAGCTGGAAGGAAATGAAACATTTTTTCACCCAAGTCAGGAGGTTCACATCCCTCCTGTGCTGGAGCCCAGCTCTGAATGCAGTGCTCCAGGTGGGTCTCAGCAGAGCAGAGCAGAGGGGCAGAATCCCCTCCCTGCCCTGCTGCCCATGGGGCTCTGGATGCAGCCCTGGAAACAGTTGGGTTCTGGGCCAAACATGTCTCTCCAGTTTAGAAACAAGGATGTCATGTGGCACAGTGCCAAATGCTATGCCCAAGTCCTCCTAGATGCCACAAAAAACTGGAAATCAGAAATGTTTTAGAGAGGTACCAGAAGAAATGGCTGGATAAATCTATCTAAGGAAGATTAGTCCCTCATTTCTGAATAGAAAAATACCACCTGCAGCAGAGAAACAGACTGTATGTCAAGGAGATATTCCTAATTTGCAGCCTTTTCGTACTCGTCTTGCCAGGAATCTGCTATTGATCATGATTTCCTTCTGAATGTCAGTCACATACTCAACAAAGCCAAAGGTCTGGAAAATTAAAACTCTCCACCAAGAAAGAAATATCCATCTGCTGCTCAGATGCTGTCTTTGCAGGAGCTTTTTCCATAGAAAAAGAGGCTTTCTTGGTTGAGTGCTTCTTCATTCTTTTTGCAGTCCAAAGGGCTTGTCCCTATTGCACCTTTCATGTTCTGGGTTTCTATTTCCTTGAAGCTGTAACATCAGCCTCAGATACCCTCAGGGATACCCCTCTGTCTGTGCAGAACATGTGCATACCTCTCACGTCAGACTAATCCTTCTTGTCCCAGACTAACTTTGGGGCAGGCTGACCTTATACTGCCATAGGTCTCAAATCCTCATGCAAGCAGGATTGCACTACTTTTAGAAGTGTCCATTGTACAAACCATTCTTGGGAAATACACTTTTGTCTGCCTGCAAAAAGAAAATGTCTTAGTTGTACAACTCACCCCTGAGTTCAAAGGATATGGCTTCAGTCTAAAAATTATTCATTTAAGATTTTCATTTCACACTGTTTTGATATGTGGATATGTGTGGGTTTTTTCTTTGTAAACTATTCCTGTAAAAAAACAGGTTTTGAAAGTCGAAAAAATTACTAGTTCTATTTCAAACTGACAAGAATTAGACCTTCCATCAAAATCATTCTTTATCTGCAAAGAGACTGGTTTCACTGTTTTGGAAATACAACACTTTTTGCAATAAAAGCATAGCATTTCATTTTGTCTTAAAAGCAGCAGTCAGCCTTTTAGGGTTGAATGCAGTATGCCGTAGCACTAAAAAAAGGCCAAAATAGAAAAGAATTGAGCTATTTATCTGGAGAAAAAATGCAGTAAAACCTTCTTTGGAACCAAGCAGGTGAGGAAAAGTACTTTGCTATAATAATAAAAAGACTAATTTCCTTTCTGTTAAAGTTCTGCTGTCTTCTTTTGCTCACAGAGTGTTAAAGTTTTCTCTCTAAAACTGGCATATTTTGAAATCCTCATAATGTACCTCCCAGGAATTCAGAAACTATGAACATCCCTTTAAACTCAAAAAAAGGGCACAGATGTTCAGCTTTTCTAAGAATTCAGCTGTTTGTTCCCTTAGGACTTTTGATACTTTTTGTATGACACTGATACAGTGATATGTAGAGAAAGATGCAAAAGAATAAGTACTTTTTGTACAGATAAGAGAGATGTTGTCTGCAAATAACATACGTTCCTCAAGATATGCTCTTGGTTCTGCACAATAAAATGTTTTACTAAAGAAGTTTACATGAACACAAAATCTTCAGCTACTACTCAGCATGAGTTACTATTCTAGGAATACTAAAAATTAAAAAACTTGGTAACAATGGGAAGAAATAGAAGAGACTAAATATTAATACATAAGCAGTTCTGACAGAATTCCAATGGACTTAAGAGTTCTTTAAAAGAGAGATGTATTTGATTCACAAACCTCTAACAGGCTTTTGTGTAGCCAGAGAACTACAAACAAATTTATGAAGGAATTCTGGACTGAATCATCAATATTTCACAATATTCCTCTCTCAAACTTGAACTTAGACAAACAGTACATACAATAAGCAATTCATTCTGCTCTCACTATTGGCTGGAGTTGCACAGGTAAGTACCAGAATTTTACTGCAGAAATCTTTTCTCTGAGACATGAGACCATGACCTTATGAAAGACACATTCTCAAATGAGGTTTTTTCTACATCATGGTGACAGATCCTGACAATTCCACTGAAGCATCAGTAATGGAAATGCTACCATTGAAAAACAATGGTTTTGCACAAGGGAAGGGAAAGGGAGGGGGGTTTTTTCTGTTTCTTTGTTTGTTTGTTTGTTTTTGGGATTGTGTGTGTGTGTGTGTGTCTCTGTGTGTGTGTGTTCCTCTCCAAAACAATTCAGGTAAGATTTTTTTCACGTTGCTGTGTTTCTTTGTCAGCCTTTTATATTTTTCCTCTATGACAATGAAAACGAGAAAATAAACAAATACATCTCTGGCTCTCCACCTCATAGATTTATTTGCAGCAGGAATGGACCTGACAGCCTACACCACACAACAAACTACATGTGGATTCCAAAGGCAATGAATAATCCCCTGATGGCTCAGATGAAAACACAAGCATTGTTCCTTTTTTTTTTCTGTTTCTTTGTTTGTTTGTTTGTTTTTGGGATTGTGTGTGTGTGTGTGTTCCTCTCCAAAACAATTCAGGTAAGATTTTCTCACGTCGCTGTGTTTCTTTGTCAGCCTTTTATATTTTTCCTCTATGACAATGAAAACGAGAAAATAAACAAATACATCTCTGGCTCTCCACCTCATAGATTTATTTGCAGCAGGAATGGACCTGACAGCCTACACCACACAACAAACTACATGTGGATTCCAAAGGCAATGAATAATCCCCTGATGGCTCAGATGAAAACACAAGCATTGTTCCCATCCCTTCTACTGTCACTTTAAAACATGCTTGACCATACTCTGTGCTCAGTACTCAAAACATAGAGGCACTTAGAGGTCCCAAACTCAAATTTGGTATGAGAAAACTTTCAAGACAGATTCTGTCAGAGCAAACCAGAATCACAGGGCTGGTTTAGTGCAACTGGTAGTTAAAAATCCCTTTTGGGAGGCTTCTTTCCCCAGTGCTGCTGGCTGTTTTCCAGTAGCTACATCACCTAATCCTAGACGAGGACACACTTTCTTTTGTCCTTCCACAGCCAAAACCAGTTATTGTTGGGCCAGAGATCTCTGAATTCTGCCAAATTTTCTTCAAAACATCAAGATTCACACAAATGTTTTTACAGTTTCAACAGTCTGCCCAGTGCTGCTGAGAGAACAGCCACTCTCCTGCTATGCCTGCTCAGATCCCTCCTCCTTTGGCTCTGTATTTCCCTGTGCACTTACTGCCCAAACTGTCTAAAACCCCATGTTTGGCTTCCTCACATAATGTGATCCCATTAATTTAGCACAGTCTTAGATTACCTTTCACTGAGGACCATTAGCAAAATTACATATAAAGATAAGATGTTTTTATTTTCAGTCTCCTTAGTTTTCAGTCTTTTCTCATGGTTTTTTCCATAGTTCAAGTCTCAGCCTTTATCTTCTGTGGCTCCAGGGAAGCTGTTGGGATTTGATTGTCTGACGTCCTTAAACAATAATCCTGCTAATTCAGGAAGACTGTAGCACAGCTGCAGAAGTGAAAGATTAGCTCTAGCTCCAGCATTTGAAACCGTGTAGCAGAGAAAGCAAGCAAATGAGGGATAAGCAAAAGATACGGTTACACATATACGCAGAGATTAAAATCAAGAACACACAAAACACAAGGAGTACAACAGGCATCTCAGCAGGATCCCTACAATCACAGAAGACTTGAGAAACTGTACTCTACAGCTACACTAGAACTGAGAAGAGAACTTGGCACAATCAATCCTCAACTTGCAACAAACCTTGTGACCTTTGTCTCATTCTGCTAGTAATGCATAAACACAAATAAGTCAGTTGAACTGAATCTGCAGTCCTTCAGATGGAACATTTGTTGAAAAAATATATACTAGCCCTTTTCAAACTGTAGAGAAATTATTTTCCGTTATTGCCATAGATCTTTTAGAAATATCATGCTTGCACATGTGCCTGTATATGAAAAAGAGACTGAGACAAAAGAGACTATCAGCCAGTATTACTGATCCACTAATACAGATTCTTCTGCATAAGGAACCCACGTGGATTTTTGGACAATACAGTGAAACCCACAATTCCAAATTACCTGGAGGACTAACAGCTGAGAAACAAAAGATTCTAACACTACTATTAGTGACATTAATACCCCGTAGCAAACACTGCTTCCTAGGTGACACACACCATCTGCACATATTAGGGCCACTCAAAGAATTGCCAGCATTTGAAGCTGGGTTTCTGAACTGAAAGGCCCAACAAACTCAGGATCAAACAGAAAACTTCATTCCTTTTCCTGAGAGGAAAAGTTAGAACAGCAAAATGTATGTCTTAACATAACATCTTCCAAAGAAAAACATCGCTTTCCAGTCTGCATTCATCCTGCTGCCTTTTATTCTACACTCACAGTCCCACAGCAGTTTTTGGTGATATTTATGCAGAACCTACCACAAGGCCTGTGACTCAGACACACAGCACTAATAATAATTCACAGCACTACTGCCATGTGAATTATTACTCTTTATAACAATAACAGTAAAAATGAGTAATACCCCACATGAGAAAGGTTTATTTTATCATTCAGGCTCCCTATAGAGATATGGCTTGAAAAACAATGCAATAAACAACACCATGTACACTCTTTTGCCACAATGAGATGCATAGGCAGGTTTACAGACCTCCCTGTGAGTCTCAGAAACAAAAAAATCCATGTTACAGCCAAAGCTACAAGATGTTATGGGCCACGTTTTACCTCTTGAGGAACCCATCAAACTCTCTGTGTGGTAGCCAAGGCACAGTTCATTATAAAAACATGCATCTTATGGATCTCTAAGACTGGCCACCAATTAAACCTTTTCTTTCTTTTTTTTTTTTTTTTTAATGCTTGCCAGAGTCCAGTATGTGTTAAACATATACAGATATACAATATACAGAGGAATCAGAAGCACATCAGGAAGTCTGTCTGTAAACGAGACAATTGCCTGTGTATTAAAAGTTTGTCTGCCTGTACTTCCACAGATGCACTTCTAGCCCTCCAGAACCGCAATCTATTCATTTCCTCCCAAACTGTAACAAAGTCTGGGCTAAACCTTTTCATTATTTTGCAACATTTATTACTTTCCATACACAGTATAATATTCCCAGAAATGTTTCACAATTCCTATGCTGCAAATGAAACACAGTCTTTTCTTGGATAATTAACAGAAGACATCTCTGCAATGAGCAAAAGAATAAGGGTTTCATCACAGTCCCCTCTTCCAAAAGGGCTTCCAAGGGGACTTCTAATAGGAAAGCCTGTGGCCTGATTTCTAGTAGAAAAGCCCAGACAGAAAAATAATCTGCAAGCAGAATAGTGAAATGCACATGAGAAGAACTTTTGGATTAATTCCTAATAGATGTCTATCCAAGTTCAGACCTACCCACTTAGACCACAGCATCCTTCTACCAACATCTAGGATTTTGAAAATAGATCCATTTAATAAACAGCACATTTTGTAATTCACCATCAAAGAAAAACATCGTTTTACCATATTTGGAGGAGCACTTTAGAAAACTTTATTATGTTCAGAGATTCTGTTGAAAAAGACCCCACAGTATTTTCATTCCGTGTCCAGGTGAGTACTCTTGTGACTGCCTCATGGTGTAGTTATTCTTCTGACAGCCTTTTCACCTGCACTGGATGTCTCAGTTGTCCATTTGGACACAATTAACCAAGTTAAAAGGTTGGAGAAGTCGGTGGTATTGCCATCATGTTTTGTTTTCATGGGCTGTCAAGGAATCAAGTAACAAAGTTTGTGCTTCTGCTCAACTCACTCAGGAGATTGCTGCAGCAGAATTCTACCTCTGTGAGTCTGCCATCCAAGAACTACCTAAAACCACCTGCTGAGCTAAACCTCAATAACATATTTTAGGATCACTGACTGAAGGACAAGGACTGATTCTGAGGGCTCATAGCCTGATGTGATGAAGTTGTGAAAGCCTTCACAGAAGAAGAGTTGCAGGCACCAGGGTGATTGAAGGTACTGCTCAGGCAGGTCTCTTCATGACAAGTGTCTAATGGTAGAGATCTGGACTCTGGTGGGAGGGACTTCGTGACAGAGGCTCTGTTTTTCAGTTCAAACAGGTATTCCAGGCATCCTTATATCTCTGGTGTATTTCCCAAATGCTTGTGGGGTCAGTGCGGGACTCCAGACTGAACTGTGGGACTGAATTGAGGGACTATGCAGGATTCCAGACTGAATTGCTGTGGGGTGGTAAATGTTGAGTTAAGCTGGAGATAAACCAGAGATGTCCTAACTTTCTAAAAAGGCAATGTTTAAGTCATGCTGGTGCAAGAAATAACCTTAAAGTCTTCCTTCCTTCCTTCCTTCATTCACACTTACTTTGCTCTTTTTAAGACTGAATGTTGCTGAATGATACGGCAAGCTGGAGATAAGCCAGAGATGTCCTAACTTTCTGAAAAGGCAATGTTTAAGACATGCTGGTGCAAGAAATAAACTTAAAGTCTTCCTTCCTTCCTTCATTCACACTTACTTCGCTCCTTTTAAGACTGAATGTTGCTGAATGATACGGCAGGCTTAGCAGAACTCAGACACCTTTCCTCACTGAGACACCAAAGCATCTTTGAAAATTCAGAGACTGGGAGGGATGTGAATGGTCAAGCCCACAGAGAGGCTGGGGGAGCAGAAAGAGCTACTACACAAAGCCCTTGAGCTCATGTGAAGGTCTGCTGCTGGTTCCCAGAAGAAAGCCCAGTGAGGGAGCTGCAACCTGCAGTGAACAACAAGCCCTTGGTGTCCATGTAATTGCGTGGCACTAGACGACAGCAGAATGTTTTGTCAGGAAGGTCTTTTGAAAAAAGGTCTTTTTCTGATCTTTTGAGAAACTACTGAGCCTCACAAGTGGAATGTCCTCAAACTTTCAAAGTTTGAGAGCGTGATTTAAGAGACAGACTAAGACCCAGTGATAACTCCAGACAGAATTTAACTTGATAGAGAAAGTTACCTCAAGACGAATTTTTTTGTTGTTGCTTTTAATAATGGATTCGGTGAATAGCCAGGAGGATAAATAGTTTCAAAACCTTTCCTGACAGTTCAATGCACCAAAACCCACTTGCTGGTAACTATGGGCAGTACTAAGTCACAAAGGTTCAAGAAATGGACTGCCTTTTTCCTCTTGAACTAGAAAGAAACAGCCTTCCTCCCCAGACAATGACTGCCTGTGGGCAGTTCAGTTAAAGATCTCTAATCTCCTGGCATTGACTACTCATATTTGCCCATCCCTATTCTTCACTGACAGAACCTCTGTTACCATCATGATCAGAAGCACCTGCTCTCTGTGTGCGGTAAAGACACTAATTTCTTTTAACCTGCAACACACAGAATGCAATACTGGAAGTGCCTTTTTATTCTGACTTATGCAGGTTTGACTTGTATTCTGATGCAATACATGTGATAATGAGTAACAGATAGAGTTAAAATACATCAATTGCTCTTATGCCATATTACCAAGCTTCCAGCAGTGACAGAAAACAAAAAGAACATCAGGAAGAGTCACTATGTGTAGCACTACAACAGGAGAAGGAAATATATTCCCTGACTACAGCTGGCCACCAGTTCAAATGCTGACCAAACACACTTAAGAAGTCATTGTGCAGTAATGACCCTGTTTATGCTCTGATTTTTCTCTAAGCTATGCTATACAGTAAATTGAGGGAGTTCACTGTAAATCTTGTTGAGTAAATTCCCATCAGTGGGAACTGAACTCTGGAGAATGGACTCAAGGCTACACTCTGAGGCTCAGTGAACGCAAGCTGAGACACAAGTCAGAAGTGTAAGTTTGAAATGGAAGAGAGAGATTACTAGTTGTGAAATGAAAGGAACTCATGCCACCATCACAGCCACATTATGCAGCAAGGTGAATGCAGAGTCTTCAGCAGCAGTACTTAAGTAACTCAGAAGATACTCTACAGCAGAACCAAGGAGCATCTACCAATTTTGTGGCTGCCAGATGATTACAGAACAACTGTCAAGGAAACTATTAATTTAATCATGTAAACCAATGTCCTGCATTAGAAAAGAGACCACATATTGACTACTTTTAGGGAGCCTTTTCATTGTCAGTCTTATCCCTTTGGGTTCCCTCCCTGTCCCTGCAGTGCCTTGTCTCTAGCAAAGCTGGTAAAAATGAATCCCAGATGTTACATTTATTCTTACAAGTTGAAACACACAAAAAATAATTACCCTACTAGCACTGGGCTGATTGGGGCCATTCAGCTCCACACATAATTTAGTATTTTTCAAAGCCAATATTAAACTCCAGACATGGCACTCATCAGAACAGATGTAAATATACACCCTTGAGCTTGTGCTCTCAGAATCTCTTTCCCCATCACTGAAGAACAAGCAAGTTCATCTGGTCTGAACCATCAGTCTTGGGATGAGTTAAACTTCACACAAAGTGCCCTGGCAAGTGTCCTCTTCACTGATCCTGTAGGTCTGCACAAGCTGAGAAGGGGACAGAGTCATATTCCAATCAATACATCTCATTTAGAGTGACCTGGGATACCACTCCAGTAATTTGTGCTCCACTGCAGCCTTCTTTCTGCCACAGTGGTGAACACCACCTCTACTCAGCTGTAAAACCTGAGTGCTGCCAAGTCTGTATTGCTGTGTGAAGTTCAGACACCTGGGGCACAACGTCTTCATTTAACTTACGTAAAATCTGGCACGTGTAGCCACTGCAGCCCTACAAGCAGTACTGAGAATATTCTCTACTGTATAGAGATATTCTAATCATCACATGGGGAACAGATGAAGATTCTGGAATATGTTTAATTTCTAAATTATGATCATTTGCAGTAACTCTTCATTCATCAGACTAATGAAACATTTAAAACCATAAGGCACCGGAAGCAAAATATAAGTATTTAATTGAGAAACACATATCTAAATAGTCTCATTAATTTATGAAACTTAAAATCTTTGTGGAATTTTTTCCACACAGCTTTCTGATCTTCTCTGCTTTTAATGTAGGTTTTATGAATTCACTATTTTCATTTCTTTCCTTTTGATGACCATTTCATTATATTGAAGTAATAGTGGCAATACCAGTGAATAAAATACTGGATCAGACAGTATTTGTGAGGTTTTACTGTGAATAACACTATTCAAAGAATACTATCTCCCTGTACTGTGTTTATTCCTACAGTTCAGAAAGCAGTCCTGTAAGACATTTAATTCTTCCATCCCATTCCAATACAGCTGAAATTACAGTGCTCATTTTCATCAGCAAGTTGTAGGTATAGTGAAAGAAAAACATGACAAAGCAGTTTGTAAAAATGACACTGCATATACACTAAAAGATCTTAACCCTGAAAAGATGTCATTTAATCTGTATTATTTTTACTAATTCATATAGATTATGCTTCTTCTATGTGTCCTCTTGGTACAGTTTAGAACACATAATGCTACATATACTACGTCAGTTCTCAAAGCATAAAGTTTGGGACCCCATGAAACAGATAAGGTCAGGAAACACTACCCCTTCAGACCATTCAGCTTCTTAAAGCTAGATTCTTAACAGAAGAGATGTGCAAATCTGTGAAAGCACAGTCACTCTGTACAAATCTTTCATTTGCCTGAGATTGCTGGAAGACTGAAACATGAAATCTGAGATTTGTCTGCTTTGGTTTTCTAACACTGTTATCTCAGATACCAAGAAGAATACGTTTATGAAAGATACCTTTATGAAAACTGACCTTCTTCAAAGCGTGCATGGATGAAGGGGAATTCAGTCACAGAGAACTCTGCCAGTGCTTTCCAGTGCAAGGTTAGACTGTGCTTGGAGCAAGGTTTAAAGAGGTCTTTTCAACTGGGTGGAGGACAATTGCATTAAAAAGGGAAGGCAATCCTTAGTTTCTTGTGAGTGGAAAACACAAACCCATTCTTCCTCTAAAGTATAATGCCAATAAAGCTGTTATGTACTATGTGGTGTGACAGATAAAAATCATTCCTCTCTCATGTACTGGCTTCTGCAGTGACACAAAAATACTTCTGAGCTAAACACCATTTCCTCAAAGCCTTCCTTGCAGGTCCTTATTGTCCTGCAGAATCCTTTCCTAGACAGCTGCAACAGCAGGCAGAACCTAATGTTTATTATCCCTTTCAAACCTTCTTCCCTCTCTCCTTGCTAAGGCTCCCTACCAGCCTTCCATTAATTGCAAACTGGAAGTCAGCAAAGAGCAGCTAAACTGGAATTAATGCAGTGTCCCACACAGCCCATGTTTGCCTTGAATTTCTGTCTGCTCCCAGAGCAGAAGCACTGATTAGACAAATGGGACCTTTCCTGGCTATTTAGGAATTCTAACTGGTTTTAAAACAGCAGTATGGGTAAAACTGTACACAGGCTTAGTGACAAGGTCTTCACTGCCAGCTGCATGCAGCAGTTTTCAGGGTACTTCTTAAATTCTTCTCCTTAATTCCACTGATTCCATTAATCAAAATTATAAGTTTTCAGCTGAGGACAGCATTATTTTTTAGTCCAGATTATGCCAGTTCTGCTTCCCCAGTGCAACAACTTCACAGGCTGGTGATGAAAGATACTACGAGAGTGTTAGAAACTCCATTAATATGAAGTGTAGTTTGTCCAAACAATCAAGCACTAAATAACACCAGAATGGCATTTTTGTGCTAATAACCCTGTCCATGTTCCAAATTCCAGTCCTCCTGTGTAATCATTCCAAAAAAGTTGCAGCTTATTGCAGCTATACCTAATATGGCATTGAGTTTCAGATTTTGGACCACTGCACTGTGCTTATAGACTATTTCTGAATAAAATCCTCCTCATCAGCCAAATTCTAAAATGAACAGAAAAAAGCAGGGGCACATTCCACTTCGGTTCTTTGCAGTAACTCCAGTTTTCCCAATACAATCAACAGTTTCTCAAGTCCTGTGCAAGTATTTAACTAACATTTCTTTAAACATCAACATACAATTCATGGGCACATCACTAACATAAAACCTCATAAGTAAGGCCTGATAACATATCCGTTTTTTGGTTGTTTGTTTCTATATCAAAACTACAATGGAAGCTGACAGGAACTGAACATCCAAAAACTTGTGATTTTATGTTGTCAAAGAATAAATGAACTCTCTGATACTTCATAATAAATGTTTTAAAGCAGCGACCACATCTGATTTTCATCTCTCTGCATTCAGTTAGTGTATAAAACGGGATAGTACCCGTGTTAGCCAATGTTAGCCAATTTTGCTTTGTGAAAAATTAATGAATTTTTGTGTGTCACACTGATGAATACAGAAAAACTCAAAAGAACTACCTAAGTCTGTTCACAAAAAAAGAAAAAAAAAGCTCAAAAACCAAACACGTTCTCATCAAACAACACAGTAAGCAGTGAGAAACCGTTGAATTAGCAACAATTGAGTGTCATTATGAACACTTGAAAGAAATCAATACAGAAAGCATTTATGAACAAGTGTTTGAAAGATCTCATACCACATGCACCCTTGATTCAATACTACTTGTAACAGAAACACTGCAGCAGGCATTTCTAAAACTTAAAGTTGTTAAGGTGGATTTCTTCAATAAAACCCTTTTTTTTTTAAATTTGCTGTGCATTCTTCCCACACACTGCTATCTTTTGCAGCAGTGATATATTTGAGAAGTACACTATGCTTACTGCTCCAAAGCATCTTCCATCAATAATAAAGGGCATACAGCAGAATGGAAATTACCACGTGACATGGAGTGGAAACTATTAAAAAAAATAGAACCAAAACCAGAAAGAAAACAAAGCGCACACAACCCACCAAGAAGAGAGCTTTAGCACAACTGTTCTAATTCTCAGTAATAGAATTACAGGATTGTAAAAAAACCCATACATATGGAGGACCTGCTACTCACAAACACATGTAATCAGCAAAATCCTATTTCTGAAAGCTCAAAAGGATGAAGGACACTGCATCTGCTTCCTAGAGACTGAGCTTGTTACTTTGAATGAATATCCAGACATAACCAGGCATTCAACATCTCAAACAAACTTCTGGATACAATAATCCTTGGTTTTGCTATTTTGGATTTGTGTTTCTCTTAATTTATTTTGCATGCAAACAGCATCCTATTCCTGCAACCTGAGGAGACTTTTTGTAGCCTTCAATAAAATTTCTCCTAAAGAAGAAAATGAAGCAGTTCTTCTCACCAGGTTCACCTGACGTTATTTAACTCAATTTACTTTGACACAATCAGAACCAGGGGAGTCCAGCAAGAATTTCCAGCAAGCAAAAGCTGATCAAAAATAAACAGATTCACCCACTGTTGTATTGCTCACGTCATATCCCATATTTTTTCTTTGTGCACACTTTTTCAGTGCTCAGACTATACCCCCCAACCACCCAGCATATACACCTTAGTCCTAGAAATCTTTCTCCCAGGAAACTCCTCTCTCAGGAACTCAAATAACGGCCTGTAAAATTTTCTGTAAAAATTTGCCACCTATGAGAAGGACAGCACTTCTCAACCTCACTAAAGAAGATTTTTAAAGAACAAACAGTAATGATGGATAAGGTGTCCTTAGTGATAGAAAGAAAATATCCAAATATCTTCAGGCCTCAGATGCAATTCTAAACTCAAACCAGTTCTCTCTAGCTGCTGACATTTGGGATGAGTCAGATGCAAATGCATTCCAGCTAAAAGATTGGAAAAAACACTTGTGGTAACATCCTTTAGAAACAACCTAATCATATTTTTAGCTGCACATGGTTGCGGAAAAATCCTAGAGAAACTGCCTTCGATGAAGATTTGCCCTTGGCAAAGAAACACACAAGCTCAGAAGGATAAAACACATCTGGTTCACTCATTTAAATACTGTGGAAGCAGCAGGAATACAGGTCTACACAGAACTGCCACCCTGCACCTACAGCAACAATGAAATTGCAAAGGCCACTGAAAACAAGATACATTACTAATTTCTAATGGTGCTTCTAAAGAAGAAATGGTTACATTTTGCATCATTGAAGATTTCTTGACAATCCTAACCAGAGGAAAGGAAAAGGTAAGTTTCAGTAAGTAGCATAATCATCCAACAGATCACTATAACCAGCTACTACACACCCACAAACCCCACATTTGCCAGGGAAATTACACACCTTTGGTCTCTCCTGTTGCATGGCCAACATATTTGGGATTGTAACCTGAATATCCACATAGAAATAACAAAACTCTGAAGAAAGATGGAAAGAACTTGAATACAATCTGTGCCAGTAAATGCTATCTTTAGATGTCCAACTGAAGCAGTGGAGATAAAACTCACCCCCATCTGTGGGATTAGGATGGATCTTCCTCACATCAAACTGTTGAGGAATATCTGAAAGGAGCCAACACCACTTTCTTCAACACAGCAAACTTACAAGAATCATCCAGATATACCAAACAATTTCCTGAACTTGCGGGAGTTCGGGTACTTAAGGTGCCCTTGGTTTCCCTTCTACATCAGCAGCACATGGACCTTTATATTTCCTCATGTTAAACACTACCAAAACATGTCTAAATGGGTAAGAGTCTGGTATCATAATTCAAGTAGATATTATATTGTCTCTGTAGGCCACATGAATCAATTGGTATCACTTTGAGCCAAAAAGAAAAACAAACACACAAACAAACAAAACTCCCTCACACACTTTTTCATTAGCGTTTCAGTAAGTAATTTCACAGCATGCTGAATGAATGAGTTTGAAAACTAATGAAGGTGTTTGAAAACTAAAGTAATTCTGAAATTGCTAAACCTGAAGCAGTAGGTCGGATTCATCCGTTTAGGACCTAATCTCAGTTTCAACTCTTCCATTTAATTTTTCCTGCTCAAGAAGGCAGCTTACTAGAGGAACACCAGGGACTACCCAGTTTTCATGATTTTACAATGCATGCTTCCAAATTCAAAAAATACAGCCAAGGTATAATGACTGGCTCCTGTAAAAACAGAATTTACTCAAGTCAACAAAAGAACTCAGAAAAAAAGTTAAGTCCATCTGCTTACCACGCTTGTACTTCAGGGTTTTTTTAGAAGTAGTGCTCAGATGTGATTTGGTTAACAATACAATTCACAATTCAAACATAGCATGTTTGAAATTTAAACAAAACATGAAGCTCATATCTATGCTAGTTTGCTTTAAAGCTTCAGATAGGAGAGAAAAACACAAATAAAGCTTTTTTCAATAACACACATAAATCACTGTGCACAACACCAACATGCTTATCAAATGATAGAAAAATAATTCTTTAAATTAAAGTCTCCACTGATCCAGTGACCCACAACTGGGTAGTACAAAAGCACTCTTGTCTGTACCAGAAATGGCAAATATGTAAATCTATTACATACCAAATTCACCAGCATGGCATTAAATGACATTAATCTCCAGTACAGTCTGGATAGATTTTCAGTAAAAGCCACACCAGCTAAGACTGTGAGGTACTTGTTTTCAAAGGGCATTTTGAGCCATCTCTGCCATTTATGAACACCACAAATCTTTCTCAGGTCTAGCACACTGGGTAACTAAAGCATTGAGACAAAATACAGGAGGCTGCACATAATCCATTTTGGTTTTATAACTGCACTGTCTCACACTGCTTCTCCTCAGCATGCACAGCCCAGCTACTTTTAGTCAGGGATTTTTTATCATGGGTTTTGGTTTGAGTTTCTTTGTAGGGGTTGGGGCTGGGTTTTTTTAATGGCTATGCATCCCTCTTCATTTCCACAGAGAGAATGGGTATCTTTCCCTAAAAAGAGGAGGAACTGAGCTACGTATATGCAGATAAAAGAGCAAAAACTTTCCTGATCATTCCTGTGCTCTGGTTCCCCAAAAATGGCATATTTAAGGGTTGGGCACTACACAGTCTAAAGAAATCTACAGTCAAAACCAGAAAAACAGTCTCTCCCCAATCTGATTACATCTGTACAGCTGCTGATGTTGGACATTCAGATAAAAGCTGGAGGCGAAGGCTCAGTTCTCTATCTCTGCTATGTTTACATTCTGAAAGCTTGGACATCCTCCTTTGAAAAGCAAATGAAAAAGAAAACATTAAGACTCATGTGGTCTATGTCAGGGAAGAGCTATACAATGAAGTCCTCCTCTCAGCTCAGTGGTTTTGAATACTTCAGATGCAATCAATATAGTCACCTGTTTAGGCAGATACACCACAGATTTAAGCATTTCATTACAGAGAGTAGAGAGCCAAGGCTAAATAAGTCTTCATTTTCTGAATGTGCCAGGGAAAAATGAAAACCTCCTGAGTAGAGCCTTAATGTGGCTCACCTATTTACTGAACACAGTATTCTCCCAAGTAGGTTGTAACACAAAGGATAAATGTTATTTCCCAAAACCATTGCATGACTACAATTAACCTTGCCTTGCCTTCACCAGAATCTATGTCTGCAACCAAGCTGCAGGTGAGATGTTGGTATGTGGGAGCTGTCAGGGTAAGACAAATCCATAAAACCCGAATCCTTTTGTGGGACTGTGGCAGGATTTTACATAGCTGCCTTAATAACTGAATAGGATTCAGGATCTTATCTTCATCCATCTGATTTCCCTCTTTACCCTTAAGCAGGACTGAATGAAAATACATATTGTAGTAACTTCTTTCAGAATGCAACAGGTCTTTAAGCAAAAACCACTTTGAAAAAATAGGTAATGTCTTGAACCTACCAAACTACTAATATCTATTTCACTGAGCATTACAGACACCTTTGAAATAAAATTCCTTACCTCTGTCTGTCACTAATGTGGCACTATCAATGCACAGAAGTGACTGCTGTCCAAAATTCTTTATTAGTCACTTGTCACAAGTTCATCATACAACAGGTATTACACAGAATAAGAGTGGTGATCATGTACCACCAAACATATATATATTTTTCACATACTGCTTTCACAGGAGAAACAAGGAGCGACTGAGATTGGAGCTGCCACACCAAAGCAAGGGAAATGCAATCACTGACAACTCCAGGGACAGTCCATCACATACTGCTTTCACAGGAGTAACGAGGAGTGACTGAGATTGGAGCTGCCACACCAAAGGAAGGGAAATGCAATCACTGACAACTCCAGGGACGGTCCATGCTCCGGCAACTCTGCAAGGAGAATATATCTGGAAACTTAGATCTGATAGGCTTTTTAAAAAAGGGAAAAAAAAGAAGGCTGTAATGAATTTCAAGCATGCATCAGCTGGAAAATCCACACTTCTCATACATACCCTGTCCATGCAACCTAAAGAGCCATCACCAGTTTTCCTAAGTTCAGCACATACATTAAGGGGATGGTGACCCGGGGAAAAAACCCAAACCAACAACTAGGGGTCTATAAAAATGCTTGGGAGACTAGGATTTCTCTAGATTAAGTTTTACTTCTTATTTGACCACAAGAAAAATAATAAAGAAGAGCCTCTTTGAAGATGATGCAAAGGAAGGCCATCTGTGTCAGTCATACACATCCCCCCACTTTCTCTAAAAATATGAGTTATTATTTCAAAGACAATGCTATATACCACCAGGTCTGAAAAGTCTTATAGCCTAGAGCCACATGGAAAAAGCCATTGCAATTTCATTTATTAGTTTCACACACCAGTGCTGCAAAGATGGCAAAAACACAGAGAGAAAACTCTGGACTTTATTAAGTTTTTGAACAGAAATGTTTATTCAAGTCAGAACTAAAGTTCCACGCCATCTTTAAAGTTCAGCTAAGTGATAGGATTCAAGCTACCAGTGTCACCAGATGGTAACTTAGCAGCTGATGGTAAGAATAAACCTGGATACCTGGCTATTTAAAATATTTTTAGATTTCAATTAACTGCCTCTCATTTAAGACTCACAGTAAGGACTGTCAAGACTCAAACAAGGTAGCTGTGGGGTAAAACACAACAGCTGGTGTTGAATTCACCTTGTCCAGGACAGGAGAGTTGTGTCTAGCTGCTGTCAGGAGGTGGAGTTTGCTGGAGCTGGGCCCTCCTGGTAACCTGAGGACATCCAACCCTTGCTCACGCACCTTGACATTCTCATTACAAAGTGCAGATGAGGTGAGCTGCTACACAATCTCTGTGATATTCTCCTTCAATTACCCTACACTTCACAGAAGGCCACTCAGCCCTCTTGTCCATCTGAGTAGCAGCTAAACAGCCCTACTGCCTCTCACCCCTGTCCAGCTCTTCCCTCTTGGAATATCATTACAGAGTCTGTACCCTTCATTACAGCTACCTGAGAAGAAACAATTCTTAAACACAGCAGACTTACATCTGTCATATCAAGGGCAACAACTGGCCCCCCAGTGTTTTCTACTACACATTCAGAGACAGTTCACCTTCTATGTTAAAAAATCACACCATAAAAGCAGTTTCTAAAATATAAAAGCACTTATAAACAGAGCAGGAAGTCACACTTCTATTTATTTGACATCTTTCTATTCTTGCATCTGTGGATATCTCCATACCATACATATTAAACACCTGCAGAAGACATTAATGGAAAAATCAACCCCCCCAAATAAAAAATCCAAGGAAAAACTACAGTGTCTGTTTCTAATAATTTAACTTAAGATAAGGAGTAATATTTTACATTTTGCATTTTACTGGATAACAGAGGGGAGTGAGAAAAAAAAGTATTCCAAAATTAACTCTCATTTTCATTGTTAGCTATTGATGACTTCGATTGCCACACATCATTAACTAGTTTCTCAGCCAAATCAAAAGCTGAAAGAAATAAAATGAGAAAAAAACAACCCTGGGGCTACACTTGAAATGAGAAAAATGCACATATTTTTAACCAGATGGTTCTCCCTCTGGGTTACAAGTTTATAATATGAAAACCTTACTCCACCATATTAAATATTCTACTGTCTTGCTAGCACATGTTTTTAAATTCTAAGAAATCCTAACTACTGCATCACCTGCAGCAGAGACTTTCAGGGAATGTTAAGAGCCAAAACATTAATCTCTCCGGTGTCAATCTGTTTATTGCACCCCAGAGTCAAAAACTCCATCAACTCTGCTATGGTCTCAAGCATACTCAGTGAGGTCAAATATTTGTCAAGATAATTTGTTTTGGCTGGAATGGAGAAAGTAAAGCGAAACAGACAGAAAAAGGCAAAAATACACCATTTTTTCAAGACACAATTATGTTAAATTATGGAGCCTTGACTAGACAAAATATCTCATTAATAGGAGATTCTAGATGTGACATAAACCGGGACCAGATTAGCCAATGCAAAAATCCTGTCTGTACTAACTTCATTCCTTTCTGAATGTGCAGACTTAACCCCTGCTTAAGTCAGAGATAACATCATAGATTCCCTCCATATAATTTTATGTGCTTGAAATACCTATGGAAATTATTAATGAAAAAGAAACATTGCCTGTGCCAGAAAAGCTGTGAAGCACCAGTTAGCTCATTTCAGAGCTCAGCTGCTGAAGGACACTTTTAGAGGCCTTCATAAGGATCAATCTGGCCCTTAGCAGGCTGGACTCCCATCCCATGCAAACATGCTCCCACCTCACCATCCTCTGGGCAAAGCACCTAAAATAAACCCATTAAAGTGTCTGAAAAAAACCCTTATGAATTCTGTTCTAAGAGCACTGGTTTAAAGCATCAAAACCCCCTAAAACTTGTCCATGCATCTCTCTGAATGTATATGGTTTTGTTCAGCCTCTCTTCCAGATGCTGCAACCAAACCAGCAGTACAGTAACAATCAGAGCTACCCGTCCTACTCAGGAAAGCACAGTTAACATCTCTCACTCGATTTCTTTCAAAACAGAGACAGGACATCAGGCCTCATTAAAATGCCTATCATGGTGTCAACCTATGTTTCATGCCCTTCTGAGAACCGGTTTCTCAGAAACAGGGGAACACAAATGTTTGGCCTTCTAATTCACAGCAAAGAATAATTTTACAAGACATTTCAGTAAATGAGGGTAGCATATCAAATACCATCTCTAAAAAGAGCAAGAGCAAGTTGCTATGTATTTTTCAGCAATAATTAACCGACCATCAACCCTGCAAATGCCACTTACTTCCTTTCCTATGACAACTGTTTTACCTCTCGTTTCAATACGCAAAAGCCTGACAGACACAACGGCAAACAACTTTCCGGATCATTGTCCCTGGACTCAAATACAAGCTGTATTAATGTTCTTTTCCCCAGTGTTAAATATTTTTGATAGCTAAGAGAAAGGCTCCATAGTGTAAGAGTTAGCTGCTGGATGAGGGCATCCCACTGGGGGCTGTATTTGGCACTTCTTTCCTATAATGTGAAAGCATGACACCCATTAGTATAATTGAGATTTACAAGCCTGCACAATGAAGCAAAACTTATAAAAGACCCAAGAGAGTGAACATAAGCTATCATCAACAGGGGAGAATTTGACGCATAAGCCATAATGCCATTACTAGAGCACTTCTGTCTTTCTTGAAAAACAAAATTTTTGGTAATGTTTGGTATTTATATGGTTTATCTATTTTGTACTTTTATCTCACACTGGTTTTTGAAACTAAATTGAAAAGCCAAAAACAAAGTCATCCTAAAACATGATACAGTCACACAGCAACAAAATAAAAAATCTTTGGAAAGAAGAAATTGATGTAATAAAACCTTCAGGGAGACAGATGCGCAGGTCTTCATTTCTTCAGCTTTTTTATTAGGTATTCTAAAGGATCAGGCTTATGCAAATGACACAATTTGACTAACTTCATTTGCTCTGAACTACACTTGTGAAAGCACTATTTTAAAATTAGTCCAATTCTTTCAGTGCTGCTCAAATTGCAGTCAAAACCTGGTAAAGCTAAGCTATAGTTCTGCATTTGTCCACTAAAGCTGTTTTCAAGTCCAAACTGAGTTTAAACAAAATTCGTTATCTGCCTGAAAAGCTGCTCATATGCTGCTCTGTTATTTTAACTGATACAGTCCTTGCAATCTCACCTTAATAGACAGAACCTACCTACATCCACTGACATCATGAACAAGCTATGCTACCTGGCTCAGAAACAAAGGACTGGTATTTACAAATTTTCCCAGAAGTGTCTGTCCCCAGGTAAAATGAACAGATGCCTAAGTCAGCAGAGAGGAAGAATTAAAAAAGCTCAACTGTTGTAGGCATCTACCTCGTCTACACCCTTTCTACCCCTCAGACACTGATTACACAGGAAGTGAAACACAAATATAAAACACCTGTTGGGAATAACAAATGACAAATAAACCTCTGTTTTTAAACTGAAATTACTGAACTGTTGACACATAGAAGAAAACAAAACAAAACAAACCAGAATTGTTAACCCAAGTGTTCTTGTTTTATAGATGGGAAGATAGTCCTGCAATGTAGGCACACTTCCTACTTTAAAAATAACTGAAGTGTTAAAGAGCAAAGCTTGGTCCCTAAATCTTCACATTTCTAGGGCCAGAAAACTTTGATAACTTGTATCCAAGAGCTGTAAAAGGAAAGGTCAAGAACACCTGGGAACTTAAGGTGTTCAACTAATTCTGGCACAAGAGAAAATTTTCCAAGAACTCAGTAGAGTCAGTGCTTGTAGAGTGTGTACTGGAGGCACACAGAACATCACAGAACATCACAGTCATGTCAGCTTGACATGATTCAGGGTGGGTAGGAAGGGAAAGAAGGAAGGACAGCTGACACTAACCAGACTGGTAAAGAATTAACAGCAGGAAGTATGGCCAAAGCCAACAGATTCTATCTAATGAGATTACATTTTTTACATTTTCTAATCACATTTCCTAATTAGATTGCAAGTTTGACCAGAAAACATATGTTTATGACACATTAGGCTTTCTAGGGCATTTGTCTTGGCACATTTTTATGAAGAATGTTGTTGTTTTTTTAAAAAAAATCTATGCTATGCTCATTCCTCTGACTCAAAACCTGATAACTGAGAGAGCTGAAGTTACAATTGTAAATGAGGAGCCATTACCAAGCAGATACATTTCCACCAAAGCTCTCTGGGGCTATCAATTTTGTCCCTTCTGGCACTGCACATTTGTACGAAGGTCTGAAAGACAACATGAAAATGTTCCTGGTCCCATCTGTAGACAGTGCAAACACTGCAGGAAGCACATCTTTCTCAGGAAGACAGGTGATAAGACACACAACCACCACTGCCATTTGTAATCTGAGCTCCAGGAAACAGTCCAATTTCTACAAAAATTCACACAAAAGAGAAATTGTGCTTCTGGAAACAAAGCTCTTGTCTGCAAAGCAGAAACTCCGAGAGTCTTGGTTTCATCTTAGGAAGGCTGAAAACTGTCCTTAATGTACACCTGTAGCCAAAAGGGTTAACAGAACCCTGGGAGATGCACAACGGATCTGGGAATCTCTCCTGGCACTTCCGTCTCCTGTAGCAAGTGCTGCTTTACATCTCTTCTGATGGCAAAGCCACCTCTGCTTTGCCTAAGCAATACATTTACTCTATTTTCACCAACATTCAGGTTTTTCCCAGCACATAAAAGCTTTGCTAGAAAGCAGCTACCACACAAGAATTGCTTTCTTTCTTCAGAGATGCCACACCGAATTACAAGAAGAGGTGTTCACTTCAAAACTGCACATTTTTATCTACCTACCACACAGTATTTTGTATTTTTCACCATGGTCTTCTTGTCTGTACAGTTAGAGATTAATTTACTCAAAATATACTTATTGCCACCCTGTTATTATTTAATCTGTCAGTGTTGATTTGCTCACAGGAGCAGACTCATGTTTTCTCAGAAACACACTTTCCCCTGTGGCACAGTTGCTGCCACTGCTTTGCTTTTCTCCAGTCTTTCTATTTTGGCAAATCCAATGCAGCACTTAACTTTCTTTGAAAGGCACGCACAGCTCCTGAAAATCAATGACTGAACTATCTAAACCTGTCCCCATTATCAGCCCTTCAATTACGACTCTCTGATGTGTGTTACCACAGTGACACACACAAGGTGTTTTTAGGACAGAGTACAAAGAAGAAGGAAGACATGTGTGGCAGCAAAATACCCTATGAGTTTTAAACCAGGCTCAAGTCTGTCTTGTCCTAAGGACATGAACTTTCTATTTTTCCCAATGAGCATGAAAGCATTACCATGCGAGCAGTAACAGCACAAAAAAATACAACTGCTTGAAAATCAACTTTGATTATGTTCCCAAGGGACTCTTCCCAACTGCCTCCACTCTTTCTTATGAACTTGTTATTTCAATAAGTATTATCTGCAGCCTGCTGTAGTTTTCTGTATGCAATGAGATTGTTTTCTACTTTAAAATTAAATATATCAGATTAATTTTAAAAAAGGAAAAAACCAAATCAAACAAACAAACAAAAACCAAGGAAAACACAAACAAAAAACCCACCAAAAACCACAAAACACCCAAACAAACAAACAAAAACCAAGGAAAACACAAACAAAAAACCCACCAAAAACCACAAAACCCCCAAGCAAACAAACAAACAATAAAAACAACCCCAACCAGTGTGGATGTGGGCAAGCTGTTCTGATAACAGAAGTACAGAAACAGGGACTGTGCTGGTCTTGCATTCTCATGTCAGACTTCCAATTTCCACAGCTGTTTACACCTCATGACACACAGCAATACAAAACAGTCTGAACTGCAACAAGCAGACTTCCAGCTCTCACAGGCATCCCCTTCACTGGTAACTTCCACGCCTCACTACTGCCCACAGACTAAGATGCTATTCCCAAACTGTCTGCTCCTTTCCATTCTTTGCCTCTCACTTGAACGCCTGTCTCTTCCAGTTCCTTACAAAGTTTATCAGACATGATTCCAGAATTTTTGTCATAGATGTGAAAACTTTTCTGTACCCTTACTTCTACCATTAGTAGCTACAGAGACAAGTAGTTCACTTCAAATATACTAAGCAACAACTCCACTTTCAAATGGTATTGAACTATATTTAATAAAGCCCTCTAGATACCAACAGTACTTCTACACACAGTTCTTGACAAAACTACACAAGTAACTTGAGCTGCAATGAAGGTGCTGACATTATACTCTCCAGTAAAACAGATTATACATCCCACTCTTGTGTTACCATCATGTTGCCTAATAATCTACAAAGATGGCAACATTATTTAAAAGCACTACATTCTTGCTTCATTATATGCAAGGAAATCTGCATTAACATACTCAAAGATCTAAAATTCTCAGAGTATACAAAAACATTCAACATCACACTGGTGTTTACCCTTTTCTTGGCTATGCAACAAGAGCAGAACTTGGCCCTTAGTTGTGACCAACTTTTGCAAATCATTTTATCATTTTTATGGCTCAAAAAATGTTTTGCTTATAACAAAAATCCTCTCTCTTCTCATAGCACAAAAACCCACGAGATACACTGCCAAGCTGCTGCCATACTATTAGACCTCTTACAGTAAATTCATGTTCAAAACCAAATCCTCTGCATTTCAATACTGCCTTTAATTAGTATTTCACAACTGGGTTGGGCAAGCAGCCACTCAGTTGGCTGGACAGAAGAGCCAGCTAGCCAGTTCATGGAAGGAACCTGTCAGAGATTGCCCACAGAGGCAGCCAAGAAAATAACAGCAGAGTCTCCAGCAGCACCCATGGGTCCCTCGTGGGCACCCACCACACCAACTCACCCTGCTGCCCAGCTCTAACTATCACTCCTCCCACCCCAGCCCTGTCCTCACACCTCATCTCTAGTGGGAGCAGTTCTAGCCATTTCCCAGATTAAAAAAAATCTGGCACAACTGTTGAGTAAAAACCAACACATTTTATAACCTGGAACTACTTTCATTTTTCCAACCGCACAGAATGAAAATGCCCCTCTGTGTAACCTTTGCTCTGGTAATATATAACACAACACACAGAACTGTGTCACAAGTCAGCCATTCAGTTTACACTGCTGCAGAAGATAGGCAGCACATTTCATTCTTCAGCATTAGGGTAAAACAGAAGAGCTGGTCCCTGCCTCAGCCTCCACACTAGACAGATTTGGAAGACTAGGGTGTATTTTCTGTGATGTCATCCAACACCTATACAGACAACAGGACTTCAAATAATTAGCATTTCTTGTTGTTCACATCAAGTTCACCTCTCTGTTTTTAATACAGTTGCTGGAGCACAAATTAACCTTTGAGATTTTAAAAAAAGCAGAGACTACAGAGTAAGCACCATGTCTGCTGTCTGACTAAAACCAGTGCAAGTCTACACCGAAAAGAATCCAAGCCAGAAAGTAAATAGACTGCTGCCTCACATACTTGCTCACCAACTTCTTAAAGTGAAAGATGACCCCCAAAAGCCTTTCCAGCCCTGGCAAACTGCTCAGAAAATAATTCTCTAAAGAGTTAATCTCACTCTAGATTGCAGAATTCAGCACGCAAGTACAGAATGCCCAGGCTTCTCTCTGCAACTCCAGCGCACCGCGATCATATAACAAACCAATGTAAGATACATTATCTCACTTCAGCAACAGAAAGCAATTAATTTGAAGCCTTAATGAAACCAACACCAAAAAGATACATGATCGTCTTAGAAACTGTAGTACTATTAAGCCTTTTGGACAAAGAGTTAGTCAGCTCCAGGGCGCTCTGGGCAGCACCTCCAGTCACTCCCAGGTTTCCCCACTCCTGCTGACAAGCAAGGATCCGACCCCAGGAGACACCAACAAAAGACAGAAAGCAGTAATTGGAGCCTATCTAACCACAAGAGTCAGAGGCTGTATTTAGAGTGACTTATACCACATCATCCCACACTCCCTCAGTGTATGGGACCTCTGCTCTCTCACAGCCTTCTCCTGCAATCAAATATTTCTGGTACTGCCCAAAGGTGCCACAGCACTTTGCTGAAGAGAATAAAAGGATGCCACTGGAGGGGGAAAGGGGTGCTCAGACTACCTCCAAATCCAATGCCACCCTTGTTTTTGGACAAGAGAGGTCATGCAAGTAGTGGCCACACCTGCAAGCAGTGGTCAGAGGGAGCAACAAAAGCCAGAGCAGGGGAAAAACAGAAGAAGACTGAGCCACACCACACAGGGCACAGTGAGAAGTGACACCTGGAAGCTGCCATTACACTAAAGACAATGACAAAGCAACACAGCATCAGTGTGTCAGCCATGAAGGGACAAAAGGGGTCTTAAGACAAAGTTATGTGAAGACAGAAATGTTAACTTGCTTCAGAAGCAAGCACTCTAATGGATACAAAATACCACAGTAACTACAGTAAGACCAAAGCAAAAGAAAAAATTTAAGAGAGATTCTTTCCCTGTTACATATTGATAAAATAAATTACGATAGACTCATGTACCTGAATGATGCAGCAATCCTCACTGGTCTGCTTACAGACCACTAAATGAAGACTGAACAGGACTCATGTTCTTTAGGGCATCCTACCTGAATGATGCAGCAATCCTCACTGGTCTGCTTACAGACCACTAAATGAAGACTGAACAAGAAGATGTGGGACAACCTTGGCTCCCCAAGTTTCACTCTTTCCAGTGGACAGGTATGAAATGTATTTGCATCTGTAGGTTGATCTCAGAATGGGATGAAGAAGAATGTTACAAAAAACATCCTAAGCTCTGCTTGCACCTTGTACTTGTCTCTTTCCTTTCACTGGATCAAATGCCAAAGCACTTGCTGTTGTGGGAACCACCATTTCTCATATCAATGTACGGAGATGCACTCCTCTGCTCTTCTGAGATAAACGACCCAGTAATCTTTCCTTGGCTGCCCCAAAGGAAAGAGGTTGGGCAAAAGTCTGAGGATGAAAGGATGATATTGGATGGAGTAAAGAGTACAGTCCTCGTGCAAACCCTGCTTTCAGGATCCACTTCACTTTCTCTTGCTGTATACCTGTGGTGATCAGTAGAGAAACAGAAATACCTAGGAAATGCTAAGGAACAGAAATACTCCAGATAGGAAAGCAGATGGGACATCCTGAAAAAAACCTGTTATAAACATGCTTTTTGCCCAGAACAACTTTTTCTGCCACAGCATATGCCAGATTCCCTGGCTGCAAAGCTGTTACACCACAGCAAAACACTCCTTAAAGCAAGCCCTGCAGGAATATTGCCATGTTCACTCTCCTCTGGATGTACTCACTTTACGCTGCCTCAGCTTCCGTGCACAACAGTTCCCAGACAACAGAACTTTATGGCTGCCAAGATCTTTACTCTGCAATCAAGTGCATGAACAGCACCCATTTTAGAACTTTAAGACAATTTTAACATTGTCTTAAAGTTCTATCTCTCCTTTACTTCTTGTCTCCCCTGCCTTCCTGTATTACCCACAGTGTGTTAATTTAGCTCATATTAGGCATCTCACTTGGTTCAGAAATCTTTGGGTAATCAGAGAGCTATATTTGGGAAAGGTGTTGGTTTTATTATTTACATCAATCACATTATGTAGACCTATACAAATACAGATACATTGTACCCTGGAATATTATCTTCATTTTAGTCTTTATATCTTTAAAAGAAAGATAAAGTTTAAGTGAACAAACAGCTGAACAAGGATGTCTTGACTTCCTGAAATCTCACCTTCATATACTGCCAGGTATGCCTAAATCATCTCCCACTGTTATTTTATCTCTTATGCTACAATTTAGAACTTTGTATTTTCTTAGTTTTCCAGGTCTTCCCATGGACAACACCTGCTTGTTTCAAGGAGAGACTGTGAACCCTCACAAATCACTGTGATCCCAGTGTTCAAAACAGAACTCGGACAGCTAGAAACAAGGCAAGAAGGGAAACCCTAAATCTACAAATTCAGTTGTCAGTTCTACCTTACAAAAACTAAATCTTGCATAAGAGGAAAAGGATGGTCTCAGACCAACATCTCTTACTCCCATCCTATTTCTCAAAACTGTTGAAATCAAACACCTGGGGAATAGTAAAATAAGATGTGGTACTTCCCACAGGTTCTTATCCTTTTTCAAACAGAGTGATGAGAAATGCCTGGAGTATCCCAAGTGAACCTTTAGTCACATTTTCCCATATTTTTCTAATCTATGCACAAATCCTAGGATCTTTTTTCCTTTTTTTTTTCCCAAGGTAACATCCTTCTACTAACAAATTGCCCCCCAAAAAATCCACAAAGTATAAAGCAAGTATATTCAAGTCTTAGCTTCACACTTATAACAGGTAAGTTTTTAAGGTAGAAATGTCTATTATTTGCTAAGTCTATGACTCTAGACTCCACACTATGACACACGAATTTTCCCTTCTTCAACTTCATGTCTACTATTTCTTGGTTTAATTTCACAATATCCTGCTCCTTCTCCATACTGATGATACCTTCTAGATCTGCATCCTAAGCAAAGTTCATCACACATTATTGATTCTTGCCCCATGAGTATCAAAAATTTTAAATAAAAGCAGCCCTAGAACAGAGACTTAAGGGACCATATGAACAGTCTTTTTCTCCCAATAATACCACAAAACTGCAATGTGTCACCCCAAGTGATGCAGTACTCCAAAACACAGGATAAGTTTTTAAGGTAGAAATGTCTATTATTTGCTAAGTCTATGACTCTAGACTCCACACTATGACACACGAATTTTCCCTTCTTCAACTTCATGTCTACTGTTTCCTGGTTTAATTTCACAATATCCTGCTCCTTCTCCATACTGATGATACCTTCTAGATCTGCATCCTAAGCAAAGTTCATCACACATTATTGATTCTTGCCCCATGAGTATCAAAAATTTTAAATAAAAGCAGCCCTAGAACAGAGACTTAAGGGACCATATGAACAGTCTTTTTCTCCCAATAATACCACAAAACTGCAATGTGTCACCCCAAGTGATGCAGTACTCCAAAACACAGAGCTATCAGCACCCTTGACTCGTCCCAAATACACAACAATAAATGCTACACACAAATAAACACATACCCACCTTGCAAAATGTCATTAGCCCAGTTACTGGGATGCAGCCAGGTGCGTGGGGAGGATGATGGGCAGTTCCCAAATGCCTCACAGGACTCCAGTTAGCAATGACACAGTGGCACTTTGCCAATGGTAGATGTACCATGCAAGTATAAATTAGTGACCTGATTTAATTCTACAGTGGATTGACAAATGACAGTGAATAACACTGCTCCATTCTCTGTGGCATTGCTGCAAATCCTATACATATAAACAGGTGAATCTACTGCCATGTTCAGGTTAAACTCCTGAAGAGATCTTGTCTTGTAATCAGGTTAAAAAATTAAAAACAAGGGTCCTAAGAAACCTGATCGAAGCTTAAGGGTTTGAGGTGAGGGGTTGAGTTAGTGGAGGTTTTCTGCTTTCAACTTTAGGTTTTATTTTTAATTTAGATAATTCTGATATTCAGACTTGTAGACAAAAGTAGCCTGTGTGAGGGCTAAGAATGCAGTGCCAGATGGACAATTCACAAATTCTTACACTTCACAGAAATCTATCCACTGTGAGAATTTGAGCTATTATGACTAATGTGTTCTTCTTATTTGAGCTTCTAATTAGCACACCATTTACCCACTTACAGACTTTGTACATCACTTCTATGCTCTGCATCTTGAGTCTTCACACTGGCTTTCAATTCATTTTTAACTTAGGACTTTATAGTTCAAAGAACAGAAGTTCTTAGTAATGGGGAAACACAGAACATTTGTAAAAGATGAAAAAATGCAACTCAGTTCAGATAGCTCCAGTCTCCATAAAGAGGCTTGACATAAACAAACTTGGCTTGTTTATATTTTAAAATATCTAACTGCCATTCAGTCCTTTACAGAACAACAGGTGAATCTACTGCCATGTTCAGCTTAAACTCCTGAGAGATCTTGTCTTGTAATCAGGTTAAAAAATTAAAAACAAGGGTCCTAAGAAACCTGATCGAAGCTTAAGGGTTTGAGGTGAGGGGTTGAGTTAGTGGAGGTTTTCTGCTTTCAATTTTAGATTTTATTTTTAATTTAGATAACTCTGATCTCCAGACTTGTAGACAAAAATAGCCTGTGTGAGGGCTAAGAATGCCAGTGGCAGATGGACAATTCACAAATTCTTACACTTCACAGAAATCTATCCACTGTGAGAATTTGAGCTATTATGACTAATGTGTTCTTCTTATTTGAGCTTCTAATTAGCACACCATTTACCCACTTACAGACTTTGTACATCACTTCACTTCTATGCTCTGCATCTTGAGTCTTCACACAGTACTGTCTGGATGAATAATGGCTTTCAATTCATTTTTAACTTAGGACTTTATAGTTCAAAGAACAGAAGTTCTTAGTAATGGGGAAACACAGAACATTTGTAAAAGATGAAAAAATGCAACTCAGTTCAGATAGCTCCAGTCTCCATAAAGAGGCTTGACATAAACAAACTTGGCTTGTTTATATTTTAAAATATCTAACTGCCATTCAGTCCTTTACAGAACACATTTCTTGAGAAGTGTTATGATAATCAACTTAACTAGAAATACTACCATATAAAGCAACATTCACAGCCATAACATGAAGAGACTATGCCAAAAACTGCTCTGCAGCCTTGCCAGAAGATGACGTGTCCTAATTATGAGAAAATGGCCAAAAAGATAACACAACTGCGCTGGAGAATAATACTCCTTTCTAAAGCAATTCAGAATACTGGTGCAAAATAAATTTAACAGCCTAAAACCTCACCTGGGTAAATAACTGTAGCTGATGATCTGGCATGCCATTTAATGAATTTAATGGTATTTCTATTTTATCTTAAAAATATTAACATTAAATTCTATATTCTTTGAATTGACAGCTATCAATTTCCTGGAAGGCAGTGATTGCTGCTGCAGGCAGGGGCTTTGTGGTTAGTCATAGCTAATTCACACTCTCCTGTTTCATTCCCTCCTTAGAGCCGGATTGCTTTCACAGGTGCAGTAATGGTCATTTAGCTTCATAAAACTCCGTGGCAATTCTCTCCTGAACTGCTACTACTCTCAGACTTTTGATCTCTTTTCCAAAGCCAAGTGAAATCCATTTCCTGATTTGAAAGAGAACACTTAATTCAATAAACAAGTGGCATGCTGTCTCTGTAGCTTAGCTAGCAATAAAATAAGAAACATGCAGTTCTCTAAGGAGAAAACCTGTACTTTTCTAATTTATCCCTTTTTTTCTGACAGCTGGGACTGTGGTCCTGCTTCCAAGAAGCAGCAGTAGCTTGTGCTGTGCATTTTGATGAAAAAAGGATTAAAACACACCTGTTGTTTTTTGATAAGTATCTGCCACCAGCTGTGACTTAACATTATATAAAGATACATAAAAAAATCTCAGCAAGTACTCAGCCACTCTAAACTGATATGATGTAACAAGAAATACAGTTTCCCTTTTTGATTATAAGTTATTTGGAAAAAGACAACAGCTGTTGTAAAATATGCAGGCAATGCAGTTCAAACATTGGTGTTGTCTACAGACATGGCAAAAACAATTTAACAAACATTAAGATCTACTGAGGATCCAAAAGAAGGACATCCAGACTCCATATAGAAAATAAAGCCAGAAAGAACCTGTATTTAAAAGAATTTCTTATGCCTCATGGCAGCAACAACAACCAATTCTTGCTTTCCACTTCACACACAACTTTCAAGAGAAGGCACCTGTAATTAAAATACAGATATGGCAAAAATACTCTGGGTTGGTGAACACCTGCTGTAAACCCTGTGCCATAAGAACACAGCAATGGCCAGACAGGATTAAAACAAAGATCCTTCCAACTCAGGAGCCTTCATCAGCAGACATGAGCAGATTTTTATGGTAAGGCTGCAAGAACAGAGCAAAGATAAAAGGACACAATCACTGACCTCCAGATGTTCTGGAAACCCTCCAGTTTGGGATGTCTTGGGTTAAAGGCTACTTTCTCATCACTTTGCTGGAGTTCTTCTCCACCACTTGCTCATTTTACCCATTTACACCTCTGGCATTCAAGATATCCCATTGTCTACAAATTTACCCATCTTCTACACAGTCAATTGAAATGATAGATTAGATCTCACAGTTAGCAATTCAGCCATTTTATATTAATTCATTTGGAAAAGCAACTTAATGGTTTCTGTGGGGTTTTTTTAATAATGAAACTTCTTGGCTATGGCTTTCCTCCTTCAACCAATTTCCTTGTCTTAACATCTGGATTAAAAATTAGTTTACAATCTGTTATACAGGATATTAGAAAACTCTAAGAAGCTATTAAAGTAAGGACAAAGGACACCAATGAATGTCAGAAAACTCCTGAGAATGAGCAGCTGGACAAGAAAGAAAAGAAAATGTAATTAATAGATGAATGAAAACTGATACAGCACTGTAACAGTGAAGGGGGAAAAGCAGCATATGGACTCTGATCTACCTACTACTGTGCAGAAAGAACCTGAGCTGCTGTTTTCATGATGAAAAAAACTAGAGCTATATAATCAACTAATCTTAACAGCTGTCCAACAAACCTGTCAAGTGTCTGGAATTACCAAGAAACAAAAAAATAATTAGGAATACACTATGTCACTGAGTAAATAATCTCAAACACTAAGCTCAGTGTTTGACTGTGTCCTCCATGAAAACAACTCCAGGAATCATCAAATAAAACTGATACAAAAAGCTAGTGAAAAACAAATGAAGATACATCTAAATAATTTTAAGTGTTATAATTCATATGTAAAGATTAATATTTCTAACACTGAGTAAAGGGGTATCCAGATAAGATGTGAAATATTAAAATATCAATAAGTTTTCCTCCAAAAAATTGATCTGAGTTGAAAACAGAAGCATGGATGACCAAAAGGGAGATGGCCAACTGCCATGTTCTTACTCATATCCGGATATTTACTTAGTCATTGCTGGACAGAGGATGCTTTACTTAGTCATTGCTGGACAGAGGATGCTGGATAAAACAGACACTCACTCTATCCAGTGTCTCCATTTTTATGGTTTTGACCAGATTTGGTCAATGACTGTTCTAGATAAGGAAACAGAATTAACACTGCATAAAAATTAGCAGATATTCACATTTGGACTGTTCATTTAAAACTGTCTTTGTTTCTAATATATACATTTCAAGAGGGGGAGAGAGGGAGGAGTGAAATTCGAAAAAAGGAATCTTGAAACCCAAAGCTGTGTCTGCATTAGGCTTTACTGTGAGTTCTAACCAGAATTAATTTAGATCTACTCTTGGGCTTTCCATGCATCAAAAAGTTTATTAGGGTTCTGCTGTTTTGTGTGAGAACTGGACCACACCATGAATGAGTATAAACACAGCCACTGTTTAGCCAAGACCACAAGCTTTTTCATGACTACTTACTCATTTTTAATGCTTGTCCTTCTCCAGAGCACACGTGGAGTCAGTGTGTATATAAAGCAATGAAACATCCCAGACTAAATCACTAAATACTTAAATTCTGTTGCAGTTGACAAATTAGTTGGGCAAGTACATTATTAAGCACCAGATTCTTGAGGAAAAAAAACCAAACATAACAAATTTTTTGGCTACAGGTTGGTAACAAGCAATACATACCACAGTACAGAAGCCTTCCCAGCACACCAAACAGATCTGAAACCTAGAGCTTTATCTGCAGTACAGCTGTTCTGCAGTGACAGAGCTACATGTATCAATACAGATTTGCATGTGTGTGTGTGATGTTTGTGATATTTGTGCAAATATAAACAAGTTTTGATGCTCACACTGTGCAGAGACTGCAGCTGTTCCTCTCTGACAAAGAGAATTGAAGAGGCTATTGTGAAAATGGAGTAAAGAAAAAAAAGTTCTAGGAACAGCAGAACTATCAAAGCCTTTGTCTCCCACAGATTTGCTTCTCACATGTGCTCCACCTTCCCAGTCAAAGCGATTTCCTCCAATCTCTCCTGAACTCTCAGTGCTCCTCACCATCAGCAGGGACATGGGCAGCACTGCACCTCACTCAGTAGCAACCTAGAGCCATGCTGAGCCACTGGCCAAGCTGAGTCTGCACATCCATCATTTCACTGATCAAAAGTTCCCACCTTTACCTGCAAAATTCTTAAGAACTTAATGGCTTTGATGCCTCTACTTGTCTTGCACAGAATGAGCCAAAAACTTCCAAAGATAATAGAAGATACTAAAAGAAATAAAGAACAGACCATTTTACAAACCTTACATTATTAAGAATCAAAGCAAAATAGATGTTATGTATATTTTTTATCTCTGCATCCTGAACCTGAAATCAGAATCTCACAGGTCTCCGTCAGTAAACACAAAAGTTCTATAAAAAGACACCAAAGTAAGGAAATCATGACATGGTAGATTGGTTAAAAAGACTCATGGAGACTGGAAAGATGATTGACAACTCTGCACATGAACATTATTCCTAAATAATTAGGAAATATATAGATATATATTTAAATAAAAGATTTAAGATTCCATAAGACTACCTTATAAGAGTCATTCTTTCATATTCTCAAAAACCATTATCTTAAAGGAGCATTCTAAATCTGAGTACTCCATCCAAACCAGCTCACAAAGACTAATCCTTTTTTTAACCTACCCCATCAATGACTCTTACACTGAAATGTGGCACAGTGTTATAAAGCTCCAGTCAGACCCAGCTTCTGGTCTAACAACTTCATATTGGTTAAAGGTGACAAGGCCAAAAGCAGGAGCCACAGACACAGCCAGATTCTCATATATTGAGATCACTGATGAGATTCATTTGACCTGTCAATTAAGAGTATTTTTGCAGACAAAAGACTGGGGGAAGGGAGCTGGCAGATGGATAGTTGAAGTTTAAACACAAAGAAAGGGATGGATGTTAAAGTACTGCAGCAAATACTAATGAAAGTTTGAATGATGAATCTATTAGGGAACAGGGGTAGATCACCACAGACCACCACACACCCTGCCTTTGGATCATCTTCAAAAAGAAAAACAGAACAATGCAACACAACCATAACACTAGTCAGTCAATGAGAATACCCAGATATTTATTACTATAATGGAGAAAAAAGGCAAACCAAGCACAACAAAGAACAGATGCCCAGCAAAAACTGCATTTACTTTCAGTGTATATTTTTCTACTTGCAGTATTTTCCATACTGCTGCATGTGAGAAGAGATGTACAGCAGCTACACAACCAGGATAACTGGCAGCTCTTTCCTTCTTTAGGATTGCCAGAACAAGCCAAATGGCAATAATCAGATAGTGGAAGCTCCATGGTATCTAGCCATGGAGCAATTCCCATCCCCGAGGAAAACACTGGCAGCTTGACTTCATTCCTGCCTCTCTCCAAACACCATATTTCTGCATTTTGGTTCCACCAGATTATCCCTTGCCAGACAAACCAAAAGAGGCTGAGGTGGAATGTCACTGACACCGAAGTAAGGAGACATGACTGGAGAGAGGCAAATATGGACATACTTCCAAACACAAGCAAGACCACCCAGTACCATCCCTCAGGAGAAAGACAAGGAAGCAAGAGATTGTCTCAGAGGAAGAAAGGAGAGATGAGAGAAGAGCAGGAGAGCCCTGAAGAACTTCTGGTTTTGTCTCCTAGAAGCCTCGTTCACAGAATGGAATTCATGTATCTCAGGAAGCATTACAGGAATACATTCCAATTCAAATCTTAAAATTAAAACAGCCACCTAAACAGCACACATGCCCAAATGTGTTCTGGAGGTGTCCAGCCACAGGTCAGGGATCAGCACTGAATCCAGTTTTAGGTGGTCAAAAGTTCAAGTGACAAAACATTACATGCCCCCTTTCCTTAACTGTCTTCTCCTGCCACATATTTTTTTTATAATCAAAATATAAATAATAATCAAAAGACACTTCCATTTGAAGAAGAACAATTCTGCATATGAATTTATTCACTACAAGTGAATAAAAAAGACACAGGTATCTTTCTGGGCTACAGGAGTGAATTGTGTAGTACTTCAACTTTGCTAAACCCTGGCAACTACCTTTAACAACAGATTAACAAACACATGGTCAGTAATCAAACAAGCTCAAATGCTGGGAGATACAGAAGCAGATAAAAATATGTATTATAAGCTTAGCAAGACATTTTATTCTTCCATTACTTTAGAACAAACATTATAAAACTGTTTTCAAGATTCTTTTATTCTCAATCCTCATCTAGGGAAAATACCAAGTCAAACATGTTGAAGGAAGTTTTCTGTATCTATAGGAGAGGAAAGTCTAAACAGAAGTATTAGATCCACTATCAGAGCCCACTGTCACTAAAATACTTTTATGACACCTGCACAGACCTGTTCAACTTGGGACAGATCATAAGGGTCAACATAAAAAAAATCATCTCACATTAACTGGAAAAGCTTATTGGCATGTAGCAGGAGAAAAGAGATCATGCTGAATTCCCCCAAACTGATGCAAGTCTGCAAAAGATAAAAGCTGCACTGAGAAGACAGGTGGAACAGGATGAGTACCAGAGCTCATTCTGGGCTTCATGCAAAGATGGTATCCTGCAACAGAGAACTGTTACATTCAAGCAGAATTCGGTCACCATTCCACTTCAGTGACAAGCTTGTCACAGGTGTCAGGACAAAGATGTGTCCAGAGAGGTCCCACTTGGAGCATCTCCTGCCATCTGCTACATGAACAGTCATACAGCCACCAATTAAAGGTCCACAAAGGTCTGCCCTGACTGTGGCTCAGCACAGAGGGAAGAACGGAGGTGGGGGAAACTTTTCCAAAATCTTTTCAAAGGCACCCAGCACTTCTTAAAAACAGTGATGTCCACCAGGACAGAGGCAACCTTCTGGACTAGCTGGAGACAGCCAAAGCATGATCTGCCCACAGACCCTGTATGGCCAGGACCTTGCCAGATACACGTGTACAGATTTCCATACTAATGTCCTTCCACTCTCCTCCTTTTCCATGCTAATGCTTGCACTGCCTTTGAAGATAAATGCATCCCCCGAAGCAACTGTTGATTGACAGCTCTGCTCTGTAAACAAGTGTCAAGGAAACAAAGCCTTAATGATGCTCTGTCATCTAAAAACACTATAAACAATGTCTGTGTTACTGAGGGATAAAAGAGGGCCTTGTTCCTAATGAAGAGGATAGACTATCAGAGGAAAACTCACTTCCCAGCTCTGTAGGACTCGGTGCATATAAACCTATTCATTCAACTTCACCGGGCTTTGCTCGCTCCCAGCCCTACTGAGAGGACAAGCTGACACCACTGCTCCAACACAAGCGATTCTCAGGACTAGCACACAACTGACAATTAAGAAATTAGGATTGGGAAAGTTCATTGCAGCCTTCTGTGGAAAGGCACTGGGAAAACTCAAAGCATTATTACAAGAGTGCCCTAAATAGTCTGCCATGACAGCCAATCCAAACATCATTCTCACTCAAAGATACAAAAATAAATAAATTTATCTCTTTACTTTATCTTGGAATTCTTCCTGTATCTAAGTGATTTCATGTCTGCTCCCCTGCCAAGTGCCAGAGTTTGATGTTTCTTGTGCTCTAGTAGTGACTTCCCCTCCGGGATTCCCTCATCCATGCGTGACCCAAAATAAACAGCAAGGTCTGTCCCACTCTGCCCATGTTAACACACGCATTATTCAGAAAGGCTCAGAAGTGCAAAAGACTTTACTAAGCAACTGACCCATCGAGGAAGACGGGGAGATTACAGCATCATGTTCTTCAACCTGCCAAGAAGGTCATGACCTATTTAGCATGAAAAGGAATCTAAGATTTCACAAGGAGTAAGAAAAAAATAGATTTGGAAATTACATCGTATTTCCTCCAGACCCCTGATAATTATCCTCTGTATCCCCTTGCCCAAATCTGACCAAATTCCTTTATAAATCTTTTGTTTTTTCTGAATATATACTTCTGAAAACAAAGACACAGTTACTGTTTTTTAAAAAATAATAATGTAACACAATGACTGTGCCACCCATCCTTAACTCTCACATCTATCATTCTGTTATTTCTCTTGCAGGCCATTTTGTGAACATAAAAAAAAATACATCAGCAATGCCTGTGTAACGCCAAGGGAAGCAGGAATATATTTCAAAGTGAAAATGAAAGGGAGATGAAAATACATTTCTAGATTTTCTGTTTTCAGTGCACTATGTGAGTGATTTTTATGACAAACACAAATCTACAGCACACATCTCTTTTTGGTTCTTATACACCACTACTGTTCTGGATATTAACAAGCTCTCAAATACAAACCAAACAGACTCAAAATAAGAAGTTTTTCCACAGAGAGGACTAGAACTACCCTCCCACAGGCATCTTTAGGATTTTATTTTGCTCCAATTCAGGCCACCATTTGCAAAATGGGGGTGGACACATTTTTAAGCAATTCACTTGGGCAAAATAAAAAAAAATAATAATGCAACCATTTGTCACTAAAAATGACAGCCAAGAGAATATTCCATAAAACATATTTATTTAATCAAATCAGTATTTTTCTTTTTTTTTTTTTACCAGCTCCAGTGACTAAGAAAGCCAAAAATTTGAAGTTTAGGGATCACAGAGTTTCCTGTCATTCATTACTAGGGAAAATTGGCGCTTCACTGAGCTTATTAAAAAATGCCTCAGCAACAAAAGCACAGTAGGTTTTAATTTGATGATGAACCTGAAGTGTCAAGACCAAACAGTATCAGGAAAGGAGCATCACTAACATTCCTGCTCCCAGTATTTGAAAGCTAAGATACTGGTTTTCACCAGCTCTTGGGTTATAAGGCTTGAGCATATCAGCACAGTTTTACAACAGCAAACAAGCTATTCATTTCTCCTCATATCATAGGTTACTTTAGTATTTGAAGAAAGTTTCTCTAATTTCATGGTGTTTACTTATTCTCAGTTTTCCTTCCTTCTCCTCCCCTCCTTAACAAGAGTAAATGGAAAAAAATATTTTCAACAGAAAAGCACAACTCATCCCAGAAAGAAAAAAAAAGACAGAAATAGACCTGACACTAAAGAGCAAAAAATTGAGGATCATCAGGATGAAAATAAATCACCACTAGAGTTCAGAAATGTGGAGACAACACAAACAAAAAAAAAGTTTCAGAAATGTTACATTTTTATTATGAAAATCAGATTTTATTTCTCATTGCTGGTAAAATTATTCATCAATAGATGCTTTCATATGACACTAGACCTTTTGGAAAACTTTCAGGGAAAGGCACGCTAAACTACCTTTCTCCAGCTTGTGGCACACAGAGGAATCAAGATACAGACCCAACTCTTACTGCAACCTCTGTGGAGCAGCAACTTCTGCACTTCAAAAATCACCACATCAAAACTATCATGTTTTTATTCAGAGGCAAAATTTATTTACCCAACCTGCATTAATTTCTGATTATATATTTACAAAGTTTCATTTTGGGGCAGGATGGGAACACAAAACCTCAACAGTGATTTTTCTGATACAAGTGTTTTTTCAAAACCTTCAAGTGAAAATAAAAGTAAAAAAGTTCGTAACACAAATGAAAGGATAACTATAAAAGATATTACTAAGCTGAATTTAAAATGCCATTTGCATTTTTTTTAGTTCTTGTTGCAGACTAAATACTTCCAAAGACATAATGAAGATCTAGCACCTCATTTTCAACCTCTCATCCTACTGAAAAATAACAAAGATATTCTGGTAAAGCGCAAAACAACAAAAGGAACTACTTGTATCATCATATCTCCTTCTATTTACTGACCCTGTATGACCAAAACATGTTTTGGAGAAATTTTGGTAAGTTAGTCCCCACTGGAAATGTAACTTAGAAAATAAAATCCCTGAATCTTCATACCTGTGGGACTGAAATTTCTGGCTTCAAGCAATGGTTTGTTTCTCCAGGAAGCATGCCAAACGTGTTATCAGCACTTCTGAAAACTCCAGAGTTTCCTATTTCATATATACCAGCACTGTCTTCATGTTGCTTCCCACACACTGCCAGAAGACTTTCCATAGTTTCTGAAAGCTTCACACACCTCAACAGCAAGGAACACACTTTGATGCTGACAGGCTAGCAGGGAAAGGTTGCACTCCACACTTCACTTGCCCTGCTGTTCAGGCTCAGAAATTGAGCGTCAGTCCCCAGCCTGCTGCAGATTTGAGATGTGCAGGACACAAGGCATCAGTCCCCTGCTTCAGGGGCTCTCAAACATTGTCATTTGGCACTCCAGGCATGCAGAGTTAAGGCAGGAGAGCACATGCATGCTGCACGCCTTTCACCATCACCTCTGCCTGCACATTCCACAAACCCTTTGGGTTCTGCCTCTCACACACCACACGCGCCACTTTACACACCTCGCTATGTCCCCTTCACACTCAGGCAGCTTGCTCCTTCTTCCCCTCCAGGAAGGCATACTCAGCCTCATGCTCTAGCACAAAGAGAAACTGAAGCTGTGGCTGTGATTAAAAAAAAACAAAGTATGGAAAAGAAAAGGTTTCCCTCTCCTTATCTCAGTGTGAACCACAGGATACTGAGAAATATTTGACTTCAAGCTCCAACCTTAGAAGTTCTCTTTGACATGAGATGTCTAGCAGTGGTTAACACTTGAATTCAGAGCTCTGCTAAGGTTCCATCTAACCTATCATTTATATCTGAAGCTGCAGTGCAGTTCATAAGGGAACAATTGCATTTTCCCAGCCTATCATCCATGGGTGTGATTCACAGAGGAAATTCAGCATACTTGAGCTACATTCCTTGTAGAGGAAAACAGAACAGAATCTCATATCCAGATGCACTGGTAAGGCAATCCAACTACTAAAGGAATCAAAGCAATGACTCGATATTTGGATGGCTTCAAGCTGTATGACTGACAGAAACCTTCAGTCCAGATCACCAAAAAAAAGAAAATCATCCAGCTAAAAGTAAATGCCAAGGGGCCTCAGCATCATCTTTTGACTTTCTGATTCTTCAAAAAACCCAAACACCATCCATAGAATTAAACATTCCTTCCGAGTTAGTAAGGCATCAGACTGGCTCATCCAGTTTCTTAGCAGACATATTTGTACCAGCTCAGCTCTAATGACACCAGAAATAGCCCAGAACCACAGTAAAGATCAGACCACTTACCAGGCCACTGCAAGTGCTGATCGCTGCTGTCCCACTGCCGGAGCCGGGCTGCCACGCTGTGCCAAGGAAGTGGCAAGGAACTCCTGAGTGAGTTGAAATCTTTGCTCTGGTGTGGTTACCACGTCTCCTTTCTACTACATAGTTATGGGAAAGCAATCCCATGTGCATAGTCAAGTTAAAAAACACATCTTTATCCTTGTGATTAATTTTGTAATATACCACATTTTCACTTTTTCCGAGATGTCTCTTCTTCCTCAGACTTGAGATGTGATGGTGTAGATTAAAAGAAAGAAAATGCCCACTTGCATCTACTCTTGCTGGATGAACCACATGGTATTCTGGCACTGTGTTCACAAATTGCTCTGAGAGAAAGGGGAAAAAAAAAGAAACAAAACTAGAGTGAGTGCTAGCCTGTTCAGATCTCACATAATTTAAAGGAAAAAATCAGAAGTGAGAGCAATTCACCACAACATCCTATTGACAGGGTGCACAGACTACCATGGAGTACATTCCTAATCTGGGCTTTCTATTCTCCCATTGTAACACTCAGTTTAGAAGCTAAACATTCTTATTTTCAAACATTTTGTCACTATTCATATAAAAGACTGACTGTTACACACACCGTCCGTTTCCCACTCCCACAAGGGTTGGGAACCCTCCATGACCTAGGTCTCCAGCACGTGATACTCTGATCTAGGTGTGATCTTCACACATTCAAAAAACCGACCACCTGAAATTGGACACAGAGCCTTGCAAACACACAAAGGTGAAGAGAGCACAAATTGATTATCTCAGTAGCACCAGCTTTAGCAGCTGCTGCAGCTGCAGCCACAGAATTTCAAAGAAGGGTTTGAAGAGAATGAAGTGCTCTGTTGTGTAAGGCATTCCAAGCAGGGTAAGACTGGAAATCTTATCACTTGTCAGAATCTAGCAAGGGAAGAGAGCATCATTGACATTGTTGTCCCCTGCTACAACAGAGGAAGCATACATAGAAGAAACACCAACTATACCCAATTTTATTTTTTTAAATTACTGTGAAACACAGAAGCCCCATGCAAATAACACAAATCCATGTAAAACACAATCCATAACAACTCATACCCTAAGGGTCAGATCTGCTGGGATACTTGAATTCTACCCAAGAAATGACAGTCTGAATACATTTAATTAAAAAGAAGTTATGATGACATGCATTAATCCAGTTCCTCTTTACCCAGACTTGCTCTTTATTCCCAAAGTCCCAGCCACTCACACATGAAGTGACTACATCCCATTCATTAACTAAGCTGCTTAACAAAGCAATTAGCCTGTTCCAGCTGCTTCCAGGCTAGGTCTAGTTAGACAACACTTTTAGAAGCACTTCTCCCTCCATTGCCTATACCTTCAAAGTCACAGAGGAAAAATCCTGCCTAAGCAGGCAGCTGTCTGGATTCATCCCCTTCTGGAAGGAGCACATCTCAGCTGTCCTCATTAGCTGCAGTTTAAGACGTGGCTGCTTGAGTTTCCTCAGGCCGTGAACCCCTGAGACACATGCACTGAAACACTTCCAATTGAAAGGAAAGCAAAACAAAACACACAAAACCCCTGGCCTCCCAGCACATATAGAACTACACCAGAAATCTGGCCTAGTTTCAGCACCACCTTTACTTCAGAAGCAAGTTTATTCTCTTACACAACAGATTTCTTTGTACACCAACCTGCAGTGGACTTAGAGCTTCCGCAGGACAAGCCACAGCAGTGGGATTTTGGACCTTCACAGAGCCAGGTCCTGACAACGTGGACAATTATGCCTACCACAGGTTCTGAGAAACATCTGCCCTAGTCCACATAAGGGGACTGAGACACTGGAAACTCAGTGCACATCTTCATGCCTGCAGTTTGCACAGCCTGTGGACAACACAAAAGCTGCTGGATGCCTGATAATTCAGAGATGAAGTTAACCCAAGCCTCCTCACACTCTACAGTGAAGCAGAAAAAAAAAAAAAAGGCAGGTAGAAGAGATAAGAAATACCCAAAAATACAGCTTAGCTGCAGATGTTAAACTGTGAGACTTTTCAGAAGTCCCACGTTCCATACTGGGATAAGGGACTTCCCAGATATGAGACTTGCACAGGGCTGGCAAAGTCAGACTAACACAGAATGCTAGAAGACCAGGCCCCCATTTCTATGGTTATCAGCACAACCCATTAAATAATCAAATTAAATGCCTGGAGGAAAACTTACTCATTTGCTGTCACTGTTCAATTTGCCTCCGCCTGATGTCTTAAACCTAATTTGTTGTGGCTTAACTGCTGAACTCCATGAAGACCAAAGACTTGTGGTTTTGGATTTAAAACTATGCAAGAAAGTTTTTTACTTCATCACTATAGCATCACTTACAATATAGAGGTTAAAGAAAAGTAAGCTATCAGCATCAGTAAGATGCAAAATAATGTGGAAGCACTAGATTATCAAAGCAGAGAAACTGAACTTTTTCCATCCGCACATTAAATACTTGTTTAATCACTGAGAGGGGAATTATGCTGCAATCATAATGTACTGTAGTAGAAGTGCATAAATGAATTATTAAAAAGCCTTCAAAAGACCAGAGGGAATAAGATTACAACACAAAAGTCTAACAGGATGAGGGTAACAATATTTCTGCAAGTAATTACTATCAGTACAGTTTTGCCTAGACTGCTGGGTAAAAGGCAGTCCTAACAATAACAGAAAAATGTACTGAGCTCCACACTAAGCCTAAGATAGCATAGTTTCTGCCTGGAGAAGAAACAGAACAGACGACTGGGGATAAAAGCATCATATAGTCAACCCAGGACAAGTGCAAAACAGACAGGAGGTACAATTTTGGTGATCCCTTTCTGCCCTTCTAGGAAAGAAGAACAAAATTCACGCAACCCAGACTGCTCAAAATTAAGGGCTGCATCCTTCAATACCGAATGCCTCTAATTTCACATAGTAACATGAATTCTTGTTAAAACACCACAGGTTTCCATAAAACTTTGCAGCAGCGAACATAAATGGAGAGAACAAATGCCACTGACAAGCCAAGGCACTGGCATGTCACAGCAAACCCCTTGGACACCCAGCACACTCTCCACTCCAGGGGAGTCCCGCCTGTTGTGTGGACACTGCTCAGGATTTACAGGCCAGGAAAGGTGGCTGTGTAGCTCCAGAGAATGGTCTTTCCAGAACTACAGCCTGGGCATGCTGACTTGCGTTGGTGCTGTGAATGAGTCTGAAACACGGCAATGAGCACCACACATTCAAGTCACAACATTTCGAGGAGCCCAAGTATTCTCAGAGCTGTCAGAGAAATCTTCCCTACAGACCTTTCTAATTCCACATCATTAAAAACATCTGATAATATTCAAAACCACTCCTGTGTGTTCTGCTCCTCTGTGGATTCAAATTTGCCACACATGGCAGAGAAAACTGCCTTATTAAGAATAGCTGCACACAAAGTGAATAAACTAGGATAAAGAGAAAAATGTACATGATCTGTCACATATGACAGGAAAACCACAATTTACTTTAAATAAATAACATGTTCCCTGACAAAATTCCTTTAAAATGTGACACATCATCATTTGCCATTGTTTCATCTCCATCTCTGTAGTTTGTGTACATGTGCCCCTCAGACCCCTCTGGCTTCTTTTCAAACCATTCCTGGGATAGGAAATAGTGTGAGGAAGCATCATACCCAGGAAACACAGCAAGCTCCAAAGCCCCATGGCAGAGAGCAGGCCTTCAGCACTCAGCAAGGGCATCCCCAACTGTCCCATCAGAACATTTCAGCTCTACCACATACAAATTTCAGTCCACACCTCACACTGCAAGAAACCTTCGTGTAAAGAATTAGCCACATTTCTAACTGCCCCTTTACTCAATGCTATTTTCAAATTCTTGGAAAAGGCTGTTTTCCATGCCTAGAAAGTTAAATTACTTCCACATTCATTTCCACATACCCAGCAATTAAACAGCCCCTACACGCTAACACAACCATCCCTGTTCTGTCCCATGCAGAATCATGGGGATGTAATTATAACTAGTATCCACTTTCAATGAATCCAACAGGAATCAACTTTTTCAGGCACCTTAACAAAACACTTTTCAGGCACCTTATTTAAACACCTCTCCTTTTCACACTCCGTGATGGGTACAGAAGACTTTCTCTTTTGTGTTCAAGCTCTCCTGAAAGCACCACAGCTGTTGATTGCATCAGGAAGCAAAATTTCCTCATATACTTTTGGGTCTTCTAGCACCAGGCAGAGTCTTCCAACTACTCATAATTTTTCTCCCTTGGGAGCCATGATTTTTCTTAAACAGGCAAAAACTAAAATAAAAAATCAAATTCCTGAGTTGCAGTCCTCACTCCAAAAGTAGGAGAAAATAACCCAACTGTGAGGCCAGCCTCAAAGACACCCCTCCCGCGGATGAAGTCTGACTTGTAATTTACCATCCCCACTAAATGTGAGAAACTCACAGCGGGTGTTGAACCCTGATAAACCCAATCCTTCTGCAGCGCCTGCTGCTTTGGTACAGAAGCGATCGTTTGCTTAAAAATAAATAAACAATCAGGACAGTAAACTTCGTCGGTGCAGCAGCACAAAACCGACCCCGGCATTTAGAGAGCTGCCTCTAGACGGGGAAAACCTGCAACAGGCAGGGTTTAGCAACACCTCCACCGCCACACAGCCGAGCTCGATGCCTGCCGCAGGAAGGCGCGGCCAGAGCGCTGTGCCCCGCTGAGGGCAGCGCGGGGAGGGCGCCCGGGCAGCTCCGGGGCCCGGCACGGCCCGGCTGGCCGCCCCTGCCCCGCGAGCAGCGCCCCGGAGCCGCGCTGCTCCGGCTGGCAGCGCACCCTCGGCGGGACCCGCTCCCCGCCGCGCCCCGTCCCGCCCGCCACCACTGACCTTGCCCGCCGTCGGGGAACGGGGAGCTGCCGGCCGGCGGGGCCCTGCCCAGGCAGGGCGCTTGGGCGTGGAGGACGAGGAGGCAGAGGGAGAGCACGCGTGCCGCCCGGCTCCGCGGGACACATGGCATGGTGCGGGCGGGGAGCTGCGAGCGGGGCGCCTAGCGGGGCCGCGGCATGGCCGGGCCGCTCCCGGCGCCGCCGGACACAGGCGCCGCTCCGCGCAAGGGCTGCGCGGGGCCGTCCCGGTGTCTGGTTTCTGCCGGCGGGGGAAGGAGGGCTGTGGGGAGGGAGCAGCTCCCGGGAGCCCCCGCCTCGGAGCCGGCGGGGTTAACGCGGCGGGACGAACCGGGCCGGGCCGGCGGGGAGGGAGGAGAGGCGAGGCCGCCGGCGGGGACTGCCGCCCCTCTCCGCCCTCCACCGCGGCCCAAGTGGGGCGTCCGCCCCGGCAGCCCTCGGGGAGGGCCGAGCGCAGGGCAGCCCCGTCCCTCGGTGGTCTCCGCCGAGGGGCCGGGGCAGGGCGCCTCGCAGCCCCGCACAGGCCCTGGCAGAGGTTCCCCCGCCGCGGGAGAAAGTGCGGGAGTCTGGCCCGTTGTGCAGCACTTTCTGATGCGGCGGGAGGGGATGCGGGGGCTTCCCCGGCTGAAGCATCCCGTAGCCCGTGGCCCCCCGGCGCCCAGCAGCCAGAGGAGCCCAGTTTCCAGGCTGCCTGAGAGAATCACGGAGTCAGTCAGCTTGGAAAAGACCTGAGATCATTGAGTCCAGCCTGTGGTCTGAATATCAAAATGTCAACTAGACCACATCCAGTGCTTTCTTAAACACCTCCAGGGATGCCGACTGGACCACTTCCCTGGGCAGTTCATGCCAGAGTCTAATCATCCTTCCTTGTGGAAAAATTCTTCCTAATGTCTAGCCTAAACCTCCCCTGATGCAGGTTAAGACTCATCAGGGTGCTGAGACTGTTCGGTGTTTAGCAGTGTGCTGGCACATTGGGGTTATTTCTGAATGTCGTCCCTATGAACAAAAAGTCCCTAAATAGCCTTGGCACCTACATTTTTAAGTGCATGCCATGTGCTCTCTCCAAGTCTCATCTAGCATCTGCTGTGGTTACTGCCGGCCCAAGGATCAATGGGTGGGTGCACACTTCGGTGCTGTCCCACGCTTTTGACCTGGGCTGGGTTCCTCATCTGCTTTGACAGCCTCCTGCTTAAAGCTGACTCCACCATGGATTTATTGTGTACTTTCATAGCAATCTGTGCTTAATTATGCTTGTTTCTCTGCTCAGTTTTCCCAAGTTGAATGGCTGCCACAGTTCAACTGCCTTAGCTGTAAGAACTGTGAACTCCAGAGCACCAAAAAATGCAAAAAAAGGAGTTAAAACTCCAAGTTCTTCTAAATCAGTGAAAAATGTGACAACCCCCAGAACTCAGACAGGTAACTCTGGAAATGGATGTATTTATATGAGTGATAATTGATTTAGGAATCATCCTGTGCTCTCTTCTAGTTAGTGGAAGGGCACAGAGCATGCAAAAGGAATATTTGGTATCCGATGTGGTTTATTTGATACCCAACAGTACGTGCTAAGAGAAGATTTGTTAATTGCAAATTTTTATTTCAATATGTCTGTCCATATATTCTGCACACAAATAATACTATCTCACCTGTAACAGTGACAAGTTTTCTTGCCATTATGATTCTTAGTCTAGTCACACAATGGGCATGAGGCTATTTTGTGAGACTGGGTATTATAGCCTGCTTAGCTCTTTATCAGTACTTGTCTGAAATTAATTTAAAGCTAAGTGTGACCTGAAATTGATATTACAATTTAATATCTAAAAACACTTGACATGTGTTGAATAGAAAAAGCCACACAATTTGACATTTATATTTTAAAATAATTCAGTTGGGGAATAAGGAAGTATCTCCGCCAAATGAAATAAAAAGGAAAAATACTGTAAAATGAGGACAGCAGGCTAAGAGCAGTGGAAAGAAGATATGACAGTTCAAGGGATGGCCATATGTTTATAAAGTACTGGTTTAACATCAGTTAAAATAACCATCAGAAAAATAACCCTTCTGTGAGAGACATTTAACTGTTTGCTTCCATTTTCAGTCATCTCTTTAGCTAGGTGTTCACTAGTAGGTGAATCAGATGGGAAGCAACTAGTATTTCCTGCGGGATTCCATCTTGGTTTCTTCCTCACAAGGAAAACTTAATTCCTGTTGCCTCTAATTCTCCCCAACCCTGGAAGTGGTGGAGAACTAAAAGCTCAAGAGAGTTTGTGGGAATGAGTTTTGTTTTTATTTGATTTTTTATATTTTTTTAATGACAAAAATTTGTAATCGAAAAGTCGTACAGAGTGGAGAAAGAGCTGTGTAATCAAAAAGTCGTACAGAGTGGAGAAAGAGCTGTGGGAATCTGGTCTGAGACATCCATAACTCCCTGGGCTTTATGCCAGCATGCACATACACAGAAAAAATTATTCACTGGGTGTAGTGTCAGAGAATACCCTGGGGGACAGTAGGGTTCCTGCTTCAGGGATGCTGTAGCTGTAGCTGACACAGTGTCCAAAACACAGCACTGTACCAGCTGCTAAGGAGAAAACTACATCTATCCCAGCTAAAAACAGTCAAGATGTGAAGCAGTGACACAAGTAGAAAGCACTCTCCTCGTGTGAGTACATACTAGGGACCTTTTAAGTGAACAGAATTTATGGCACTGTGTCTTCCCAGTGGTTTCATGTTCCAAAGAAGTATAACCTGAGATTTTGGAGGTTTCTTTTGAAAGAAATTGAGTTGTTTTTGCTAACTCAACCTCAGTTATGAAAAGAAAAAGAATATATCTCCACATCAGCTGTGTTCTTGTGGCAACAAAGTTGTTGCAGTTCAGTAGGTGCAGCTCCACTCAGAAAAGCCTGTACATTTATTGAAAGGTCACAATGAGACACAATCAATCCTGGACTGACAAACCAGAAATAATACTGAACTCTTCTAAATTTAAGTAGACTTCCAGGACAGACATAAAAGAAATTTATGCGTTGCAATTTATATGTATGTAGAAATGTTTACAGAGCCAGAAAAGCAGAAGTTCTGAGCAGCGAGGAACTGAAACACAAATTATTTTGTTTGGCATAGAAGAATTGCTACAAAATGAAGTCCATGCAAAGACAGGCATGGAAGGCAATTTTGCTTTAGTAGGAGTGGGAGTCTCCTGCTCAAAATTTAAAGATACAAAATTATATAATACACACTTGCTCTGCTTCTGCAGTTGACAGGGAGAGGAGATACCTCTGGAGTATAACACATCCTTGTCTGTCACATCCAAGGTGAAACACTGTCCAGACCTGACTGCTAACTATCCTGGCAGCTTAACAGTTTGCTTGGACTAGAAATGTCAAGAACATGGATCACACATGATGTGGTGGGCTTAGACTATTCTGTGACTCTCTGATACTGTGGCTGTTGGCAGGGAAATGAACTAAAAGGGAATGACTCTGAATACCAAGGACCCTGTGGAGTTTCCTGGGTAAATGCCACTGTTAATGTATTATTTCTCTGCCAGATTTATAAAGAAGTTTGTGAGTACATTTTTTTTAATCTTTAGTCTTATTCCCTGTTTCTCATTAGAGATGCAACCTCTTAAAATACCTGACTATTGGTAATTGAGCCAGAGACGCTGTTGAATCTCTCAACTCCCATTTCATTATAATCATTACAGATTTTTGGAACTTCATAAGTTACTCTTATAAAAAAAAAATTATTTGCTGACATTCCACTTCTGGTATGTCTGTGGGCAGATTTAAGCAAGAGAATGAAGCAAACTCTAAGTAGTCACTGATTCTTTAACATGAAATTTTTTTGTATGCTCACACTCAGATTTCTAGTCAGTCTTCAAATATGGATTGTTTTCTAAGACTACTGAGCTAATTCACAAAATTATAATTTCATGCTTGCATGAAGTTAGAGTTTATAAACTAATTGGTCATGCTGTCCATATTAACCAAATAAAAGCATGTTTTTGGAGCAACAGGTGAGTTTGAATTATCTTTTTAAGAAAGTTAATGCCCAGAAAATATATTCTCAGTAGTCTGCCTAGAAAGTAAATTATGGGAGAATGATAAACACAATCAAAGTTTTTGAGAGGTAATTTGTTTGGTTTTGGGGTATTTTTAGGGGTTCTGTTTTGGTCTGTTCTGTTTTTATTAAAACCTATTTCTGTGTCCAGATAATACTTTCTGGAGGATATGTCTGTGGTACATGAATTGTGGTATGATCATTGTGCTATCTGAGATTTTGTAATGAAAACCTTTATCCATTTCCTACTATACTTTAAGAGAAGAATTGCCATGAAAATCTTCCCATGGTGGACACATATCAAGTCACAACACATTCACTCTCAGGGTGGAGAAGGTAAAGTTGTAAAACCCAGTTGAAACTGGAACTGGTAACAGTTACTGTCTGAATTTGGTCAGAAAGATGAGATTGTAGCCCTGAGCTCATAAAAAGAAGAGACCATATCGGTTCCAGAAATTAGAACTGAAGAACTAAGCAAACATGAAATATCTCTTTCTTATTTTCTAGTTTCCTTCTCATGCTCCAGAATTTTGAGAGAGGATGCCATAAAAAGAGTTATTCGTAAAACAGAATTCAATTGCAAGAATGCAACATTTATATAATATAAAGCCCATTTAAGCCACACACACACATGTAAATCTTCTCAATAAGATCTGTTCTAGAGCTTTATTATTACTAATTTTTGCTTTTTGTGTGTCAAATATGAAAAATAAATTTAAAATATCTTACTTCTGCAAAATATCCTGAGAAATAGTCCCATTTCTCTGTATTTAGTGATACATTCAATTTTTTAAAAATCTGCTTTAAGCTACAAAAATGCCTTTCATATTGAAAACAGAACACCGTCTCTCTTGCCAAAATATTTCAGAGGAGCATACAGCTGTTTCAGTCACTGTTGTAATTATAATAAATCTTTTGTTTATGTATGAGGTCTGTAAAGGGAGTGAAAAATTATAGGAATTCTTTGGGGTAAATTGTAGGAAAATTACCATTTCAGCAAATGTTTATTTGGCATATTAAAATAAAACATTTTTTAATGCTATTTGAGAAACACCTGCAGGACACTGACACAATATAGTCAAAACCAGTGAGCAGTTTCTGTTGGTGGTCTGAACATGTAAAAGCCTTTTTAAGTCTAGTGTACTGGTTGATGCTGCCTGCAGGCACACTAGCAATCTCAGCCCTGTGGATTATTTTAGCATAGTGCTACATATATGCAAAAAAAGCCTCTGCCTGATTTGTTTGAGATTAACAAAATACACAAATCAGCCATTTTTTCACTGTTATTGCCAGAGAGCATAATGGAAGCCTCTGCCTATCAAGTTTATTAGAATTTTCAGAAATTTGGCTAAGTAATACGAATGACACTGACACTTGGATAAAAAGAAGGCTCTGGAAAGTTACATGTTAGCAACACAGCTTTGGCAGCATGGGTGGAAGGACTAGGGAACAAGCAGAAAACAGTGTCTTCCAGAACAATAGTCCTTGTGATTGTATCTGATGAGTTTTCCAATACTTTTTGAAAGTAGCTGATGGCTTTTTTTCAACATTTTTTTCAGCTATGGCAATGTTCTGGCAGTGTGGTAAATAAATTATTCAGCAAATATTTCTTTTATTATTAATCAAGGTGTTGGAAGTTCCCTTACCTGCCTCTAAAATGTCTCTGAAATGAAGAATGACAAAAGAAAAACCACCCAGGACTAAAAAGGAATTTTTCTGTGGGTGTAAACATGAGTAAAAACCTTGGACAATCATTTCACACTTGCAGACCTGAGTTCAAAATCCACTACCAGTGTTCCCAGGAGGTACCAAACTTCACACTACTTTGGTTTCTCTGGGTGACTAACAGAAAAAGCAATGTAAGGTTGGACATTATTTTCCTCCTCTTCCCCTTTCTGAATCATTATGACTGTTCAGTCTCAGCAATATAATCAGCAAGATGTGCCAAACAGAAGAAATGGTAGAAGAAATTATTCTATGCGAGACATGTTTGCTGCAATTTTTCCAGTGACATATTTAAAATTGGGTGTGTTTGCTGCAATTTTTCCAGTGACACATTTAAAATTGCGTGTGAAGATAGCAATAGGATGAGAATAAGTTAGAATTCAATCTAGAAAAAATCTACTTCTGTACTATCAATCTCACGAATAATTTATCAAGTCTCTGTCTCGATTACAGATGTTTTTTTCTTTGGGGGCTATAATAGTAGCAGGGATAAGTGGAGAGGGAAAATTGAACAAGAACTTCCTTATTTCAAATGTTTTACTAACCTTAGTTTTGGGTAAGTGCTGACCCTAGTGCTAAGGCAGTTATTGCTGCTGTGGGCTGGGAGGCACCTCACCCTCTGCACTGTTTACAGAACATCTGCAGGTCTGGCTGAAACTCAGCATTTTCACATTGCTTGTTTATATGTTGGTTCTCCTGATGGTTTTAAGGGATCAGTGGCTTTCTCTTCTGCATGTGCTGTTTTACAGTCGACTGCAACACTGATGGGACTAATGGGGTCGTTGAATTTCACTGCAAGGATGATTTCCTCTGGTTGAAAGAATTTGGAAAACTGCTGCCATTCAGCAGGCTGAGAGATGCATCTTAATGCTGTGTATTGAAAATACCACCCAGATGCAACCCTAGTCAGTGATTAAGAGGTATGAACACCTAGGGGAAAAAATCCATTATTTGGAAAAATTGTGAAGATGTGCTGGATTTGGTTGGGATGAAGTTAATTTTCCTCAAAGGGGCTGGTGTTTGGCTATGTTTTGGCTTTGTGCTGAACGCAGTGATGATAACACAGAGATGTTTTAGTTACTGCTGAGCAGAGCTTACACACAGCCAAAGCCTTTTCTGCTTCTCAGACTGCCACGCTGGCGGGGAAGCTGGGGGGGCTTGGCAGAGTGGGAGGAGACACAGCCAGGAAAGGTGACCCCAACTGACCAGAGGCATATTCCAGACCGTGTGACACCACCTTCAGGACATAAAGTGGAGGGAAGAAGAGGGATGTCATCGTGTTTCCCATGATGACATTTGTCTTCCCAAGTGACACTTAGATGTGCTGGGCACTGCTCTCCTGGAGATGGCTGAACTCCTGCCTGCCCATGGGAAATGATGAATTAACTCCTTGTTTTGTTTTGCTTGCAAGCGTGGCTTCTGCTTTCCCTATTAAACTGTCTTCATCTCAACCCTCGAGTTTTCCAGCTTTTACCCTGCCAATTCTCTGCCCAATTCTGCTGGTGGGGGAGTGAATGAGTGGCAGCAAAGGGTTTCACTGCTGGCTGGGGTTAAACCATGACAGGAAAAAATGTCAGGGACCCATTTTTTGAGGCCTGATGTGGTCAGTGTTCTGAAGATCCAAATCTTTCTCTTTTTCACCAAGCTATTTATTATACCAAGTAATCTGCAGACAAAACCTTCCCAGAGCCTTGCATTGTTAATTCCAGTAAATTGCACCCTCACTATAAGCAATATGAATGATGTATAAAACTTCTAATTACTCTTTTTCCCCTGCCATACCATCATCTGGCTCATATTTTTACAGGGTCCCTGCAAATACAAATCAAAGTGATGCGTGGACTGCTGATAACAAATAGCACACAGGACTATGTCTTTGCAGGAAGTTCAGCGAGATAAATCAATGGGAAAAAAACATACTTGTTAAATGTTCCGTAAATCTCCCCCAGATGGCCGATTCACAGTGCTGCTTTACTTAGGTATATCCAGAATCTATTTGGTTTTAAAAATGCGCAGTTATCTTGATTTATTTAGAAGCGGAACAGAAGAAGGGAAGCCTCAGTTGCTATTCCCGTCGGTTGCTGTCTGTTTCTGCGGCAGGCTTGGTGGGGAAGCGATTTTCGGGTCCGGCGCAAGGCAGGGGGGCCCCCTGCGGGCGGGATCCCTCTGCCTCGGGGGAGCGGCGGCCGCCTTCGCCCGAGCACTGGCAGCTTCGCTTTAAAATGAGCCAGAGACACCGTCTCCCGAAGTCCCAAAAGCAGGAGGGGCGTTCGTGGGTCCCTGTCCGGACTGCGGTCATTCAGAGTAGGCGCTGTCCGGCCCGGTGCCGAGGTTTCTCAAGAGAGAAAGCGCGGGTGGTTTCCGGGTCACCCTGCGGCTCGGCGAAGGTGCGGCATCCCCAAAAGTTGTCCCCACGCAGGATGGGAAAGGTTCTGTGAGAGCTGGTCGGCGGGGACCTCATCGGGGAGGGGAATCGCAGCGGGACTGTGTGCATCACATCGGGGAGAGGCGATCACATCGGGGCAGCGGGGATCACATCAGGAGATGGGCGATCATATAGGGGAAGGGAGCCTGACAGCGGCGAGGGGGAGAGGGCATCGCCTCTGGCCGGGCAATTGCCGCGCTGAGCCCGAGGGGACACCCGGTTGATTCACACGAGCGGTTCCCGGGCAGGAGTTCGGGACGGGACGGGGTCGATCATCGGGAGCAGCCGTGGGGGCAGCGCTCAGCACCGGGGAGAGCTCCGCGCCCACCGCGCATGCCCCGCCCCGCCGGCGCGGATAAAAGCGGGCGCGGAGCCGAGCGGCGCCAGCCCCGGCACCGCACAGCTGTGCCACCGCACGGCCCCGGCACCGCACGGCCCCGGCACCGCACAGCCGTGCCCGCACCCTGCCGCTGCCCCAGCAGCCCGCCCGCCGCCGCCGCTGGTCAGCCTCTGAGGAAAAAGCTCCCGCGGACCCGTCTCCCACCCTAGCATGGGATGGGCGAGCCCTGCCAGAGCGGTGCCTGCTCGCCAGCCCCTGGCATAAAGGAAGGAGCGGACAGGGAGTCCTGGGACACGCCGCTGGGTTTCCTGGAGAGCGTTCAAATGGACAACGGGAGCAACGTGTCCTTCCTGCAGTTCTTGAAGACCATCAACCTGGAGCGAGCCGACGGCATGCAGGGGGACAGTTCTGACGTGGTGCGGATTGTCATCTCCCTGGTGTACTCCGTGGTGTGTGCCCTGGGACTGGTGGGCAACCTGCTGGTGCTCTACCTGATGAAAAGCAAGCAAGGCTGGAGGAAATCCTCCATCAATCTCTTTGTCACCAGCCTGGCAGTGACTGACTTCCAGTTTGTGCTGACCTTGCCATTCTGGGCAGTGGAGAACGCGCTGGACTTCAACTGGCTCTTTGGCAAGGCAATGTGTAAGATCGTCTCCTATGTGACAGCAATGAACATGTATGCCAGTGTGTTCTTTCTCACTGCCATGAGTGTGGCTCGATACCGCTCTGTGGCTTCAGCCTTGAAGAATCAGCGTCGAGGAGACCCGCTGGTTGGCTGCTGCTCTGCCAAGTGGCTTTGTGCATTCATCTGGCTGTCAGCTGTCCTGGCTTCCCTGCCCCATGCCATTTTTTCCACCACTGCCACTGTCTTTGATGATGTTCTCTGTCTTGTCAAGTTCCCAGAGGGCCGAGGCAACAATGCCCAATTCTGGCTGGGTCTGTACCACATCCAGAAAGTGCTGCTGGGCTTCCTGGTGCCGCTGGTTGTCATTAGTCTCTGCTACTTGCTCCTGGTGCGCTTCATCAGTGACAAGCACGTGGGCAGCACCTGCAGCGGCCCCAGCATCAAGCGCCGCTCCAAAGTGACTAGGTCAGTGTCCATCGTGGTGCTGTCTTTCTTCTTGTGCTGGCTGCCTAACCAAGCACTTACAACCTGGGGGATACTCATCAAACTCAACGTGGTGCACTTCAGTAACGAGTACTTTCTCTCCCAAGTGTACCTCTTCCCCATCAGCGTGTGCCTGGCACACTCCAACAGCTGCCTCAATCCCATCCTCTACTGCCTCATGCGCAGGGAGTTCCGCAAGGCACTGAAGAGCCTCCTCTGGAGGATCACCTCACCTTCCCTCACCACCATGCGCCCTTTCACTGACACCACCAAGCCTGAGAAGGAGGAGCAGGCTCTGCATGCCATGATGCCTGTCCACCCTGTCCCTGCTGCTCCCCGTGCTGCAGCCGTCCAGGCAGAGGTGGCCTATTACCCGCCCGGGGTGGTGATGTACAGCAGCCGCTACGACCTGCTGCCTGCCAGCTCCATGGAGCAGCACTGCTGAGATGGCAGCGGGCTCTGGGGCGTGGCACGGTGCCAGATGTGGCCTGGGGATATTGAACGCCTGGTCAGGAAAAGGGGAGGAGGGATGAGTAAAGGAGGACTTCTGTGTGAGAGATGCTCTTTTGCGGCTTTGTCTGCCCTCGGAGACACTTGATGGATGTTGTTGTCTGGAAGATGCACCCTGAGCTGGAGAACAGGACTAGGAGGAGGTAGTGGTGGGGTGTCTCTATGAGATGTCTTTTAGTGCTTCTACCTGTGCTGGGGAACAAGGACTAGTGAGGGTGATGGGACTCCATCCAGCAAGGATGCAGGATGTGCAAAGCAGCACAGGGAGGTGAGGGGCTGGGCTGGGGGGACTGAGGCTGGAAGGCCTTGGCCACATCCCCTCAAGCTGGAGTTGCAGGCAGCCCTCCCACCCTATGTGTTTGTCTGTGGCAGGGAGAGGGAGCTGAGCTGCTTTCCCTGCTGCAGGACCCTGTAATCAGTGCGGGCCTGGCTGGTCACTGCTTCCTGGGCTCCACTGAGGGCTCAGGGATCAGACAGCCTCTCTTCTATCACAAGCCTGCCCTGAGGCGAACAGCCGGGACAAGTGGGTACAAAGCTCCTGCTTGTTCAGGCTTGGCGCCTTTCCCCTCTTCCAGGGACTTGGGAAGGAGCAGGGACAAGGAACACTGTGCTCCCCTCCAGATCAGTGCAGGATCTGCTTTTCTAGCTACCCCCCATCCCCCCAGCTGCTGCCAGGGTATAAAGCAACCCAGACAGCCAAGGAGAAACCCAAGGATGGAATTTGCAGCTTCATGAGGTGTTCCTTTTCCTGGGTTTGGAGGGAGGGTGTGAGCCCCCTAATACTGTTCCCTAGCCTCTCTCCAGGCCACTGAGGGGAAAGGAAACCTCACAGCCCCAGACCATGTGTAGCAAGACAGCATCTCTCCCAGGGCACTGAGGTTGCAGGCTTAAGTTTTACTGCACTTCAGACTGTTCATATTTCACTTCAGGAAATCAGCACAAATGTAAATAAAATTTTTAAAAAGGGGGAAAAAGAAACACTCCTAGCCACTTCAAATCACTTGCTCTGGGATACTTCTGGGTTCACTCAAAACTAAGCACAAAGGCTTTAGTTCTGCTGAGGGTTTGCACTGACTCTTGCCAGTGTTTCAGAGAAGTTCAATTCAGTTCCTCTAGTCTGAGCAGCCCTAGGGCCTGCAGTGCTTTTGTAGCCTAGAGAATGTCAGGGATTGGCTTTTACCAGCCTCTGTTCCATGGAAATGCCTGGGAAATAATTTGAGGCTTATCTGAGTCGAACTTTTTAGCGGGATGAAAAAAGTGTATTTTTAAGCTGTGAAAGTTTTTATGATGAGGCTATATATCTACTTCTTAAAATATTTTTTTTTAATTATGAGGGGGAAAAATTGAAATCAAAAGATCAAAGTATTTGTTTTAAATTATGCAAAAGTGCAACATTTCTGGTTTTAGTTTCAGAGAACAAGTTCATTAATCCCTAATACTGCATATAAGATGATTATTTAAATACAATTTTTGAAACTGTTTTCTATTTCCAACCCCTTTCCTTGCAGTCTAAGTTCAACATCTGCCTGATTCTAAAAAGGCAGAGGGTTGTTTGTTACCTCTAAGTACTGACATGGAGAAAACTTGCTATTTCTGTCCGAGAAAACTGCTAGACCATAGTGGCAATTACACTTTTCAGACTCAGTTATGTGTACTGTATGTGTTGGTAACTCCTGTTGTAAAATTTATGTTTGGTCTGAAAGCAGCTGGTTCTGCTACTTGCAAGGAAAAAGTTATCTTATTTTTCAAGGCAGGAAAGACTTCTCCAGCCTTGGGCATTTGCTAATGGGGAAGATACTGGTTTGCAAGTTGTCTGAAGAGCAGCAGAAGTGAGCTGGCAGCTGATGGGCATACTTACACAGATGCAAAGACTCCGAAGAAATCAGACATATCCACAGAAGAACTTGAGCATCTAAGTACTGTACATCTGCCTCTCTAACCTCCTAAATCCTGACTTGGTTGACTGGTGAAGTCTGTAGGTATTTAAGTTTTTTCTAGTAAAATTTTTGTGCCTAGAAACCTGTTCCTGAGCATGCCTAAATCTGCTTAATTCTGTAGCACTTATTTCTGTGCTTAATGGGGATATCTCTGTCGGGACTGGCCACAGTGTATGCTGTGAGGGAGGCAATTCTGCATCCCAGCACAGAAGGCCCTGTGCCAGGCCACGCTAAGTCAGAAGTGGCTGTGAACTCAACTCGTTCCCCCCATCCCTTTGAATCTGTGCCTGGATGTGTTGCTCCTGTTCCAGCTTCAATGTATGTGCAGATATGCTCCTTTCCCCTCCCTTGTGAAATGCTAAATAGGTGGTCACAGCTGTCCCCCACAGCCTCAGAGATTCAGTTCCCCTTTTCCACATCCCAGGGGAATGGCTGAATCTCTGGGCCACTTTGTGAACGTGCTCGTATTCTCTGGCTTGAAACAGTTCCCTGTTACCTGAGTTGCTCACTGTTGCTGGATCCTAATGGCAACGAAAGGCCTCGAACTCTGCTTGGCAGCACAGTGGTTAGGGTGTAATCTGCAAAGAGGAATTGTGGAGAGATTTTTTTATTTTTTTTTCAGCAAATACAGAAATTGGATCCAGATCTGGGTTCTAGGTCTCCCCTTCCCAAGGACAGTGGTCAACTTCCTCCCAGGTCCTGTTTCAATTAAAGTTCCAGTATGCTATCCAGAAACCTGAGGTCTTTCTAGACCTGCTGATAAAACACCTTAATGTGTTAAAGGATTTGCAAAACACTGCATTTCTGATCTGGGAGAAAACCCGTAATGTCTGTGTTGCAGGTGAAGAAAGTTGCACAGTTGTATGAGAAAAGGATATAATGAGCTCTTAAGTCCAGAGTTCAGAGAGATAATCATGTTTCTGTAGACCAGGAGAAAGTATCTAAATTAAGGACATGGGAGGAATCTCACAGCCAGACGCTCTTCTTGCTGTTTGCTTTTGAACAGCATAATTTCTTGCTTAACTTGCTGGAAATTTTTTCCCTATCTGATGTTTAACTGTTTTTGTGCATTAAATAAACAGCTTTCCAAGTGTCTGAAGTGTAACTATGAATTTCAGTAGATAGCAAGCTGCCTGAAAGACAGCCTCTGTGGTGCTCAGCATGGCAAAACCCATGTGCTTTTGTGGATGTCCATGTAGACATAATTCTGTGCCAGGAAAACAATACATTAAATAAAACAGGTGGTGTTCAGAACAAACACATAGTTAGCTCAGAGTGCCAATGTGCCATTGTCAGAGGAAACCCCAGGTGTCTGATCAGTAGAGATATAAAACCTCCCATCTGGCAAATCACCCAAACATGAAAATACCATGAGAGTGTGTAGGACTAGACAATGAAATTAGTGGGCAGCTCTCTCACAAGCCACTGATCCACGCAGTGTAAGTCACAGATCTGCTGTTTCAAAGAGGCACAACGCATTCACACTTGGCCAAATGCTGATTTAGGCCAGACCAGCAGCCCAGGCTGTGCAGGTCAGTGCATGTCCAGCACAGCCAAAGAGCACTGCTCTAGCAGTGCATGAGCTGAGAGAAATTCTGCTTCACCTCAGCCGTGAGTCCCAGCTAACAGCATGAAATCTGTGCTGTGTGTTCATGGGCAGGGACACCAGCCTGGGCCTTGGCAGAAGGTGCAGTTGCTCTGTTTGCACAGGGTGTGTGGCCTCAGCAGAGGATCATTCCAGCTCAACAACAACAAATCCTACCGAGTATCCCGGGGTTTCATAAGTAATGACTACAACACCCTTCAGAAACTCTGTTTCCTACAAATGTTCATGTCTTTGTTTGTAACAATCATCCTTTCGTGTACTAAAATAAACATTGCTGAAGGATACAAAACAGTACTTACTGAATTCTTGACAAGATTTTCATGCTTGGTCTCCTTTGTTACAGATTCCTGGTGGGGTGCTGGTGGAGAGGTGCACTTGGTTATAGAAAGGTAGGGACCTGAAGGTGCAGGCTGACATCTAGTGACAAACTGAGGGAACATTTAAGGACCGGATATTCTCATTAGGCAAAGACTTTAATTCTTTAGGGACACTTAAGTATCTCAGCCCCTTAAATAACTAACCAAGGTCTTAATGTAATAACAACCTCCAATTGCATTTCCAGGTTTCCCTTTGAAATGCCTCTTCGGTGGAAATGCTGTTTCACTTTCCCAGTGAGTTATTCTGACACTCACTCTAGCAGTAAAAAAAGTCCAGTCCCCTTCATTCCCATTCACGACTGTCTGCTCTAAAATTGATTATTCAATTGAGTGTGTGCACAGAAACTCTGATTTAATTTTATCCCTGAGCTGGAGCAGGAGTAGATATGGGTGCAGTTCAGCTTAAGGACATTAGATTGAGAGCTTGGAACTTCTTTTTTTTAGTAAGGGTTTTTTCTCAAAAGAGAATTCCTATTTTTCCATTTAAAGGGGGTTACTGGAAATATATTTTTATAATTATGAGAGCAGTTAAAAGAATCTCTTCTAGGTACAATCTCAGAAGCAGTCAGTGCTATGAGTAGCCAGTTAACTCATTCCTGTGCTAAAGTGTAGCTGATAATATTCATCAGCAGATTTCTCTGCCTATGTCTGTGCATAGACTCAGAGTCCTTTTCAAAATCCTAACTGTAAAATAGAGACTCACAGGATGGCTGGGAAAACTGGGCCAAAAGATCAGCTGCAGACAGAAGCAATTTCTTTAGTTAATTTTTTTGAAACATTGACTTCCTGGTTGGAAAGGACTGATTATTATTCAGTGTGGGAAATAATAAAATAAGTTTTCTTACTCAGATACCAGCTCTCCCTTACTCATCCATTTCTTGGGACAATGAGATACTGTTTCTCCAAGGATTTGTGGTTTTCCTTCAGATCAGCTGAATGAGTATGGTCAGTTGTACAATGCCAAACTAACTGTTGAACACTGACTTCTAAAATCATTGTTCAATGAACCCTTCCACTTTCGCTCAGCTGAACCTCACACTGGATAAAACTGGTGTCTTGTGGACAATGATTTGTGTCTGTATTTGTGAAGAATTCTGATCTATGTCAGCACATTGACATCAGATGGGTGACTCCCACACCAGGGGGTTGTGCCAGCATTCAAAGGGTGTTTAAGGGGCTGAAAAAATGGTGTGACAGGAAGCTCAGGCATCTGGACCAAGGGGATAACAGAGTCCTGAATTCTCTGCGCCAGCACAGGCTGGAGCCCAGTTACCTGGAGAGCAGAGAAGGAGCTGGGACAAGGTGAACGTGAGCCAGCAGAGGAACAGGAGCTGGGACAAGGTGAACATGAGCCAGCAGAGGAACGGGAGCTGGGACAAGGTGAACGTGAGCCAGCAGAGGAACGGGAGCTGGGACAAGGTGAACGTGAGCCAGCAGTGGGCCCGTGCAGCACAGCCCAGCAGCATCCTGGGCTCCACTGGGCAGGACACTGCCAGCAGGTCAGGGGAGGGGCTCCTTCCCTCTGCTGAGCCTGGTGAGATACATCTGGGATGCTGTGTCCCGCCCTGGGCAGGTTACCCAGTTCTGGATTATTTACCAGGGAGGCTGCAGTATGGTGGAGGGCTTGGAGCATCTCCCATGTGAGGGGAGGCTGACAGAGCTGTAGGTGTTCAGCCTGGACCTCAGAAAGCTTTAATAGTGTGTGTAAATATCTGATGTGGGTGGGAATTAAAGAAGATGAAATCAGCCTCTTCTCAGTGTTGTCCAGAGAATGGATGAGAGGCAATAGGCAGAAATTGAAATTCCATCATTGAAATGTAAGAAGGAAAAAACCCCATTTCAAATGGTGTGGTCAAGCACTGGAACAGGTTGCCTGGAGAGAGCGAACAGTTTCCAGCTTTGGAGATGCTCAGAATCTGACTTAACACTGATTGTACTTCTTTAGCAACCCTGTGCTGGGCAGGGGCCTTGGATTGGGTCATCTCCACAAGCAAACCCAACTATTCTGTGCTTTTGTGTGATTTTCTGATAGCAAATAGATTGCTCTGGATATGTCTTTGTTCAAATACAGTGGAATTAGCATTAGTGTCTGTCTTGCTTGATGTTTATTCTGAAAAACTTCTACAAATTTTATGCCCTCAAATCATCTACTACTATGTATTTCAAATCACCTATTAAATTATTTTTTAAATGTTTTAATTGCTTTTAATTTCTGCTGAAATTGTGGAGAGGGCTCAGAGGAAATACAGTCTTCCCCCTGCCCATCAAAAGTCACTTCCTGCTGAAATCCAGCCCCTTGTTCATAGGCCAATGCAGTGATAGATATAGAGGTATAGAGAGCAAACCACGAGGTTCTGAACTGAAGATAAGAGATCCTACAGCAGTAGCAAGTAACTGCTCAGTTTGTACAGTGGATCATAAATAGGGAAAAGAAGAATCTGGTTTAAATTTCAGATATAGGATTACATTTTCAGAGATGTAAACTGATATCTTGAATTTTGAGCACACTTGATATAAAGTAATTCCAAGGAAAATATTCCAAAATGCATAATCCCTGTCCAGAAAAGAACATCACCCTTTGATAAGGTGCCATCTTTTTCACAGACAGAATCATAGTTCCAAAAGCTGTTTTATTGCCATGTTTTGCAATATTATGGTAATCTAACAATCTAACAGTATTTGGGAAATATTTCTGCTTGCTGGGATTGGGTGTTTTGTTGGAACTGCAGCAGTTATTAAAGAAAGAAGTGCCTCAGCCCTCAAAATCTGTGGAAAATGAATAACTTACAAGTTGCATTGCAAGGTAACATAATTTTTTTAATGCGATTTTCCCGATCTGGGAAAAACCCCAAATAATCTGAGATACATTTGCACTTTTATAGTGATCTGCCAGCCGTGCGGTCCCAGTGCAAAGCTCCCAGACTTCAGTGAAATGCATCTCTGTCAGAGACATTTCCCTTCCCTCTTGTCACTCCTCAGCCTCCACAAATCTGCCGTTTGTCACATTTCCTTCTCACCACCTAACAAGCAGAGGGCCCTTGAAAACAGAGGTGTCCAAGACTGATGCTGCCTCCCTCTGTGTTGCCGCCAATGTCCCCCTATCTCCTGATGCACATTAGCTGCTGTGAGCCAATGCAACAAAAACTCGTCTGCCAAACAAGCGGGGAATGGCTGCACTGCAGGATTGCCTCTTGGCTTCAGCACTGAAGGTTTCCACGGCCAGATTCTGCCATGAGTTTGATGCTAAACATGTCCATGGGGGACTCCCACCACCGCATGTCCCTAGACCAGTGTCTGCAATGCATTAGGCTGTCACTGGCCAGGGGCTGTGTACAAATCACAAACGGGACGGGACTGCCGTGAATGTGCATTGAGCTGTTTTATTTTCCAGCATCATTACATGGTTATGGCAATGGGAAGATGCCATCAGCTCACATCCCAGGCAGCAGACCAAGAACTTAATGTTACAACTTACTTTATAAGTTTTTTGACCAATCACACAAAGCAAAAGCACATTGACAGTAGTTCTGTCCAACCACTATAAGCACAGGTGCCTTTGGTTAAAACAATGCTTGCTTATTTAGAATACAATACCCGCTTGTAAGCCTTAAAACACAATGCACAGAGCTCCATTATCAAGCTTAGAACTTCCTAATATCTCGCTGGATATACTTTTCTGCAGCTTAGGGAGTTATTCTAGCCAAGCATTAATACATAGACTGTTGTTCATTTGTCCTTGCTATTCTACTTACATAACTTTTCTGCCGACTTATTTTATGTCTACTGCTTAGCTCTAATCGCAGTTCTGCGGTCTCTGAGGCCTGTCTTTTGCAGCTTTCCCAAAACCCTCTGATTTTATGGATTCCCACAATGGCCAACCGGGCTACGGCTGGCAAGGAGCAGCTTCCCTGGGTGTCCAAGGCGAAAAAGGCAGGGAGGGCGGGACGCAGCCGCGGCGCAGGGCAGGGCCGGGCGGGCAGCAGGCGGCAGCCGAGCGCCCGGCTCCCCCGGGAGCCTCGGGAATGGCCCGGGACAAAAGCTCCCCCTGCTCCGGGAGCCTCGCACCGCGGGAAACGGAGGCCTTGCTCCTCTCCCTCTGCTGCGCAATCCCGGTTTTCTGACTTTTGTTTTCCTGCGCCATCCAAACTGACTTTTGTTCTCCTGCTGCTGCGAGTGCTTACCCACGGGAGCAGCCTCCGGTTTGATGGCTCTGTGTGATGTGAAGTCACTGTCCTTAACACACAGGTAAAATACCTGGGAGGTAAAGTGTTTATTTCCAATTTTAAAAAATTAGGAAACGCAGCTGCTTAACACATCTTGTGTATCTGTAGAAGCAATGCGTGCAACTGAACATCACAGAAGGCAATAGAAGGAATTCCATAGAAGGAATCACGGAATGGATCAGGTCAGAAGGGACCATAATGTTCATCTGTTCCAGCCTTCCTGCTCAAGCAGGTTATCTTAGAACACAAGGCACAGGATTTTATCCACAAGGTTCCTAAATAACTCTAGTGAGGGAGATGCCACAGGCTCTCTGGGAAATCTGTTCCAGTGCTCCATTGCTCTCAAAGTAAAGAAATTTTTCATGTCCAGGTGGAACTTTCAGTGCATCAGTTCCTGCCCATTTTCTCTTGTCCTATTGCTCAGCAGCACCGAGCAGAGCCCAGTCCATGCTCTGACCCCTCCCTGCAGACACTGGCAGACATTAATGAGGTCTCCCCTCAGTCATCTCTTTTAGAGGCTCAGCATGCCCAGCTCGCTCAGCCTTTCCTCATAAGAGAGATGTTCCATCCCCTTGACCCCCCTTGTATCTCTCTGCTGGACCCACTCCAGGAGCTCCACGGTTGTTTTTACCGAGGAGCCCAGAACTGGGCACAGCATTCCAGACAAGGCCTCACCTGGCCTGAGCAGAAGGGCAGGATCTCCTCCCTTGACCTGCTGCCAAAGCTCTTCCCAATGCATCCCAGGACACCACTGGCCCTCCTGGCCTCAAGGGCACTGCTGGCTCACAGACAGCTTGTTGTCCACTGTGACCCCCAGTCCTTGTCCTGCTTTCCATCAGGTTGGGCCCAGCCTGTGCCAGGGGCTGTTCCTCCCCAGGTGCAGGACGCTGCACCTGCCTTTGTTGAACTTCAGACAGTTCTTGTCTGCCCATCTCTCCAGGTCCCTCTGAAGGGCTGCAGACCCCTCCTCAGCTTTGTGTCACCAGTGAACACCCTGAGCAGGCCTCTGCCCCTTCCAAGGATTGAGGTGAGACTGACTGGTTCCAGTTCCCTGTGTCCTCCTTCTTGCCTGTTTTGAGAACTGGGTGACATTTGCTTTCTTCCAGCCCTCAGGCACCTCTCCTGATCTCCATGACCTTTCAAAGAAGATCATGAGCCCCCTGGCCATGATGTCTGCCAGTTCCCTCAGCATTCGTGGATGCGTCACATCAGGGTCCATAAAAATTACAAATCACTTTTCACAGTTCAGTCTTGAACAAGTGACCCTGAACATTTGCCTCTTAAATAAACAAGATGGAGCAGCTAGAGAATGGAAATGAATGTTGGAAACTTAGAGGGGAAAATTTTGTTTTATAGCTCATTTTTTATAGCTCTGTCATGCCAAAAACATTTACAGACATTTTACAGCAGATAATTCCACCCAGTCCTCCTGCAGTTCAAAAATATCAAATGTCACCATTGCCACATTCACTTGCACCATCTTTTGACATGCTGCAGGGACTGGTAGTGATTCATAGGCACCAGTGTGAAAGCTGTGAGTTCTCCCAAGGCAAAGACATTTATGATTCATCCTGACTTGTGTAGCCTTTCTGGAAAAAAAGGTTTATCTGCAACAAGCCACCTGAGTTGCTTGTTTTCAAGCAAGCCAAAGAAACTTAATGAGAACGCTATGAAATGCAGAACGAACGGTGGGGAAAAAAAAATCAGAATACTTGTAACATTACTAAGACTTCAAGTCCTTTAAAGAAGGGTCCAGAAGTTCCTTTATGGATTTGCTTGCATCACACGCCTGCTTGTTAAAGGGGAGTAAGTGGCAGATGTTTGTAAGAGAAAGAAAAAGGGAAGTACCACAAAGATAAGGTGACAGACTTATCTCCTGCCTTGCTTTGTGCATCCATGACTGTTTCTGTGAGAGGGAGGAGGGTTGGTTATCGCAGGACATCTCATCTTTGAGAGGGTTCAGAGGAGGGATACAAGGATGATTAAGGGCCTGGAGCATCCCTTTCACAAGGAAAGGTGAGAGAGCTGGGCTTGTTCAGCCCCAAGAAGAGGTGACGGAGGGGGTGTAGAGCCTCCTTCACTGGAGACATTCGGAGGAAAGGTGAGGGAGCTGGGCTTGTTCAGCCCCGAGAAGAGGTGACTGAGGGGGTGTAGAGCCTCCTTCACTGGAGACATTCGAGACCCCTCTGGACACAATCCTGTGCCAAGTGCTCTGGCTCTGGGATGGCCATGCTGGAGCAGGGAGGCTGGACCCACTGTGTGCCCTTCCTGCCTTGACCCACCCTGTGATTCTGTGTGGTTCGTCTCAGTGTATCATTTACATAAACATAATACAGAGAGGATCTTTATTTATTTGATTTTATGTATATGGAAATAAAACCAGATGAGATAGATCAGGCACAAGGTACTTGTAACGTTATACTCACATCACTGTTATAAAGTTGATGTTAAGTACAGTAAATAATCGTATTGATGGCTCAAGTCCAGAACTAATGTAAAAGCAGAGAAGAGGTGGAACTTCTTAAATTAATAGCATTACAGTACAATCCTTCAAAACCTCCAACACTTTTAACATTTTAGCATTTCTTTTGCTGAAATAAATATTTTATCCCCTTTCATGTATTAGTAATATATTATATTAGTAACATACATTAGTAACATTTCTATTGCTAAAAGAAATATGTGTTTTATCCCCTTTTATGAGTTAGTAACATTTTATATTGCTTTCAGTAACACTTGAGATAAATTTTCAACTTCAGAATGAGCACCATCATTTTTTTGTTTTATAAACAAAAAAATGTTTTCCAAATTGTATATACTTTTTTGTCAGTTTCTCATTTCTAACAAAGACTCATAAAGATACTTTTTGAAGTTCTGGGAACAATACAGGATGTTTTTATGGAGATTTCCAGAGAAAAGATGACTTTAATGTTTCTGTCATCTGTAGCCGACAGTGGGTTTTTAAGGGAAAGATCATGAGGTTGTGAGAAATTATGAGTTCCTGAAACAATTTTCTCTGAATCAATCTGTAAATAGAAGCACTGATATACATGATGGGCTCTTCTCACTTCTCTCTACAGGTTCAGAACCTTTCTTGCATTGCCCCAGATCTGTGGTCCCTTTGTGGGCCTGAATCAATGCCAGCATCCTCTTTGTGTAAGATAGCAGGGATAACATTGACCATTTAAATATTAATGTTCTAATGGTGTTAAACCTCAAAGAAAATATTGACAAAGACATAGGTAAACATTTCACAGCCTCACAGTGGAATCAGAGCCTTATGGCCTCAGCTCCTGGTGCACAAGTTTATGTGGTGCCGTCCTATGAAACCAGATCACTTCCTCCTTTATCTGTTTTTATGGCTCCATAGACGCCTTGCCCTTCCCTTGAAAATTTGTCCTCCCAGGAGATACGGAGTTAATGGAAGTTAGTGAGTTAATGATGGCATAAAGCTAATTGGGAAGACAACAATCCTTCATTTTCTGTCTTCCTCCTCTTTGTGCCTGTTAAGGCCCTTGTGCTCCCGCTGTCTCTGCACCTGTAAACTGTTTCAAACACAGTCCAGGGGCTGTCTTCCCAGGCTTTCACTTTCATGGGTGTGAAATGAAGAGCCACAAAGCAAAAAAAACCCATGAAACATGGCTTATTCGAAAGGCAGGATGCAGATGCTGTGGTGAGGTTTGCCAGGCACTGAGCCCCTTTTGGAGCCTGCAGTGGAGACAGTCATCATCAAGCAAAGGTATCTGAGGCTCCCACGGGCTTGTTGAAATTAATAAGAATTTACCTAAGGGAAAATTGGTTTTCCTGAGAATATGTGACTCACTCTTGAAAACATAGAAAAAGGATGAAGCTGATGCATCTCTGCAGGGACACTCGATGCTCAAATGTAACCTTTTATTGTTGGTGTTGTCAGTTCGTGTCTTGCAGAGCTTCTAAGAGCTGATAAGCTCAACACTGCATTTCTCTGAACAGTGTTGATGATACATGTGCAGCATTAAGAACAAAACCAACCATAAACACCATACTTGCCCATAGTCTCTCCATGTTCATTAACAATATTGCATTAGCAGATGGCTTCAGGTGGCTTAACTTATAACATAGTGGATAGATATGACAGTTTTCAGGACAGAGGAAGCACAGCATAAATACAATATATTGCTTTTACAAACAGGTTTTCAAAACTGTGACAGTATTATAAAAATAAGAAAGAAGCTTCATATGCAATTAAATACAAATAACTGGGCTTATGTATTTACTGTACAATAATTCCTGATAGTGCTTTGCAGAACTAAATTTATCTACAATATTCTGCAGAGAGCAAATGCCATTTCAGGCAAAGCATGAAGGAAAACAGAGAAAAGATAAATGCTACTTTAAGATAAATGCTGTCATATCCAATGTCAAGATTTATGTGGTGAACCAGCTGTCAAATTCTTACATTGGCCAAGTTTATTATTTCAATTACAGCATCAGAACTGAGAGGCTACTTTTTAATGAAGGAAGAAATGGCAGCTGTTTCCCATAGGCAGAGTTTTAGGTACCTACACATGGATTTGCAAAGCACCTTTGGGTAGACTTTCCTGACAAGCTCAGCCAGTACTTTCACTTCATTCATGCAGAAGCAGCAGGATCCAGTACAAAATAATTGCTTTACAGTAATGCTTTTAAATAATAGGCTTCAATCTTTTATATATTCCAGTAATTTTTCACACTCAAATCTGCTCTATACAGTAGCTGGTAATGAGCTGATCCAATTTAGTAGTACCACTAATCATAACAGAACTGCACCCTGCATGACCTCTGACATCTGTTTGAATCTCCTGCAGCTTTTGACTATTGGAGGGAACAGCCCCCAGCTTAGGACACTTGAAGAACAAGATAAATAAGAACTTTCATCCTAACTCTGTCCTTTTACATTACCTCAGTTTATCACATTCTTCATCCGCTAACTTTCACAAATTGGTAATGAGGACTTTCATAATGACTCCTGGTGTAGGGTATCAAAATACCGTGGCCACACACACCATCACATGTCACAGCATGTGAACACACTCTGTGTGTGTGTGTGTGTGTGTGTGTGTGTGTGTGCGTGTGTGTGTGTGTGTGTCTGAGGCATAAGACAACCAGTTTTATCAAGTCATCAATCTCCATTTCATAAAGCTCTGGAATTGCAACCGATCCAAGGAGGTAAGAGAGGATGATGTGTCAGCAGCATCAGCACAGCAACAGCACCGGTGCTACTGACCCAGAAAGAAAACGCTCCCCTGGGGAGATCCCTTCCAACTGCTTCTTGCAGTCCTAGTCCACGTACCGAATGCAGAAAGCCACGAAGCAGCAGCCGATCAGTGCCACCGTGGATGCCGAAATCACGGTGACGGCGCTGCCGGCCACGCTCACCAGGAGCCCCAGGCCCACGCCGAGAATGATCTGGGCCAGCTGCACCATGCAGGTCAGGGCAGCACAGTCAATGCCCTTCCCTCGCCCGTTCTCCCCTGCTTGTTCCCCTTCCTGCAGCTTCAGGCTCTGCAAAGAAGCACAGAACAAGCCCCAGAAACGGGACAGTGTCAGCAATGCACAGCTCTTGGCTGAGACGTTGTTACATCCCCAGGGGCAGTGGGGCAGGTTAATAGGTCACTGCTCCCCTTCTTGTACCACAGGGATTTTAAGTAACAGTGAGCTTTCCAAGCTTCCACCAAATTTTTTCTCATCTGCAGTTTTTCCCTCTATCCCTTCTCTTAAGGAAGTAATTGAAAATGGACCGGAAAAATTAGACATGATTTTCAAGTTCAGGTCAACTTGAGCTCTGTCAAACTGACATTAAACAGTACAGGTCATCCTGTCATGAATAATTTGGCTCTGACTCATGGCTGAAGGAGCCATACTATCATATTATCAAAGAATCATCATAGAATCACAGAATGGTTTGTGTTGGAAGGAGCTTTAAAAATCATCTTGTTCAAATGCTCTTGTTGTGAGCAGGGACACTTTCCAGGGTGCTCGAAGGTACATCCAACCTGGCCTTAAACACCTCCAGGGATGTCCCTTCTCTGGACAACCTGATCCCATGCCTTACCACCCGCACAGTAAAGAATTTTTTCCTGATATCTAACCTATTTACTCTCTCTAAGTTTGAAGCCATTCCTGCTTGTCCTATCACTATGTGCCCTTGTGAAAAGCCCCTCTCCATCTTTCTTGCAAGCTCCCTTCAAATACTGGAAAGCCACACCTATGTCAATCTGAAGCCTTCTCTTCTCCAGGCTGAACAATCTCAAGTCTCTCAGCTATTCCTCACAGGAGGAGTTCTCCAGCCCTGTGACCATTTTTGTGTCTCCTCTCTGGGCTCACTGCAGCAGGTCCTATCAAAGAATCATCATAGAATCACAGAATGGTTTGTGTTGGAAGGAGCTTTAAAAATCATCTTGTTCAAATGCTCTTGTTGTGAGCAGGGACACTTTCCAGAGTGCTCGAAGGTACATCCAACCTGGCCTTAAACACCTCCAGGGATGGGGCATCCAAAACTTCTCTGGACAACATGATCCCATGCCTTACCACCCGCACAGTAAAGAATTTTTTCCTGATATCTAACCTATTTACTCTCTCTAAGTTTTATGCCATTCCTGCTTGTCCTATCACTATGTGCCCTTGTGAAAAGCCCCTCTCCATCTTTCTTGCAAGCTCCCTTCAAATACTGGAAAGCCACACCTATGTCAATCTGAAGCCTTCTCTTCTCCAGGCTGAACAATCTCAATTCTCTCAGCTGTTCCTCAGCTGAGGAGGGGTTCTCCAGCCCTGTGACCATTTTTGTGTCTCCTCTCTGGGCTCACTGCAGCAGGTGTCTCTCAGCTATTCCTCACAGGAGGAGTTCTCCAGCCCTGTGACCATTTTTGTGTCTCCTCTCTGGGCTCACTGCAGCAGGTCCCTGTCCCTCCTGTGCTGGAGCCCAGCTCTGGATGCTGTGCTCCAGGTGGGTCTCAGCAGAGCAGAGTGTGCAATCCTTTCGTCTGTGTCATTAAAGAAGAATCACACTGGTCCCAGTGCAAACCCTTGAGGGCACCACTTGTCACTTATGTCCATTTGGATTCTGTCATTGACCACGACCCTCTGGATGTGACCACTTTCTTATCCATCTAACAGTCCACTCATCAAATCCATCTTTTCACTTTACAGGGAAGGATGTTGTGAGGAACCAAATACAAAGGCTTTACAGCAGTGCTGATGTGCCCCACACGCATAAAGGCAGGAACCTGAACTTATGGCTCAAAGCACATAAAGGAAATCTGTATTAAAATACAAATGTAATACTTTTATTGCTGAGGATGAAAGCAACCCAAAAACAAACATCCAGACTAGGATTCTTCTACACTGCTGATGACCACTTTTAATTACTAATCTGTGTATCTTCTATGATATGCATAGCAGACCAAAAGCCTTCATTTATTATATACAAGTGTCTTGCATATCAGCACCCTGTGAGCTGGTGGGTCACTGGAACAGGTTAACTAGAGGGGATGTGGAGTCTCCTTTCTTGGAATCATTCAAACCAGACCTGGGGCAGCCTGCTCCAGGTTGCCCTCCTTGAGAAAGATCTACATGATCTCTGGGGGTCCCTTCCTCCAGAAAGAAATTACTCTGTTTTATTGGGAAATTATTTGATAATTGACATGTTTATTTTCTTCCTGCATAGGCTCTTAAATGGAGGAGGTTGTGTTCCAATGACAAGTTCCCACACTGCAGGCCAGTGGCTCCGCGGTGTTCTGGTATCCAAATTCTCTTAGCCATTAAGATGCTTTTTGCTTTTTGCAAACCCTATTACCTTGCCTTTGAGCTACACAAATCTCACAAGTACTGGAGACAAAGAGTCTGTTCCTAATCCAGTAGAAAAAAAATTGAATTTGGATCCTAGGGAACAGCAGCACAGAGCAGTAGCTGAAATGGCAGCATTATAAAACATAGCACATGATTTTGGTAGAGTGCATAGTGGGGGAAGATATCTACTCCTTGTTTTGAAATTATAAAGCCCCAGTTTTAGACACTTTGAAAAATAAATTATATTTCTTTTGCTGGGCTGTTCCCAGTGTTCCTATGTGGCAGTAGTTCTACCACAAATACATGAATCTGTAAATGAATGCACTCTTTTGCTTGATGTCTACTCTTTTTTTTTTTCTGTCTTGTACATTATAGAAGATCTGATCTAAACCTCAGCCCATTAATATAAAATCTAACATAGAATTATATATCATATAACATCTGTCATAGCAAATACCATACACCGAACAAGAAAAAACTGGTTGTCTTTTAAGTAACACATGAATATAACAGCCTATTAAGTGTAAAGTTCATGCACACTTTAGCTTATTTTACTTCACTTCTGTCTTGAAACAGATTTTGCATTTACTCCTCCTCTCTGAGTTGGCTGACCTGAGGTAAGAATTGAGATTTCACCCTAACCTGGGCTCATTCCCAGTCTTTTGTTTTGTGTTTATAACACATCATGATCATTCTCTGTTGGAAGGAGCAAAGAAATTAACCAAAAAATTTTGAATCATATATATGAAATATTTAATCACTTTGAGACATCCTCCTGGCATTCAGTAGAGTAATTAGAGAGTTCTTTTGTGATCATCATTCAGAAAGAGCTGGTGAAAGTGGTACAAAACAGCAGGAAATGTTGTGTAGCACTTGATCTAGCCCTCTGCTGCTTTCAACTATGTTTTATGTGGTTTTCCAATGGTTCAGCATTGCCTTTATTAATTTTTTCAGATGTCCCAAGATGTACTGAGAACTTTTCCTAATTTCTTCCATCTCTCCTTAATCTTTCTTGTTTCCAGCTGTTTGACTAACTTAAGAGACTTCAGGGGATTTTTCCATTAAAGAACTCAACACTTTACAATACATGAAGATCCTGCTGTGCCCAGTAACATGATACAAGGTTTGCAAGTTTTTCCAGATTTTCCTTGGAAACAGGATTTAAGGCCATGAAGCACAAAAAACCCAACCACAGACATTTAGAAAGGTAATGAGAATGTGGTATATGATTTAATACTGAACTATATAATGCTGTTTGTACTTGAATGTCATTTGTTTATTAGCTAAGAGCTTTTGTAACACTTTGCAATTACAAAAAAATTCTGACAGCCTTTACAGGCTTGTTATTTACCTCAGGCCCTCAGGAGTCCTCTGCTAACGTGGCTGGAAGGAAGGATATAAAGAAGGACTTGAAGACAACACAAATGGAGCCCTGTTACCTGCTTACTGCCTGAACATGTGCTGTGATTGGCTTTGTTTCAGATCTGATGATAAATAATTATTTGTTTCACTGAAGGTCTGTTTGGAGAGTTTGAAGCTGGGATGTTAACTCCCTCTGTCAGAAACTTCCCATTCATATGTGTCATTATTAATAGTTCAAAATTGAAATTAATAGCTGCTCATTTCTATCCAGTTTATCCCCAAAACAGGTTGAATAGTCACAGACAGATATGAACTTAATGTTTCTTGAGACATTGCACTCACCTCTTCTTCCCTGTGGTACTCTGCAATGAGGTGGAATGGCACCGTGTACAGTGTGCTGGACATGACTCCAAAGAGTGAGCAAAGAGCCAGAGTGGAATAGACATTGGGAAACAAGCCAATTAATCCAGTACCCAGTCCAAAAAGTAGGTATCCAATGAAGTAAAGTCCCTTTAATCCTATGTATGGCAGAAGGACTTTCTGCAAGTCTGTGAAAAGAAAGTGGAAATGCTAAGATTAAAAGAAATAGGTCTCATTTTATCAGGGAGTTCCTTTTAAAGGAAAAAAAAAAAAACAAAACCCTTGTATTTTGTAAAATGCAATGAAGAAGATAATCTTAATGATTTTGGAAATTACATCAAATTATTGTGGGTATAAACTTGACAAGGAATACTTGCTGACACCACCCAGAGCTCAACCTGCAGTTTGCACTGCAGCTGCAGCCAGAGATACTTGTGCTGAATAGAAGTTCATCCACAGAAAGGCCACACAGAAATGCCTGCAGTTAAGCTCCAAAGGTGAAAACATTTCCCTCAAGCCTCTTTTAGATGCTTAAATCAACCCCCAAAATGCTACTTATTTGAGTTTTCAGATCATGATTTTTTTAATCCTAGGGAAGAGTTATGGTGAAATCTACCTGGGGAGCTGTGCTAACATGTTTACACATAATTTTGGAGAGCAAGATTCAAGCTTCTGGCAAGACCTGCTGCATGGGGAATGCGGGAGAGGTCACCTTAGAGAGCCTACAACTACAGCATTGCTAGGTGAAAGAACACCTAAGAATTTGGTGTGGCATTTAATTTCAGAACGATTTTCAGTGTTCAGGGTCAGTTCATGTGCAGAACAACTTCCTACTTCCAAAGTCACCCCTCATCATGTGGTCAGGAACTGTTTGTGCTAAGATGTGAGTTTCTAACAATGCTGAGAATGTAACATTCCTTAAAGTTTTAATGTAAAAAAAAAAGTTCCAAGTAATTTGGCATCCCTTTGTGGTTTTTGAACAATGGCAAACAGCAAACAGTGTTGGAGTTTATTACTGGGTACTTACAAGAATAGACTGATGAAGAAATTGCATTGATGCACAGTCCCCAGCATCCCATCTCTACCCCTGCTTTGTAGGTAAGGTAAAGTGTGGAGTTGTGAGGTGCATAGGGATTTCCATGGTACACAACCTGAAAGAGACCACAAAAGTCACAGAAGGCAGGAATAGCATCACAGAAGGCAGGAATAGCACCATGTAGGGAATGCCTCCTTCTCACGGGCACAGGGCTCCATCCCTGGTAGGCAGCACCCAAAAAATCTGCTGAGCAGTGTCCTAACCACCCATTTGTAATTCTCAAGATTTCACACTCACATCTCCTGGGCTATCAAGTCCCAGACTCATTTCTTACCCTCTGCCTTTTCCTGGACTGTCTATTTTACGTTGACTCATTTGCTCTTCTATCCTTTGGGTGTCTCACTTCCAATGTCTCTCTTCTCTCTGTCTTCTTGCCTTAGCCTTTCTTTCCCTAATTTATCTACAACTTTTTTTTTCTCTTTTCTCTTTCAGATTTTCCTCAATACATTCATTTTTCCACACAGTTGTTGTCTTATTCAGTTACTTTTCTAGACAAGCAAAACTTTTTTCTTTCAGTTGTTCATCTACACTGCAGGGGAAAAAACTCTCCCTCTTGCCTTGCCTGAAAAGACAAAAAAGACGAGGAAATGGGAATACTGTATGGAAACCACAGAGGAGCAGGGAGAGGCAGTGAGAGATTTGTGCCAGGACCATATTAGTGCTCTGGAAGGAAGGAGGCAGACACATCCATACAGGCAAGAACCACTGTCAAGGACATGCAGTCCCTGGGAATGGCACGGAAAAGGCACCACTGGGTGTTGTGAAGGCAAACAGTTGCTGAGAAAAGGGACTCAGGACAGACAAATGCAGGAAGATAAAACTTTCTGCTACCAAGTAGCTCCCTGTGTGCAAAGAGCTGCATGGCCTGAGGCCAGGGAGGCTGCAGAGCATGGGGAAGGTCTTTGTGGGGATGCTGCACACACACCAGCTGCATCCAAGCACTGCCCCAGCTAGAAAACCTGCCCGTCTGGGAGCAGCTCCGAAGCCAAAGCAGAAAATGGATATGTTTGGACCAGCTCTGAGAGCTTCACTTGGAACATTTAGACACAGATAGCCTTACAAATGCTAAAGGTTTTCCCCAATGACTTCCCCAGACAGGCTTGGAACAATGGCCTGACCTTAATTAGCTGGTTTACAAAACTGTTGTCGAGACATCCACATACAAATGGCTCTGACACCAGTGTCATTTGCTCAGGATAGTAACACCACTTCATTTCTTTCTGATGGAGGAGGAGATGCTACAAGGAAGGAGTAGTGAGAGTATTTTATGCTTTACCTGTCCCATGAAATCCGTGAAGAAAAGCATGTTGGACAGGAAAGCCATCCATCCAAAGAGGTGGCTCACACACAGACAGCGATAGTGGGATGGCATGCTTAAAAGTGTCTTCAAGAGGGATTTAAGGGTCATCTGCCTCTTTTCCTAAAAGCAGATATTCAAGAATAATACAGTATTATTGTCCTGAAGGCTAATGAAATAGCTGACAGCAAATGAAGAAGGCCTTAGTAGTATCTTTTCATTGCTAAACTTCCAAAGTCTTTTATTTTTTGCTAGGAAGGTTTGCTTGGATACTGACTTTTCTTCAATTTCTGAAATTCACAGGAACTATAGAAGAGACGGAGTATACCAGCAGGAATGTAACATATTTTGCTGTTATTATCAGTAGAACAATTATTTACATGTAGAATAACAGGGAAATTTTCTGCCAAAGCAGACTCAGAGAGTTAAAAAATCCTCCAATGAACCAACAACAGAAACAACAGGAAACAAAAGTTATTTCTTTATAGAGACCATCAGATTTTCACTGAATTTAAAACTGCTGCTGAAGAAGTTATGCTCAAAATACTTCCTGAAAATTAAAATGTGTCAGTTGTGGATTTCTGAGACCTTATTCCCTTCCATTTTATGAGCTAAATTCCACCATCAGCTTTTCACTGAAAATTTAAAACTGCTGCTGAAGAAAGTTATGCTCAAAATACTTCCTGAAAATTAAAATGTGTCAGTTGTGGATTTCTGAGACCTTATTCCCTTCCATTTTATGAGCTACATTCCCTAGGAAACTTCTACCTCTTTGAGCAGATAATGAGCTTTCCACTACGTGCTGTCCTTGAAGCAGAGGGAAGCTGAGGCTCCCCATGGTAGCACACAGAGAATGTGAGCCCCAGCACCTGAACACCTCATACCAGGGGAAAAATAACCAATTTCGTAATCAAAACTTAATTGGTACTGGTTAACAAATCTCACTGATGAAGAAAATCAAATTTTCTCACTGCCTTTAATTCCCCATGATAACTCCCTTCTTGTCTCAGCCCAGTACCCCAAAACTCTCTGTTTCTTCTCCAGTCACATTCATCAGATCATTTGTATTACTTTTTTTTTTTTAAACTACTGTAGGTGCGCTTGATATCAGGTATTTTGACACATAATTCTTCCTGAATTAAAGCTCCTGCATGGTTCATTGCTTTTAAAGAGAGTGAAAAACCCCCCCCATACTATTTTAACTGTGGATGATGGAAAACTTCCAATTTTCTCTGATGATGTTTGGAGACAACAGTGTCAGGAGAGAGGGTAAGGGAAGATGTATGTTATGAAATGTGGAAGAACTGCAAAAGTTACGCTAATTACTCAAAATTCCTGGACTGGATCTTGTCTTCAATTTGCTGCAAGATGTAATTTTTTCCTTTCTTTCTTCAGTCTGGTATATACTTTTCACTAATCTACTTTCCTTTGAACTAGGCTATGCTGCAGGCTACTCTATGAATAATCACCACATATAAAGTTGGAAAATACTTTGCTTCAGTGTGAGGTTTTTAATCCTCATAGGAATGCCAAAATTCAAGTTGCTGACTTCCATCTTGGACTGTATATTGTCCAAATCCCTTGGAATTTCTCTTGGCATCACTGTCTTTTTTTAAACAGGGTAAGCTTTATATTCTTATTATAAAAAGAAAACAAAGGAATTCCAGATTGACTAATTAGTGTTATTTCAAGGATAATTACTATTGTTTGATTTGGCTTTATTTAGTTTGTAATTCTTCCACACTGCTTTTTAAAATAGCCTTTCCAATCAAAGTTTTAAGGTAAGATCATGGAATTACAAAGAACACTGCAGTGATAATAAACAATAATTTGACAGCTAGATGGAAATGTTTTCTTTCTATTTAAATATTCCAGAAAGTGGAAAAGGAAACAAAAAATGTTTCATGTATACATTCAAAGCATACCAGCACACAAACTACATGCTAATTTAAATAATGTGCTGAAGTTTTGCTCTGTTTAAGTACCTTATCCTTCAAAAGCTCAGAATACCAAATAATCTCTACAAAATCACTACAACTCAGGGCATAAGATGATAAGAATACAGAGAAAGCAATATGACTCGGGTTTTATGGCAGTGGACCTTGAATAATTTGGCACCATTCAAAAGAATACAAGGCTAATTGCTTTGGGTGTCTGTTCATACTGTAATGGGCCCAATCTCATTAATAATCATGTTAGCTATTAGCATGTGAGAACAGAGGCCTTAATTTAGAAGAAATATAGCCATGATGCCTGCAATTTAAAAAAAAGAGACAGAAAAACAGGAAGCCAAACCATTTCTTCAAGGAAGTGATTATGGTAATGAATGAACTCAGCAAACATGTGCCGCAGGAGACAGATCATTAAAGCAGTGAGTGTCTAGAATTCATGCACACAAAGAAATGCACATCAAAGAAACATGAGACTGATCAAAGCACTGGGGGACTCTCACAGGCTGCCCAGCCCAGGCAGAGAGGAGGGCAGTGGCACAGGCTCGCCACCACAGCTTCACCTCCGGAGTTAGACATGAAACTCCACGCTCCTCATGTTGCTGGCTCCATGGAATTAGTTCTTCCCGAGGCAGAGGCTGCCCCAAACCACAGTCTGCTCCCCCCACTTCCACTGCATCGCTCTCTCAACTTCATTTGCCTTCTCCTGTTTTAGAGGTACATGATCCAGGCAATGGATGAGGCTCAGCATCTCCAGCGCCTGGGAGGATGCTCAGAGTGAGCAGCGCTGGTGAAGGACGCTGCTGCCCAGGCTGGCCTGACGTGGGGGACCCCAGACAGCATCACAGTGCTCTTGTCAGATTCTCCACACAGCTGTTGCCTTGCTGTCTGCCCCACTCCGCGTTTGCCTGGCATTATCATCAGGGAGTGCTCATTTCATATGTCTTGCATCTAATAATATTGAAATAATTTAATAATATTTTAATAATTTCATAATATTTTTCTTGCCTGGCATTATCATCAGGCAGCACTCATTTAATATGTCTTGCATCTAATAATATTGAAATAATTTAATAATATTTTAATAATTTCATAATATTTTTCTTGCCTGGCATTATCATCAGGCAGCACTCATTTAATATGTCTTGCATCTAATAATATTGAAATAATTTAATAATATTTTAATAATTTCATAATATTTTTCTTCCAGTTACAAATACCAAGTGCTATTATAAAACAAACTATGAATAGTAAGAGATTATAAATCCTTTTTACTTACAGATTAAACAAGAGTATTGCTTTCCTACTTATAACTGTTTGTACATGCTTAGTATATTTTACCTGATTTATCAAACATTTGTATCAGTGTATCAGGGGAAATACCAAGTGCTATTATAAAACAAATTATGAATAGTAAGAAATAATAAATCCTTTCTACTTACAGATTAAACAAGAGTATCGCATTCCTACTTATGCATGTTTGTACATGTTTTAGTATATTTTACCTGATTTATCAAACATTTGTATCAGGGATTGATATGCATAATGCCAAGAAATCACAAATGGAATTAAAATGAGAAGCAATTGTGTCACCACTATTGTGTTATACTATGCTTACCTAGGGTACCATGAGATAACCATGAGGATTTCTATCACTAAAAGTCATCAACCAACTGTAAAAACAACCATCTGTTCTCAACACAATACTAGAAGTGGTCTCCAGATATTTTTCTGGTAGATTCACCTCTTCCTAGGTGCCTTATTTTGAAGAAATCTCTCACAAAAAAACATCAGAAACAAAACAACAGTGAGGATTTAAAAGTACTGACTGTTTTCTCTCACCACAAATTTTGCCAAAGGCATAGCTATGATATCACTCAAAATAAAATTCAAACTCTGGTAGCACGGTAGCACTGCTGTAGAAGTAGAAATTTTAAACACATTAGAGCTCAATGAAATGTTGAGCAGCAGAAAACCCAAATGTCACACATTTTACATGTATTATATACAAAATTGTGTGGACTTTGGTGAGAATTAGAGACCTACATCAAAGATTAACGGTCTGCAGTCTTTGTCCACAATTTTATGCTAATTAAATCAAGACTAAAGGACAAAGCAGATCTCATTTACAAAATTCACAGGAGGAGGACATCAAGAGATTGACAGTGAGCAGAAAACCAAGCCAGGTTCCCCCTCGTCCCTGCCAGTGGATCAAAGCATCAGAACTAGCTGGTCTCATGCCTCTTGCTGGCAATATTTTGTAAAGGAAAAATAGTCAAAAAACAGGCAAGCAGACTTTTCCTGTCTCTGTATCCCGGTGGAGGGTTCTTTTCTGTGCCGGTGAAAGGACTCCATTACAAACAACAATCATTGGCTAGATAAGGGGTCCCCAAGGATGCAAAGATACAACCTATAAAATCACCTCTGCACTCACCTCTGTGCGTGACGCAGCCGCGCATTTCCCTGGCTGGGCTGCAGCCTTTGTTTCGGTACATGATGATTTTAAGTGACCATTCCTTATTTCCTCCTCTATGGAGTTGTATTTATGGGGTTCAGTCACTTCCAACAAGAACTTTGCCTCTTCGTTTTCATGTCTGAGTGGGACTTCAGGAATACTGCACAGATGTATGGTAAGGCAGATTATGAAAACCAAGGCTGAGAAGAAGAAAATCACTTGGAATTCTGATGCCAAGGTATATCCTAGTATAGTTTGACCCCAATCCATAGCACCTGTAAGGTAGCCCAGGGCTCCTCCCAAACCTACAATGGCAGGGGGAAAAAAAGGAAAAGAAAATGTCTACTAGCATTGACAAAATAAATAAAGAGTACATAATACCCTCAATAGGTGATGCCCTCTAGAAATGATGGAATAATCACTCTTCAGATATTTATCTCAAGAAATAGGAATACTGAGTTAACCACATACATGAGCAGTTACTAAAACATCTCTTGAAAAATCTCCTCAGATCTGTCAGGCAGAGCACTCTAGAAATTTCCTGAACACACAACAAAATAGGGTCCATCTCTTTTTTTTACTCTTTCAAGTTCTATTTTCTTTGAAATGGTAAAAAATAAAAGTAAAATTAAATAAAATCCTACAAAAAAATTTGGGGTTTTTTGGCGGTTTTTTTTGTTTGTTTGTTTGTTTTAAATTTTCACAGAACGAACATTTTAAAATTTATTTTGAGAGTTTCTACAGTTTAGAATTTGTAAAATATATTTGGCTTAGTCCAAACAGAAATACTGACTCCATATGAAATTTTTTAAAAAGGAAATAAACCCAAAGGCATTGTTTTGTACATATACAAATACAACACCTCTTGGATAAGAAAACAGAAAGGAACAAGCATAAGCATGTAATCCCATTTACTAATTTTCTCAGAAGAGGTAGACTGAAGGGTAAAATGAGAATGCTACTTTGTTCCTTGACATTACTAAACCCAGTTTTCAGTCCGTTTGGTTTTTTACAATTCTTCTCTTTGTTATAAAAGCACACAGAGATGCACAGGAACTCTGTTACATTCAGCACAGAGCTCTGGTGGGGGTGGTGCCTTTGTAGAGTCCTGACACCTTCTTAACCCGGTGCAGGACTTTGTAGAGTCCTGACACCTTCTTAACCCGGTGGCTCTGGGGGATGGATGGTTGGGAGTTCCATGGGATAGGCACTTTCCAAGAACTTGGAACATTTCTACCCTTTTGCATAGGAGAACAGTCCACAGAAAAGCCCTGCATCTAACAAAAACTAAGAGCAGCTGCACTTGCTTCCACAAAAAACATGGGATTTTGATTTCATTCTGGTCTTTCTGTATCTTCTTTGCCCTCCTGGGTCTGTTTGTGCCCTTCATTGTGGACTATGGCATTTCACAGGGGACTGTATCCTTACTTGTTCTCATAAAAAACAATTACGCTATTAAAACTTTTTAAAGAAAATCTACACAATGTTATTTTCAATGTATGTTTGCAGACAGAATGTTTGGCAATAGAGGATGTCTTTGCATGCTGTTTTGAAAAAGAAGCGTAATGATATTGGAATGCAGCCTGAATGTTGATTGTTGAACCTGTGCGCTCTTTCTTCCACTTGAATAAGTGGCCATGGGTTTCATAACTGCAAAGCTATCAAGTTTCATGTTCAAGCCCTAAACTGAAGGGAAACTGGAGAGTAAAATCTTAGAAGTATTAAGTATAAAAGGAAAGAAGGAACTAAAGTGGAAAAAAGAAACAATATCTAAAACAGAACCTGGAGAAGAAATGAAAAAATTGCTCTCTGTGTCTAATAGGGATAAAATGGGGAAAGATAAATGTAAACTGTAGAGAATTTATATTGATACTACAGTTTAGGGAAACAAACACCAAGGCCAGGGAATTGCTGGAGAATGCCTTGAGAGGCTGTAGAACTCCAATCAAGGGAGAATTTCAACACCAGACCAGGGAACTTTCAGTTAGGAAGGGTTAAGATGAACTGGCTGTGGAGAGCACAGGATGCTGGACCAAGTCATGCACTCTGCCCCCGTCATATTTCATGTTATTTGTTCCACATCCCTTTTCACAGATCAGTACACTGAATCAGCTAAATGTGTAGCTTCAAATTCAGAGACTTTTAAGTGTCACCCAAAAAAATTTTCAAACCAAGTTGTGCTGAATATACACAGAGACTCACTCTTCTCTCTTTCCAAAAAAGTGATTTCTTAACATTTTATCTGTTTCTAATGGATAATACAGATTTCATTCCCATGTGGCTTTAAGCTTCCCTTGTAAACTGTGTTCCTGGACATAGGTATTTCATGTGCCCAAAATCAGCCTTTGTCATTAGCTACTACACCTCCCTCCTTGAATAGAGTAACTGCTACTGAGTTTACGTGTCTCTGCTCCTGCTGGGGGCTCAGTAGCCACAAAAATCTGCTGTAACAAAGGTTGCATGACTTCTCATTTTGTCTAGGGCTTTATTTTACAGGGATTACTCTCAGGCATGGCAGGAGGTTCCTCCCAGGTCACTTCACAGGTACGCAGCCTTACGTGTCTTCCCTGTGCATTTCCTCAACACGTGGAATCAGTGTTCAGGGTTGGGATGGACCTTAGAGATGATCCAGACCCACCCCCCCTGCCACTGGCAAAGACACCTCCAACTAGACCAGGCTGCTCAAGGCCTTATCCAACCTGGCCTGGAACATTGACAGGGTTGGTCATTCAAAATCTCCCTGGACAACTTATTCCAGTGTCCCACCACCCTCACAGGGAGTAATTCCTTCCTAACATCCAGCCTAAATTTCCCCTCATCTTCCTAAAGAAGAGTCCCTCTCCAGCTTCCCTGTGTCCTCCCTTCAGATACTGGAAGGTTCCTAAGAGGTCTCCACACAACCTTCTCTTCACCAGGCTGAACAGCCCCAACTTTCTCAGCCCATCTTCAAAGGAGAGGTGCTCCAGTCCCCTTATTAATTTTGGGGCCCTCCTTTGAACTTGTTCCAACAGTTTTGGGTCCTTCTGTAACTTGGCAACATTCCAAAAATGTACAAAGGCAAATAAAGCTGTTAACCTCATTTGCAGGAACTTGAATGGAACTACTTGGACTTATTTTGTGGAGTTGTGAATTTCTGAATTTTACACAGAACTCTTGTTTCTATACAGCACATACTGGAGCACTGCTGAAGAATGGAAATCAATTGGTTTGTGCAGCTCTTGTTGTATGTCACACAACAAGTCAAAAATGTTATTTTTATGTACAATAGCAATGAAACAAGCTACATCCCTTAATTTTTGCCTCAGCAAAAACTTGAAAAAAAACCCAAAACAAACTGAACAAACCCTACTTCACATTTAAAAAAAACTGACTGCTCTTAAATCATGCATGTTGCTGTCATGATTTGTGCCTGCAGCCTTCTTCAGAATTCTGGTAGCAGCAATCACAAGTTGCTGTTCTCTGGAGTAGTGAAAACCCAACAACAAAAGTCTCGTGACTGAAGTGCAGGATCAGATGATCAGTTCATTCAAGATTAGAAACACAGTGAGGATAAAACCCATGCAATTACCCTCCCCTCCTTTGAGAGGGAGGGAGGAAAAGAAAGGATCAGTGTACCTGTAAAGAGGGCGTGGTAATGCAGACCCTTCTCTTTATCCTGATGAGAGCAGACATCAAATAAATATGCTTTGATGGGACCATCAATAAAATCAGCTGCAAAATCAAAAAGTACTACTCCCAGCATGGTAATGACTATTGCCCACGTCCGCTGCTTGTCTCTCTCATCGATGAAAGCTAAAAAAAGAAAAACACCCTCATTCTGACAGCAACAGTGCCATGTTCTGCAAAACCACATTTAGTCTTTCCTGATACCTCAAAATCTAAGGTTACACAAGAGAGGCCAGTGGCACCAGAATCTCATCAGAGAAGCAGGAGAGCTGATTCTGTGCTGAGCTGGGCTAGGCTGATTTACTGCCTTGAGTCAGCACATGCTCAGAATGCTTCAAGCTCCACAAGCGAGAGCATCACTATCCTTAATCTATCCCTTTACACCTTCAAGGCATGCCCTGGTAGCCTAACACAAGCATTTTGTAATACTTTCATTTTTTCTCTTTGTCCAACCCTTATATTGTTTTAGATATTCAAGAGTTGACTGCAATATCTGTCTCTGGGTCAGTAAAATCAAGTACATTCAACATCAATAATATCGAGGAAGAGAGAATAAATCAATCCATAAAACACACCCCTCCCCCCATCTGCCGAGTCAGCAACAACTCTGTATCAAGACTTTAAGAAACTACATCCCAAACTAAAATGTAACAATATGGATGTCACTCCTATTTGATTTTGCATGTTTCAGAGGCAACAGGATTTCAAAGCAGTTGACGATTTTTGTTTTTCAACCAGCACAACACAAGAGTGAAGACAGTGCTGCAATAATAGAAGGCAAGTATTTTGAATAGTAATCCATCTAAAATAGGGATGAGCAGGGATTCGGTTTGGACATGTATTACATCACAAAAACAATACTATCATTTAAGCTAATAAGGTGGATCTTAGCTCACAAAAACTTCTATGGCCTAAGCAAATCTATACCTTATCAGAGAGCTAATCAGGGAGCCAAAACAACATAAAACAGACTGCAATCACATGCACAGACTACAGAACACTATGCAGAGGGTACATAACATGCAGTGTTAGGATTGAATGTACACAAAGATTACAGTGCTCCCCAGCTCCTTCAGCGCACCCCAGTCACATGATACCAAATTTTAACAGCGCATTTTAAGAAGCAAAAGGGGAATCCCTCTCCTTTTTCTGATTCGAAAGGCTAGGACGAGTTTTGTCTGTCAGCACAGCGCATGCCCCTCACTCACCTGAGATCATCACGTCCCCATTGAGGTACAAAGCCATGCCTAACAGCATTATGATGCCCAGACCCAGAATGTAAGGTCGCCTCCTGCCCCAGCTACAGGTGCAGTGATCACTGGCTGAACCTACCACGGGCTGCAGCACGAAGCCCAGGATAGGGCTGATGAGCCACACGAGGCTGTAGAGGTTCTTGGGCAGCCCTACACTGAGCAGCACCGGCGTGACAAAGGCGGCCTCCACGGCATAGCAGAACTCCCGGCCGAACATGGCCATGCTGTGCATGACCAGCCTTCCCACCGCGCGCCTCCTTGGCACCGCTGCTCCAGTCCTCATCACGGACTGCCTCGGAGCTTCCTCCTTCTCTGTGGAGCCATCCATGTCGGCCTTGGCCACCCCAGAGGTGGGCAGGAGCGCCCCGTGGAAGCTCTCTTTGGTTAAGGTCATAGCTCCGGCTGCGAGCGGTGCCGTGGCAGGCTGGTGCTGCCTGCTCCGGCTGACATGGGGCCCAGATCATATGCCGGGTGGGATCGGTCTGTGCTGGGGGAGGGACTCACATACTTTCATGGCTCTGCGATCACAAGTTATGCCAGGAAGGGGGCGGGGCAGCGTGTGTTCACATTAGCTGATCTGAGCTTTTGGGCGTCTGCACTGCTCCCGACTATCCACAACTAAGGAATTACTGTTTACGCATGAAGCACACATACAACGGGAACATACATCACATGGTCCAGGCGCAGGATTAGCCTGACACAAAGCTGTTCCTCTTGCTGTAAGATCTTGCTGTAAGACGGCAGTGACACCAGGAACCCAGTCCTCATCTTTCCATTCAGCAAACATGAGCATCAGACCATTCCCTGCTGACTAACCTGGGGGAAAAAATACTGAATCTATCTGGAAAAGGATTTCAACGCACTTCATAAGCATGAGTAAGTGAACCTATCCATTGCCCTAGAGCCTTAGAGGCAGATATAATGCTTGGCAGGAATCTGTCAAGCAGCAACTGATGAGTACTTTTTTGCATGTGCTGTGTACTGCCCTCAAAAGGACTGATTATTTCTTGGTTTCTGAAAACGAGAGTATCAGAATTACTTAGAGGTGGGTTTTTCAAACAGTCTTACTTGCCAGGGGAAGGTCTTAAGAAGGTCTTAAGAGAAACCTTACTCAAACAGTACCTTTCAGGTTGGCCACCTGAGAGAGGCAGCTGCTCCAACCCATCTTGAAGAAACACAAGGTTTTAAATTGACATCAATATTTTTGGTTTCAAACTTATCCATGATGGACATCACATTTGACAATGCTGATCTTTTTCCAACACGATCAGATATATCTGGGACTAAGAAACTTGTCAAGCCCAACCGTGTATAATGTTCAGTAGCTTACACTAGGCTGATTAGCAGCTGGAAGCCCCAGGTGGTTTTGCTGATGATTTAGACAACTTGCCAGGACCTACTAGATAATTCTTGCTTCCAGGCTGTGGTTTCTGTAGTAGAATGTAAAAGGTTTTTTTATGGTAATAATGTTGACATTTTTGCCACAACACATTAAAATGAGCTAAAGTATAGCTCATTTTGGAAGCCTTTGTAACCAACAAACCAATCTTCAGCAAAAGACAGACAAAATTATCAAAACACCCAACCCTTCATGTCATAACTCCTCAAACGTTGGATAATACTGTATTAATGCCATATAACTAATTATTTTTGAAAGCATATTTTCTTCTGTCTTGAAAGAGATGGTTTCAAATGAAAGTTTAAGTTTGAAGGAAATTGAAACCAACATGGAATAACCATTGTTTAAAACCTGCACAGCAAAGTTGCCTTCCATTTTTCCGTAAGGAGAGGAAAGGATTACTAGTTGGCAAATATTTTTAAAATGAAAAAATTTGATTCAGAATTTAGTTTCTAGGCAAGGTGATATTCCGAACGTAATATATAATAAGGAGACTGCATTGAGAAAATATAGTCAGGCTGTTAAACAGATCAGCTTTGAGGTAACAGCTCTGCAGCAGCACATAAAAGAATAGCATTAGTTAGACCATAGTTTCAGCATGATAAAGCAAATTAATCAATATGAAAAACAGATTAAAAAATCCTTTCTAATTCATGAATAAACAACACAATCACTCATTTAAGAAGAATATAATTATATTTTATTAAAATAATTGCTTTCAAGTAATTTTAACATGTATTACAAATCAATGGTGTAACCAAGAATTAAAAAAATCAAACCAAAGGATACAACATTTAAACAACATTCTGAGAGTTTACAGGTGCTCACCAAGTAAACTGTGTAGATCTTCAGGACACAGCTACAGTATCATTCTAGACAACAGATCATCCAGGTACACAAGTACACAAGTCTCACTGTTTTCAAATTAAATTTAAAATGTCAATAATTTAAAAAATACAAATTATTTAAAATCAATATTATGCCAATCTTTACTTGTCATATAGTTCAATTTTAAAGCATAAAAGCTACAGTATCAGCCTGAAATTTATCTGATATGCATAGTCAGAGGTTATAAACTAGCTTTTAGGTCCTTTATTTCTATTGTTTTATCAGAATGAAGTTTAGCAATCTCTTGCTTAGTAAACCCATACTCTAGAAGTATCTCTTCTGTGTGCTCTCCTATAAAAGGATCTCTTTTACATGATGGAACAGCAGGAGTCCTTGATAGAACAGGAGCAGGTCTAGGACTTATCTCTCCCTCAACACTTTTGATAAAAGAACTTCTTTCTTTGTTATGCTGATGTGAGGCAGCATCCTCAAAGGATAGAACAGGGGTCACACAGGCATCAGTGCTATCAAATATGCTGCACCACTCAGCCTGGGTCTTCTGTGCAAATATGGATGCAAATTTCTTCTTCATTTCAGGCCAGCTGGAGAAACTCATCTGAGCAGGGAGTTCATCTAAATTTAGCCCAAGACCTGAAAGGAGAAAAGCAAAGTTTAACTATAGTACAGCTTAGATAATTTACTAAGTGCTTCCCACAACTAAGTATATTCCTCAAGAAGATAATATTTTGCAGGCAATACTAAAGTCACTTTGAACTTTATTTGGGTATCTGTGCATGGCAAGGAGCAGAGGAATAAAATGTTCTATGATACTTGCAATTAAAACTAAACTACATCAGCTACAACCTTTTAAGTACATACCTGTAATTAGCACTCATTTGTATGAACACTGCACAGAAGCAGCAGCTGTCTCGAGGTAATAATGTTCTGAGAAAAGCTTGCATAACAGGTATCATATTCCCTACCTGGCACTAGCAACACAGAAATCTGCTGAATGGATCCTGGACTATTGGGACACACAAGACAGATGACAGACTTTGGACCTGGTTAGCATAAGAGACTTGATAATCAGGATGCCTTGGCAAGAGCAAACTTTGGCAAAGAGAACTCTGAGGATTAAATCAAGACTAGCTGAAGATTAAATCAGACTGACTCACCAGAAAAGAAAATTACATCAAGTTCAGCAAGCAAGAGATGTTCTAAAATGTGCAAGTTTGTTTATGTGATGATTAACCCAATCACTGTAGTAAAACACTACTAGCCCTCCTAGAATAGTACATAAGCATATGTTGTCCACAATAAATTTGGATTCTTCTGACCATCTCTCAGAGTCTCCCCATGTCTCTCCTCATTGCTGATACTGCACTACAGCAATACACTTATTTCTCAGGGGCCAGCACATCTGCCAGAGCTGCACATTCAGCAGGCTACAGTGTCTGAAGTTCAACATGATAGGGCCATTTCTAGGCCACAGATAAGAAGATGGTGTGATGGATGTGCCCAGCTCAATCCACATGTGGCAGCTCAGCTGCAGGTGCCTGCAGGCTGAGTGACCTGCTTCTTCACTCCACTGTCCAGGGGCTCCAGCAGTATCTCCTGCTCCCTCTGCTCCAGCTCACTTCCCAGGTTCCACTTCCCCCAGCCTTTTCACTCACTAACTGCTCAATAACCCTGCTTTCCATCTCAGTTGCAAGGACCACCCAGGCATGCACTAAGCACATTCCTTATGAGACACCAGAGCAAACCATGGGCACACAGGCCTTGTAATCACAATTTCCTGAACCAGGCAAGTCCTAGGCCTATCCCTGAACTAAGCATCACATCCCTTCTCACTGGGGAGCTTACATTTCTTCTGTGCTGCCAGCTTCCAGTATCTGTTTCTATTCTCATGGATTCTGCTCTCTGCAGTCTCTGCTCTTTCATTCTGCTACTTCAAGGAGATGCAAGAATTTTTATCACTTATTATAGAGATTATCTCAAAAAGGAGGTAGAACACAAGAAAGAGAAAAGGCAATTGAACTAGTTTCAAAATGGAGATAGTACAGAAATATAAGCAGAATATAGAAAGAAATCAGAAGTAATATACTGAAGACTGTTCTAACAGTCAGATTTTGAAATTCAGGAGCATGAACACAGCATGAAATATTCCGAAAAAACAGGGATGCAAAAGAAGCTAATTTGAGAAATCAGACAGACTAGAAAATAACTATCACCATAATGCTTCACAAGTAACAAAAAAGAATGAACTTCTTAAAAAACAGCAGTTCCCTGTAAAAGGCAAAGGAAATGTAGAGTTCCACAAAACTGATTTTTGAGCACTCTTTTTTATATCTTTGGTTACCTGGTATCAGATTGATAATTAGACTAACAACTGTTACAGGCTTGGGTAATAGAGAGCTGTTTGCAGGCAGAATTTACACAGACCTCCTCTTGTCTTTAGCTGTAGATAGGCAGAAAAATATCTTGTCTTTCTATGGCTTCCTTACCACTGAGTAAGGTAGACATACTACTGCTTAAACATACAGGGGAGAAGAAATGGAGAGAATTCCTTTTCTTCTGCTCCTTAAGTTCTTTCTCTCCATTCATAATCTGTACAACATGCACTTCTTGGGGCTCACAGTACGCCCCCCCTTGGGTTAATACAGTATTTAAGAATTTCACTGTTGATCACAAGATTATTAAACATAGTTTTGAAAATGAATACATGCTTTGAAATTGCATTTTGGTACTTCAAAGGAAAACACAGAGAAATTGCCAGTCTCCAGCCTCAGAAGCACAGCCTTGCAGTTGTTCACTCCCAGAAGAAATGCATCACAGTCAAAGACAAAATAAGCACTTTCACATCTTATTAGAAATGCCTGTGGATACCAGGATAAATGACACTACAAATGATCAGTCTTTATGGTTTTATCAAGCCATGTGCACCTTAAATCACTGACCTTCCTCTCTTGTGTCCATAACCATTCATGTAATCCTAAAAATGAGATCAGCTGAGAGTAACAAACTGGTTGAATATCATGATTAAATAAAAGCTAGCAGTATTTTTAAAATTAATTTTATTATTGATTTTCAAAGTGTTCCACTAGAGACTTACAGTGCAGTATAGTTTATTTATGAACTATGAGGTAAGGCAAATTTACCTTCCACAAAAGGAAAGTAAATACTCACTACTGAGCTTTTGTCTCCAAGCACGAAGTCTTGTCAAGTGGAAACTTTGTTTCACAGTACTCATTTTCTTATTAAGCAAGGCTTGCTTTCTAGCAGCCAGTCCAACATGAGCAGAGCTCTACCATTATCCCATTACACAATTATTTTTGATGATTGTGGCAGATGGGAAGTTGGCTGAGCCTCACTGCACATTCTCTGGCAAACTGGAACAATATGCAGAACCTGGAATTTAATATTACATGCTCATTTTCTGCTTACCACTGAAGACTTCAGCTTTAAACAGGATGAACTGAGAGCATTTAAGCACTATAGCTTCTTATTTTCCAGCCTATGCTCACCATTTGTGGTGCAGATGAGCAGTAACAGAGCAGGAGTGACTGCCTGAACAAGGAAACTATTAAATGGCATATAATTGTCTGGGATACCACAGGAGCACAGACTTCACTCAGTGTAATCAAAAGCAAAGTATCATTTACACAGAATATCGTATATAGCAATCACAACTTAGTTCCAAGTCTTTTTGTTTAAATTTTCATCTAGGAGTTTTTGTATAGAAAAGCCCAGTCAACCTACTTCAGTACACCTTTGAAATTATTTTTGAAAAATGAAAAATTGTCTTCCTATAATGATGTAGCTTTAAATCTCCTCCAAATGCTATAGCTTTACTGACAAATATCCCCACATCGTTTATTGATGGAGCAAACTGAAATCTCTACTTCTACAGAACTTCTTAGACAAACTCTACTAAAACCAGGCACTGATTTAAAGAGAAAGAAACCATTAAAATTCATTAGATAAATCAGTGAAGCTGCTTTGGTATGTCAGAAATTGAAAGAGTTTTTAATATTATTTCAGTCATACCATTTTAAAAGCAGAGTTTTATTCAGGATTTTATTGGTTTAACTTGCTAAATTTATTTTCAAAAATTTATGGTCATAGCAGAGTCATTTTGAAATTATGTTGCCATAACACGACTGAATAAAATCATCTAGCATGGGAAATCTTAATTTTGTCCAAAATAACAGCTGCAAGGTGAAGGCCATTGTTCTTTTTCTGACCAAATAAAATTTGTTCTCACTGTGAGAGGGAACTGAATTTCAGAATATCCCATATTTCAGAAGAGAGTAGTGAATTTTCATTAAACTTACTATGTAAAGTTTTTTCTCTGATCAAAGTTTCTGAAATTTAAGAATATTTTAGGAAGTTGATTAGGCCCTCAGTACTACCAGGCCTCACTGCAAATGCATCCACAGCTGTACTCCAAGCTGACATACTCAATTACCACAACTGCAAATGTTGTGAAGCAGCAGGAGCCTGGCCCTCTATAGTATTTGTACAATGTTTAAGGCTTATCATAATAAATAAATTAAAATAAAACATAACATTATGCATAACTGAGTCTAAAACATAATGAGGAAACTGTTTGCCCATGTTGCATGTCTCAATATAACAATGCAGTATTGCATTCAGTATATCAGCAGGTTTTTAATACAGTACACAGTACTTAACAATTACAAAATGGAGAGTCCTGTGGAAATCCTTCATAATGATGTAAACTATGTTTTTTAATGGCTTCTTAATTTTTTCCTTCTTTTTTTAAACAGAAGTAATACAAATAGGAGTACTGAAGTAGTATGAAAGGGGTGCCATAGAGTAGGAACTAAAGTCCAACACTTCAGTGACTGTCAGTGCTTTCCACATCAACGTAAGTGGACACTAAGTTCACCTTGTGTAACCGACTTTATACCATGTAACTCAGAATCAAACCTTTACTCTCACCTGCTCCACAGCATTTACTGTGTTCTTCACACCCCTTGTAGCCTGGCTGCAGCAAGACTAAGCACCTATTGCTAAAAAACAGAAGAAACGTGCAGAAGCAATTCACAGGTCAGTTGAAAGACATTCTGTCTCTTTCTGTTGAAAGACTAAGGTTTAACATTAGTAGCAAATGTTTCTTCCATCAGATTTTTCATAAGATGCCAAGGCATTTTTAGCTATTTATTGTCTGATTTTTTGTAGTAACAAAATTAATACTGGCAAAAGGACTACAGCTTGTCTGTTAATAGCAAATAGTCAATAGTGAGCCCAAAATACTTTTCTATTCCATCTATTTTACATAGCTTCAGTTTCTCATTAAGCCTTTTTGAAATGTGTTTAATTAATAAATTTCTGGCAATTTCTGGCAATCGTCCCTGCTGAGCACAATCTACAAAGCCAACAATATTCTCAAACTAATGTGCTCTGTTTTCTTAAATTTAGTTTCCCCCTGCAACCTCCTTAAAAACTTTCCTCACCACATCATTAGCTGCACTTGAGTCCAGCACTGGGTTCCTACTGGAACTCTGCAGTGAAACACTGAACTGAACCAAAACCAAAAGGAAATCAGTTCTGCTTTGGCTAAGCAGAATTCTGTGAGCAGAGACAAATCATTCAGACAGAACACTCCTTTCTCAATTCTGCAGTCTTCAAATCTCCAAACGACATCTGCAACACCCATATCCTTGTATTCTCATTCTATGGGAGTGGCAAAACTAATCTACCCTCTGAATATGGACAGAGAGACATCAAGTGATTTTTGAATATATTTTATCTGGAACAGCACCAAATTGCTCACCAGCAGAAGTGACCAGAAATATGGAGAAAAGCTATGAAATGAAATCATGGAAATTGTAACTGAACCATAACATTTTAAATCCACTTCAAAGCTGGAGTTAATACCTGGAATAGATGACTCAGCCTAAGTCAAAGATCCTCAGATTTGTGAAAGAGTGACACAATTCTCACAGGCACTTTTCTCTTCCCAATAATATTCAAAGGTTTAAATTCTGAATTTAATTTCTGCAATAGGAATCCCAGAAAGAAAATAATCCCTAAGTCACAAGAAGGTTCTGCTCTCCTAATTTAGTGCACTATTACTTCAGGAAGATTTAAATCCTAAGTACTGGAAGGAATAAATATTTCCTATGTGAAAATCCCAAGAGATCACGATATGCACCTCAAGCAAAATAACAAAAGAGCAGTTACTTTAAATTCAATATTGTGAGAAAGTCTTGAGTTTGGTCATTTAGTTTAAACAACACACTTTTACAAAACAAACAAAGGAAACTCACTGAGTGTATTCAAGTGAAGATAGTGATACAATTAATGGCAAAAAAAAATTCCTCAAATACTGCAGCATATATGTTGGATTTTTTAAACATGGCAGAAACAGACTGAAACATGTGAAACAATGATTTCAGCTCTTGTCTACTTAAAAGTGGATAATCATTAGTTCTTTATTGCTGGAATAACTATTTTTGAAACCTCAGCTGTTAAAATCAAGCAATTTCTCTGCACTGTAAACATAAGGAGTACTTTCAAACATGAAAATAAAGTCGTCCACTGTGGGCGCCCACCATGAGCAGAAGAATTCACAGTTGCTCTAATTTTAAGCTCTAAATTTCTGAGAAACAAGTGAAAAAAAAAAAAAGCAGAATTTTAGCATTTTCCTCAGTAAAGAGTTATTTAAAGAAGACAGAGACCATCAGTGACTATGTTATATCACCTGGCCACTGGTTTCATCCATCACAGGCTTATCTCTATATAACCCGGCTGAAAGAGAAAAGCCCAACTCTTGCCCTGTAACAATGATCAATAAAAGAAGGCAGGACTGTCCAGAATAAGTCCACAGAGAAAGAGTGACAAGCAGAACCACATCCCACCACAGAATTTTGGTGGTTTTTGAACAAGTATAGATTCTATCCCAGTCCTGTAGCTTAAGAGTGATTCAACTTAGTCTCCAAAGACCAAAATACTCCAGACCACAAATACTGCAGGCCAATGTTTGATCACTTAAGCCAAACATTTGAGTTTGGGTATTTGAGTATGCAGCCTTATTTTCTTCTCATTTGCATTGCACTTAATACAATACTAAATTCTTTTATGAATTGTTTATATTTTCATAAATTCTGTATTGAAAGCATGGCAATCTATCAGAGAAGCACAACGGAAAAAAAATAATTAAATAACCAATAAGAAGTTAATAGTTCATGTGATAAAAGGGTTGAGCACACAACAAGTTCAGAAGTAAAGATACACCTGAACATTTGTTTTAATTTCATACAGTTAAATATTTTGCATAACCCATTCTAATTTCTTGAAAAGATAAATCATTATTTATGGTTATATTTAAAGAGCCTTATATAAATATTATATCCACAGCTAGACACTAAAAGCAGTCTGAAATTGTGTGGTGGAAATTAATTATTTCAGCAGAATTTGTTTTCACAATAATTTTTTATATCAAGAAATACAATTAACTACTTCCAGTGAATATTCCTTTCTGAAACAATTTAAATAGGTTTTATTTTTAATTATAGTACAAATAATAGAAATTGCTTGAAATTCTATTTGCAATTCAAAGAATTAGGTCTTTTTAAAGTATAATAATAATTTTAAGAAAGTGATTTGCAGAAAAAGTTTTTTAGTGCTTCAGTGATATAATGAACTATCCTTACAACAACTCCAAAAGAAAACTTGCAATTTAAGTGTAGTTGCTGGGGGTGAAAAGGAAATAAATTAATGGCTAGAACAAAAAAGTCAATTAAACTGTTACACAACTACCCTACTAGCTTCAGGAAGTGTTTGGCTTTTACAAAGAAATCACATTTCCCATTACTCAGGAGGAAGTTTTTTACTGAAAGAGTGATAAAGTTCTGGAATGGTCTGCCTGGGGAGGTGGTGGAGTCACCATCCCTGGATATCTTTAAAAAAAGACTGGATGTGGCACTTGGTGCCATGGTTTAGTTGAGGTGTTAGGGCACGGGTTGGACTCGATGCTCTTGAAGGTCTCTTCCAATCTAGTGATTCTGTGAGCCATGCATCATGAATCAAAACCAACTGTGAAAGAATTCACTCAATCATGCTTTGCTGTTATAAAACAAATGCTCCAACCTACTCACCTTTTATTAACTGCTCATAAAATTTAGGTTCAATGGCACCAACAGCCATGAATTTTCCATCAGAGGTCTTGTAGATTTCATAAAAAGGTGCACCACCATCTAGCAGGTTTTCACCTCGAGGTTGGCTCCAAAGTCCCAAATTTTCTGACTTCCACAGGAAAGAACTTAGGTATGCTACTCCTTCTACCTTGAAGATTTAGAGGGAAAAAAAATAAAAGCTTCAGTAAATTAGTTGGCATGTTACCTAAATTCTGTATAAAACAAAGCAATAAAAAGCTATTAGCAGTTCTGCCCTTTGCTAAGATTTTTTATGACAGAATCTCTGGTAAGCAGTTCCATTTCTTAAAATTTCCAATTACTGTTTACACTGCATATGTGAAATCATCTAGAACTAGAGAATCAGAAAGAACATAGTTAGTCAGGCAGCTTCAGATGGACAACACACCTTCAATGCACAAAGCTTCCTCATTAAGCAGTTTAGAGAATGAGTGAGTAATTTCAACTGATGGGACAAGCTTCTTGGCTCTATACAACATCAGGCATCAGACAACTATCAACACCTAAACCTCCTGAAACAAGGTATCTGCACCAGCCCCATAAATACCAAATTATCAGGCATCAGACAACTATCAACACCTTCTAAACCTCTTGAAACAAGGTATCTGCACCAGCCCCATAAATACCAAATGTTTATCTCCTTAAACATACTGATTATAGGAAGAGTGCTATTTTTAGCAGAAATTTTTAAGGAAATAAGATCTCCAACACTTAAGTTAAAATAAAAACTATTCTCCCACTGTCATCACTGGCAGCTACACACACATAGCAAAAGAATCTCTGCATAGACAAGAGTTTGATGGATACAGTGCTAGAAACCATGATTAATCCCATTCTAAACTGCTCCTCAAAATTTTGTCTTTGTGCAGTACACCTAGATGAAAATTCAGTTTGTTCAGCTTTCCAATAATTACCAAGGTTGTGCCAGCCTTTCAAGAAAAATCACATCCTACAGTTTTGCTCATCAATTAATTTTCTTTCAACTGTATTGAAAGTACTGTAAGAAAAGATAAGCCAGTTAACAGTGTATGGCCAGAAACATACCAGTAGAATAGATTAAATCCTGAGCTGTATTATTCTGAGTACCACTTGATTCATGCATTTTCAGCTGCATGAAACTAACCTAATACTGTCTATAGAGAAAAGCATAGATACTGTATCAAAAAAAAAGGCTAGTAAATTTTCATGTAGAAAGATCTATTAGTTTATACATTTCTATGCAAAAATTTAAAACATGTGAATTGCTGAAGCATGCAGTTAAGAGAGCTTCTTCATTTAATATGTGTTACTTGGGCCCTGCTCTAGTATTGCTTCAAGGAATGGAATACTTCTATCCTCACTGTCACATGTTAAAGTCAATTAAAGTACTTTTATATGATAAAATACTGCATACTTTCATTTACATATCTGAAAAATTATTGCAAGGATATTAAAATAAGGTTTGTTTTACTAATGAACTGATCTTGCACTGCTTGTATTAACAAAAAGTAATACTACACAAAAAGCACTGAAAGTAAGGATAATAAAAGACAGGGAAAATATCAGAATAAGCCCTAACTGAAAATTAGATTTTGGTGCTTAGTCAGCAGCTGTACAATACCTATGGGCTACTTACCCAGGAAACACTTAAAATAAAACAGCCCATATGTTTTTGACTGGTATAGGGACTTCAGAAATATCCCTGTCTGGGCAACTGGACAGCTAGGTTCTGCCTGAGGCCCACCACAATTCAGAGACAAGTAAAGAAAGTGTCTTAACATCTGCACCAGACTTCCAAAGGCATGTAAAAATAACACCACACACTCATTAATGTGGTCACTTTCTTTTACAACATGAAAAGGATAACATGGAGAGACTCCACTTAAGTGTAATTGTAGAATGATTATAGTAAGAATTACATGTTTCGTGTCTCTCTCATGTTAAGAACATCTGCAGTCTCTGAAGCAGGCACAAGAATCCAGAGGCATCACCCTAATGGGTGACCTGTCTGCTCCGCAAGCCTTCTGTTCTTTCCACAGACTGAAAACAGCTCAAACAAAAGTGGGAATCAATCCACACCAACCTAAACTATCCTTGTGACTGATGAAGGCTTCTAGGATGTGGGAGTTTTGGTTTTGAGTACCTCCAGGCTGAGAAAAACCTGGAACCTCAGTCTTCTGTTGCATTGCTAAATGCTCCTGCCATGAGACTATTATGCAAGCTATCACTACCAGCTTGCCTTCCTGAGGCTGTCTTTTCACAAAGAGTGAGTTATGCTCAGTCAGATGCCCACCATCAGCAGAAACTCTGTGGCTGAAACTCCAGTGAACCCCAGCTGTGGCCCTGACTCACATGCTCCAGTGTGGTGCAAGAATGCAGAGGTACAATCCTGCCTACTGTGTCACATCGCAGTGTCTCTCCACGTGGCAGCTATCTGGCTTCCTGTAAGACAGACATGATCCCTACAGGGGCAATGAGAAGGGACACCAACCAGCAGGAATCAATTCAGGCCAGGCCCTTAATTCTTCTAAAACAGACAGATGAAATGCAGGACCCAGTGTCTGCTTTTTGCACAGTGTAGTTTCTGCTGTAGAAAATTCCACCATGTGTCTGAGTCTTTAACATATTTAGACCACCCAAATTGTACAACAGCTAAAGTAAACGGTCTCTTAAACAAAAACCAGTCTTAAAACAGCTGAAATGCTGCAGTGTTGTGATTTTTTAAAACAATTTCTTCCACAAAAAAAAAAACCTTAGGTGTGAAAACGGGCTCATCCACCAGTCAATTTACTGCAGTCTTTACTGCTGATGATGCACGGATGATTTTCATCAGCTGTGTCACTGAAAGTCTATTCAAGAAATAAGGGATATGACCAAAGGCCAGGTAAAGTACATCCTGTGATACTGGACAATATTCCATCCATTTCATAGGTCACCACGCACATCAGCAGGGAACTGTAAATTCCACAATTCTGATGAGACAAGAAAAAATTGGAAGAGACAATTTTAAGGGCTTCAAAAAGCCCCACAACACATTCCACTCCAAATGAGCTACAAATTTCATTAGAACGTTAGCAGACTTAACTGATTCCTCTTCTAACAAATTCATGTAATTCTCTGAACTATGGTAAAGAAAATTTTATAATATTAAAACATACAAGAAGTATCTTTTTCAGTATTTTAAGACTTGTCACAATTCTCCACAGTTTTTCTTTCACAAATACACAATCTCCTTCAATTCTTCTTTTAGGTCATGTTTTTAGAGTAATGATTTTTGTTGTGCTACTTGGACTTCCCCAAATTAGCAACTTTGAAAGATGATGGTCAGCATCTGAAACATTATTTTCCTGAGACTTCATAAACATTGGATAGGTTAGAATAATTGCTTCAGAAACTTTGCTGGCTCTATTTCCTGTTTATACATCCTAACACAGTATGTATGTGTTTTGTAACAGCATGATATTGTTGACTCATGTTCAGCTTGTGACTACTACAAACCCCCAGGATTGTACTTTAGCCAATTGTTCTCTTACTTTACTGCATTTGTGCAGCAAATTGATTCTGCCTACAAAGAACTACAGAGCAGAAATGTCCATGAATGGCAGCTAGTTCTTTCAGGTCATTGCTCCACTCTGAAAAGGTCATTTGCAATTCCAGGTCCAGCATACTTGTAGTCCTTCATGTATGTGTATCATCTGTAAATTTACTAAACACAATTGCTCATCCATCATTCAGCTTATTGGAGAAAACGAATAAAAAAACCCCAGCAAACACCTATAGAACTCCACTTGTTAAGTTTTTAATTTTGACAATCAACTACTAAAAACTTTTGTTGAAGTAAAAACATTAGTCCTGTTTTGCACTGTTCCCATAAAATTTTTGTCTAGACCATAATGCTATGGACTTCTGAGAACATCATGTGCATTTGTCAAAAACTTACTGAAGTCAAGAAATCCAACATCTCTTGCTGCTCTATGCTCTTCAAGACCCCTTCAACAAAAGGATTTGTTTTAATTAATGTAATTTTTTTCCAATTTATATTTAAGGCCAAACCATAGTCTTCACTGTACGATTCCTTAAAGGGAGGTCAAATTTTAAGTGCATGATTCTTGAAAAAGAAAAACACAAGAATAAAAGAGGAACACCTGCAGATAACATAAGTTTCAAAGATCAATGTAAATAGCTATCTTCCCTCTATATATAAGTGGGTGACCTTCCACTGGAAAAATATTCATCATTAAGCTAATTTAGCCTTCCGTTTATTTTACAGCACATTCACAAAGTGTTTGAAGTTGGCTTCTTGGCAATGATCCATAGCCAGTGTAACTATCCTATGAAACAGTGTTTCTAAATAAGATATGACCTGTCACAAATTGATAAGAAGATGTATCTTGAATAAAGCTAATGCAATTTTTACTCCAACAGAATTGTCATTTTTGCTGTTATACAGTAAGCCAATTGTTTATTATACACCCTATCTCCATACACCACAATTATTCTTCAAATATATAGACCTAATACTTGGTGAAGAAGGCAGACAGGCAAAAGCAGGCAGAGGGGAGAGGCTGCAGTTTGTGTTCCACGGCATAAGGATGCTGTGGCAGCAGTGATTAATGAAAATTGCTTGCGTGTAAAGGAATAGCCATTTTATGAGATCACTCACTTTTCCTTTCCCAACTTCTCAGTTTTAAACCTTACAATCTCCTCCCTTTCCCAGATTTAGAGCAGGAGAACACCCAAGCAAGCCTAAGAAACCCCAAGTTCCTTGAAAACAGCTTACCATACTTGCATCAATGACCTGCCCTCTGCCAGATGTGGCACGTTCAAAGAGGGCTACAATAATGCCCAGTGCACACATGACACCTCCACCAGCAAAATCAGCCAGAAGGTTTACAGGTGCATAAGGATTTTCATTCTTTCTACCCAGCTTTGACAGCACACCTGACAAAAGAAAAAACAAAGCAAGGATAAGCATAAAATTATTATAAACATTCATTTCTACAATTGAAAGTTCCATTATTTTCAAACCATGCAAATAAATAAGGCATAAAGCAATCTTCTAATGTTTTCTATTTCTACTTGGCTGACTCTTTAATTCACAAAAGACTAAAAATATATGAAATCACATTAGTGAAGATGTAATTAATTAAAGAGATTAACAAAACTTTCACAGATAAACATTGAAATTTTGACTACAGAGGGACAAAATTTTATTTTAAAAAATCCCCCTGTGTGCAGTAATTCTGTATTAGTACTTTGTACATGCACTGAATCTTGCCCATGAAGAGGAACTATGAATATGTCTGAAAGCCACTTTGATAAAGTGTTCTTCTTTGAATATTTTAAAGTAAAAATGCAGATGTATAGTCTTATGTGCTCATAAAAAAAATGAACTAATAATGATAACAAAGGATGTCACACTGACAACTGTGCTTCAATCCTATCCTCCCTCATCAACTACCTTTGGGAACAAAAAAGATCGCATATAAGAACAGGTGACTGACACTGGAAGGTTATCTCTGACTGCATGCAACGTAAACACAGGGAACCTGTGTTTATGCCAGCAATTATGCAGAAACAAAAGGAATTGGAGCAAAGGCTAAGCCAGTTTACTTCAGTCAGAGCTTTGAATTTTAGCATTTCTGTGCCATCCTGAACAATCTCTTTACTGTGACCTTACTCTTTATAGTTGCCTCATAATGATTCCCTTTGGGCAAGCAAGAAACTGCAGTGTGACCATCCCTCTCCTCTGTCTGTGGCCTGAGACTTGCAGAATGCATGGTCAGAATTTCCTGAAAATTGCACGGTTCTGATGCACTCTTTAATTAACTAAAAGTCTAATGCATTTCCTATGGGTAAGCAACAGAGTGCACAGTATAAAAGGTTTCCAAATCCTGTAGTGCAGGAATAAAATCCCTGCTGCTGCCTAAAACCTTCCTTTTAATAGTCTGAAAAGTTATCACAGGCACCAGAAAATTAATATACCGACTTCTTTAGAGTTCCTAATACAAACTATTTTTTACTTAAAGGAATCCAAAGATCACTAGGAAAATGCTCAGAATATGAGATCTCCTTTTTGAGGATTGACACCTCTCAAACACCTTGCTCTATTTCCTTTTAATAGGAAGAAAAACTTGATCTGTGAAATTTCAAGCAAATTATTTTAGGAAGTTACAACTAACCAACACACTAGTGATTAAATCAGCTCCAGAGATAAAAATCACTCTATTTGTAAATCAGAAAGTACTACAAACTAAGGCAGGGATGGACCATGCTGTTTCTTTCCCTCCAATAATAGATAAGAATACCCTAATACTTTGAAATCATCTTAACATGAAGTCAAAGTGCTTCAAATGAGACATCTTTTCCTTAACCATTTCTACTCTCTAACAATTTTCCATGAGGGAAGACTGAATCCATCTCCAAAGAAATTTAATTCCACAACATTATGACCCCTCACAGTAGCAGATACCAGATCACCAAGTTTACATTGCCTCTGCTCCGTTCCTTTCTTGGAGCTACAATAACTACTTTATCCAGTGGGAAGCCAAGAACTTTTGGGCCACTTTCCCTCCTCCTTCTACAGGCTCAGAGATGCATCAGTGACAGAAGCAGTGTGAAAAGCAGGAGATAGGGCCATGCATGGATGGGCAGCACCTGAGGTACATATTTCGTTTCTGTTTGCTACTGCATATTTGCAAAATCATATCCACAACACCTTAATGAAATGTAGCATTTCCACTTTATTTGAAGCCTACTTCCTTTCAGTTGGTATCAGTGGAGACATAGTTACAAGCAAAAAAGCACAAGATCTCAATTGTCTTGGGTTGCCTAGTTTTTCTTTGCTCAAAAAAAAACCTGCTCACAAGCACATAAAATAATCTGCAGCCCTTTCAGAATTATAAGTATACAGAGTTTATAGGAGAGGGCCGATGAAGAAAATATTCAGTCCTCTCTTCAGATAAACATTTGAATATTTTATTAAGATAGAATAACACAAAGGAAGGAAAACCATGTACAGCCTGGGAAGACATGCTGATCCAGCCTGCAACAGCTCACTGCTGCTGGAAAAACAGCCTGTCCAGTACATGTTTCCTCCCTTCATGTGCTGACTGCTGGTTGGATCCCTCATTCAACAGAACTGCTTCACCTTAACAACCTGGAAGAAAACATCCTCATTTTTTCTGACCAGTTTTTGACTTGTGAGGAAGTTTACAGAGGAGCTAAGCAAGTGCCACAGCTGACTGAAACATCAGGAAAAAGCACAGTGAAAGGAAAGCTCCATTTCCCTGACAGCGACACGTCAGATCAGCTGTTTTATCAGACAGCACCTCATACAAATTTTGAGCTATCTGCTTTCAACAAGTTCTGATCAAAGGGAGGAAAGACACTTTATTTAACAGGAAATTTTACAGCCTACCTGATAAAGCCAAGTAATTGATGTCATGACCCGCAGACTTGGCATATTTTCCTGTCTGGCCAAAACCAGTAAGTCTAGCATAGATGAGTCTGGGATTCTCCTGCAGAAGCACCTCTGGGCCAAGCCCAAGTCTTTCCATGACACCTTGAAAAGACATAAGGAATTCAAATTCACATTTAATAATACTCAAAAAATAATGGCTCAAAGTTAGATTATACAACAGCAGAACTCAACTGCACTTTATGAAGTAGTACATTCTACTTCAGTGTCCATATTACAACATGAACATTATCAACATACTGCATAAATTTTTAATACAAACCAGGTGGAAATTAGGCTTTAGGGATCTTTTTTTCAGCTTTTATTCCTGTTTTACTTCTCCAAAAGTCTGACAGAAAATCACGTACCACTGGACTCTCGAGAGAGAAAGCTACCAAAGGTTTGTAAAACAAGGAAAAAAGAGAAAGAGAAAACTCTTACATTTTCTGTATTAAAATCACTTGAAATGTCATAGTATTTTAATGCAATATACCCTCCTCACAGTTTCTCAGTACCTCATGTTCCTGTGTGTTTTAACTCACTGATGTGACTGGACCATGCCACTATTCCACAGATGATCTGTTGGAACCACACACAAGTAAATGTGTTCTTTTTTAATAATAAGGAATAAGGGAATAAGGAACTTTTAGAATCAGTGGTATATAAGTTGAATCAGCATGGATTTACAAAAATCAAGGCTAAAATTTTAATCTCACAGTCTTAAAACAGTGGTTGTAAGAGAAGAAATTTGAATTGCAAATAAATTGTACTTTCTTACTGGTTCGGTGCAGTTTGGTCAGACTTTTACCAATGATCTATAATGGCACTGCAGGACCACATAATGTGGAATTGAAGGGATAACATAATTTCAACACCTGTTCCACCCCAGAATCTATTCCAGCTTGTTTCACAAAAGTAATCCATACTTTTACTACATCACCAATTTCATTCAGATCCATTTCTATTGTACTAATTACTGGGCAGCAGCAAGTGATTACTCCCAAGAAGAAAGCAGTTAAATTTGGCAAAACGCACGATTTTCAAATGCACAAGTGGAAACAGGGTAACAAATAACCCCTCTGGTGTCACCAAGTCATTGTTGTAAGGTCAGACATGCCTTGCAAGAAACTTCTGCAGCTTGGACCTTCACCTGCTCACTGTTTTCCAGCAGTCTCATGATGGGTCACAGATTTGCCTAGTTCATTTACAGGCCCTTACAACCCTGGTATCTAGTTACAAAATCGTCTGTACTTCCAACTGTGAAAAAAACCCAGCAAGTGCCCATAAAACCAAAGAAAACAAAATGAGGAAAAACCAGGAGATCAGCTACTAGGAAAAACTGGGATTTACATCTTCATTTCTTTTTTGCTCAGCTTCTGGGGAGTAAAACAAACAATTTTAAGGTAACAATGAACCCATTTTTCAAAGGAAAATACTTACTTGTGACACACAATCTGTCCATGATGTACGATGTTTAACTGATAAAGTCTCCTATTTCTAAACTGTCTGTAAAATTGCCAAAGCATTTCAGCCAGCTCCTCAATGGAGCTTGATTACAGAACGGCTTGGGTTGGAAGGAACCTGTAAAGGTCACTTATTCCAGAGCAGAGACATCTTCAGCTAGATTTGCGTGCACAGAGCCCTGTCCAACCTGACCTTAACTGCATTTTTTCTAACACAACAGCATCCTCAAGGATACTGACAGCACCCAGGGATACTGACATAACCATCAGCCCCTGTGTACGGCTTATAAATGGAGGGAATATGGTAAACCTGAAATGTCTAATTGGTCTTAAAACAGCACCAATTTTGCTACCGAAAATCAGATGTTAAGCATCAATAAATGGAGGGAACATGCTAAACCTGAAATGTCTATTGGTCTTAAAACAGCACCAATTTTGCTACCGAAAATCAGATGTTAAGCATCCCTATCTGTCGTAAATTAGTAAATATGCATACTGTAATTAAAAAATGAACTGAAAGTTCTCTTTAAAAGACAGTTTTGAAAAATTGAAAAAATTCTGTAATTGAGTATTTGAAGAATTTGTCTTACTTTTAACCTAATGTTAAAATTGGAAAGTACCTGCAAACCCCAAGGAAGCTTTTCATAATGTAGATTTAAGACTGGCAGGAAGTGATCAGATTGTAGAACGCAACTTCCTAAAATTAAACATGATGTTTGAAGATGAAGCCTGTAGTTCATATCTTGGATTTGATCTGAATCAGAGCAACCCTGTATAACAGAATCATACTACTCTATTTAACACACATAACTCTGATATTCCTCTCCCTGGGATACATGCTTTGTAACTGTGTAACCACAATGTCAGACCTCCTGTCTTTCAGAGGCGTTGTAAGCTCAAACTCTCACCGGCACAGCAACCGTGAAGCGAGCTGGACTTTAGCAACAGGCCTGGACATCACACAGGATGGTGCCCCCAGCTCGGGGTGACCCCTGGACTCGGAGACCTCCTGTTTGCCCAGGGCTCCACGCTCGGGGTGACCCCTGGACTCGGACACCTCCTGTTTGCCCAGGGCTCCACGCTCGGGATGACCCCTGGACTCGGAGACCTCCTGTTTGTCCAGGGCTCCACGCTCGGGGTGACCCCTCGGCTCGGACACCCTCCTGCTCCTCCGGAGCCCGGTCGGGGTCATGGCCGTGTCTGAGCGCTCTCGGCGGTCCTTCCCTACGGCTGCACTGCAGAAATCCTGCACACAGCGTGCGCCCCCAGAGCTGTTCCCTGCCCGCTTCCCACTCAGCACCGCAGAGGCCACAGACAGACGGGAGCCCCTCAGCGCGGCACCCCGCGGCCCTGCAGCTCCAACCCCGCTCTCGCCCCCCCGGCCCGGCCCGGCCCGGGCTGCCGCGGTCCCTCACCGTGCCGGAAGGGCTCGATGAGCACGTCCGCCCCGCCGCACAGCCGCCTCAGCACCGCGGCGCCCTGCGGCTGCTTCAGGTCTAGCGCCAAGGAGCGCTTCCCGCGGGCCTGCACGTCTCCGTGCGCTAAGGCCGCGGCGGACTGGGACAGGCGGTCGACTCGCACCACCTGCGCCCCGAAGTCGGCGAGGATCATCCCGCAGAGCGGCGCGGGCGCCAGGCCGGCGAGCTCCAGCACCCGCACGCCGCTCAGCGCCATCGCCACGGCCTGCTCCGCCGCTGTCGAGCGCCCATACATCGATCGCGGAGGCGGCCCGGGGGCTGCCCCGCCCGCTCTCGCGCGGGCCCGGGGGCCGGGCTCCTGCCGCCCCTCGCCCGGGGGCACCGGCCCTGCCGGTGCGGGGATTTCTTCACCCCGAGCCCTCATCGCCCGCGGGCGGCTGCACTACCCTCCGCGCCGGCCCCCGGTGAGGAGGAGTGGGCGTTCTCTTGCGGCCGGGATCGGCACGCAGCTGCCCGTGGGGAAGTTTTCGTGTGCGACCATGCAAGGAGCCAGGCACCCCGGCCGTCACACCCGCACCGCCTCAGCTGGGACCGGGGCTCCCTGGCAGCGCCGCAGCCCCCACACTCACACTACTAGCTGTCCAATAGCAGAGGCTCAGAGGACCAAATCCTTAAAATAATTTAATCGTGATGCAATAACCAACAAAGAGTGATCTGCTGCCTCCGTGTAGGGACCCCGAACGAAGGAAACCATGGGCTTTTACACCCCTACAGCCTGAGGGCAGGAAAGTCGCGGAATCACAGAACCATTCAGGTTGGAAGAGACCTGCAACATCGGCAAGTCCAGCCTTTGAAGTCTGAGGCTGGGTGTCATCGAGTCCAGCCGGTCTCCTGGCCCCGCCACAGGGCCCTGTGCCCCTTGTTAGGAAAAGGGTCAGCAGTTCTTGGCCTGGGGCTCCAGCCATGCCCGGGGCACCTGCGTGGGCCAAAACCCACACACCCTAGACCCCCGATCACACGAGGGGATATTGCGGGACACGTGATTAAAACTCAGGGTTTCTTCTCACCAGATGTTTCTTTATAAGAGGGCTGCCTGGCCATGTTGTTCTTGCGGCATCAGCTGCTTACAGGAGCAGACATAAATCCAGAAAGGGTAATGAAATCTTTGGCATTGTATTGACACAGCTTTTCAAGCTTAGCCGCTGCTCGCAGTATTTCAGGTTACCAGAAAGCAAACAGAGCAACCCATGCTGACATTATACATTTCTTTACATTGGTTAGACTACAAAAATTTGTAAAGGCTGCTTATTTGAATGCAGAAATTTTTCTCATTCTACAATAACAGGTCTGTTGCCAGAATACCCTTCATTTTCTGTGCAGACACCAGGTCCTGTAATGCAGGCACGATTATGTCCACTACTATGGTACCACCCACAAGAAATGGCCAGGAGAAAAGTACTGGCATTTTCATTCAAATGAAGCTGGGTCGTTTTTTTTTGTTATCCATCTAGTGGTTAAAGACACTATTCCATGTAAGGGTTTGTTTTCACAGACATTATGATGTTACTGTGACACTGTGTTTCTCTGACTAATTTTCAGTTTCATTTGTCCCCTCACACCTTCAGGTCTTGGAGTTTGTGTTGAATACAAACAGGCAATTTCTGTTGTGTCACCTTTGATTTCACCTGATGCTCTTTAGCTTACCCCATCTAAATAACACCATAATCACACACTGGATAATGTCTGGATTTTGCTATGGTTTAACGGAGCAGTCCTTTGCACCTGCTGTTTAGTTGACATCCAGAATTACAGTGAGTAATCTGTGGCAGAAACATTTAAGTCAGAACCCTATTAAGTTATTTCAGTTTCAGGGAGGTGAGGGCGGCATTTTATGAGCATTAACTCCAATTTGAAAAATTGGATTTTACCAAACCAAAAAAAAAAAAAAAAAAAACCCACCAAAAAAACCCACCAAAAACCCAAAAAAAAACCAAAACAGGCATGACAAAGAAACAGATATTCTAATTAACCATTAAATAAAGGCTAATGATTTGAGTCCAGCAAACTCTCCTGAAGCAGCAAGTTGGCCAGCAGAAAATATGTGTTATAAACAAGGAGACCTTCTCTACCATGGGCTTGCAGTGTGCAAAAAACAGTGTGATGTTCATCTATGTGACGCCATTGAATATTTCTTATTAATATGACTTTGTCATTACAGAGGTAATGGGGATAGGAAAGGAGTTGTTTTGGGATTGAATCCACACTGTGTCATAGTGCTTGTGTGTGCTTTATTGTATTACATCAGTGAGTTGCTATATCTGTCATCCTGTGAAATTCATCTTTTGTCACAGTCAGTGTTAAAACATTAATAAGCAGCAGCAAACAGAAGGGCCTATGACTTTGTCATTACAGAGGTAATGGGGATAGGAAAGGAGTTGTTTTGGGATTGAATCCACCCTGTGTCATAGTGCTTGTGTGTGCTTTATTGTATTACATTAGTGAGTTGCTATATATGTCATCCTGTGAAATTCATCTTTTGTCATAGTCAGTGTTAAAAGACTGAAATTATTTTTATTGTGAGTTATATCAGTATGTCTTGCAGAGGTGTAGGCACTTTTGTAATACACACTGCATGCCAGACTTTTACATTTGGTCTCAGATTTGTTGGTTACAATTACCCATACATTTCAGTCCTTAGGAAAATACTAAGGCAACAATGTGAAATTACAGCAGTACTCAAAGTCTGGATTCTCCTCTTTCACATGTATATTGTTTACAATTTAGTCCATCTTAATGCAGGGCAAAAGAGATACTGATATCTGTACAGTTTGTATTCATTTTGTTAAAGGAAAAAGCAAAAATTACATTTGCTATAATATTTCAAAAGTTGGTAACTACAATTTCCTGAAAATGTAAGTAGCAGGTGAAATTTCTCTAGTAATTTCAAAGATACCTGCATTAAAATGAAATTGAGAACTTTAAAGGTTCTCATGGAATTTGATGGTAGTTCTGTGGCCCAAGCTTGTCAAAGCTTTCTTACTTTATCCCAGAGCTTGCATTCATACGTTGCCTGAACAGAAGCTCTGCTCCATTCATAACACGTCTTGATATCCACAGAGATAGTGTGGGTGATACTCTGCATTTCTAACCTCGTATTTTATGCTGTTGTGACAGACACACTGTCCCTTGTACAATGTTCTTGCCAAATGCAGCACCTTAATCTCTGCCATTTCAATAGATTCATCAGTTTGGAGCATGACTTTGCTTTTCTGTTTTTCCGTGCTTCTGTGTGAGTGTGGATTTGTGCACTGATGCTCTCCCAAGTGTACATCCACCACTCAGCAGCAAAAAAATCTATCCTGAGATCACTATATCCTTCTAAAGCAGCTGTGAATTCATGCTACTTGGAAATCTGGCTGTCTGTCTGAGATCATGAATTATAGATTTAGAAATAAAAGCTATGTCTCACCCACAGAAGGTAATTGTATAAACTGCGCTGTTCACTAAAATAGACATATTCTTGAAAAACTACAGTTTGCAAGTTTTTTTAGTCCAGTCAGTCATTGAGGTGGTGATCTGTCCCAGCTGTACTGAACAGGCATTGCCTTTAACTTTCACATTGTCAGAAATTTGGGCCCTGATACTCTGGCAAGTAGGAATTTCAGGTTACCGGGATTACAAATTACTGATGCCTGTGACGGTGGTTTCTGTACTTTGGACCTCAACCTCTGTACCTGAAGCAAAATATTTTTCTTTCCTTTGAGACACAGCATATGGTATTACTGTGCTTTCATGATTTAGATGAAGGGAATGGCAAGAAACTTTATATAGCTAATCCTTATTTTTGATAATCAGGAGAAAATAAATACTTTCCTGTGAGTATATTATTAACCAGTATTGTAGAGGCTGGAAACTCTAAACTGGAATTATTTGTGCATTTTATTTGCCTGAATACTGAGCTTCAGGTCTATGCTGGATGTCACATGAGCTACTGTTTAGCAACTCTGCCCAAAACTTAGCTCTAGTGAGGCATTCCTGCCAGATAATGCTGTCTGCCACATTCACCAGAGACATTTTTTCCTGCATTGCTAGGGTGGTGGATTGAGAACCTGTATGTTCTTTAACTGTTTCCGTCATCTCACCCATGAGCCATTTACTGTGTGTCTTATGGCATACCTTATACATGTTATTTTTTTGTGAGTCTTTAATGATTTGATAGAACAAGCATTCTGAGGAACAGGTAGTCTTGGAGGAGAGAAAATGTTGATCTGAAGTGATGCAGTATCTGAAAATTTTTCCTTAAAACAACGATGCTCCTACTATTTTCTAGTTTAAAAAATGGACATGAGTCAAATTAAATTCCATCCATCACTTCCAGCTGCAGACCAGGACTTGCACATGACACAATGACACAATCTATGAATTCTGATTTCCTGGCCTGAAATTCTAGTCTTTGCAGACTTCCTTGACTTTCATAATCTTTACTATGCTGTAAGAGCCTGGAGTGTTTTTCAAAAAAACTTCCTGGATTGGAAAAAAATCCCCAAAACAAACAAACAAACAAAAAAAAAAACCAAAAAAAAAAAACCACCAAACTCTTAGAATATATTCTAAAATGAAGGGATCTGCAGTTAATTTAATTCTGCCAATCCTTCTTACATATTAGTGTGCACTATTTTCTACCTTCCTGGATTGAGAAAAAAACCAAACCAAACCAAACCAAACCAAACCAAAAAACAAAAACAAAAACAAAAACAAAAAAAAAACCAACATCCACCAAACTCTTAGAACATATTCTAAAATGAAGGTATCTGCAGTTAATTTAATTCTGCCAATCCTTCTTACATATTAGTGTGCACTATTTTCTACAGTAAAGTCACTTTGTTAACTGGACATTTGAATGGAGTTACTGAATGAAGATGTTCTGTATATTAGTTTTTTCCTATCACGTTCCGGTACATGGGCGAGTCCTTATTCAGCAAGCATCTTGTACTTGCTGCTGGACAAGCTCAAAATAGCATGTGACTAGATGATGGGAGGTTCACACCATGAGACACATTCACAGGAAACAGAAGCTAAGATGTCAAAGATAATTTAAACATGGGTATTTTCACTCTTGGTGTTATAGCAGTGTGATTCTTTTAAAAAAATTATTTTTGTGGATTTTTTTTTTAATGGCTGATGGACTGTTTCCAGAAAAGCAGGAAAATAGCCCTCCATTTGTGCAATTTTTCACCAGTTGATACAAGGAGTCTCTTTGTTTAATAAAACCTTTCCCCACGTGAGTTTTATTATTCTGTGAATGTGTTCATGGAGGATAGCTTGCTCCATTCCAAATGCAGATGCACAAAATTAAGCCTCTCCCTCTCTCATCCTTAAGTCTTCATGTCAACATCTGTGCCCTGAGTTTATCAGTCCAGTGGCAGAAGACTGGAAATTACTGGGGGGCAGCAGATGCTCTAATTCCTTCTAAAGCTGTGTGGTTTGGCCGAAGAGCTAAAGGAGCGCTCGCCCTTTGGTGTAAGAGTGAACCTGGTCATACTAGGAAGTGCACCTTCTATCAAGTTCTTCTAATTTATGAGGATAGTTTCTAGAGTCTTCTTCACGGGTATCTGAGCATGACAGCCTTTTGTTGCCTCAGATTTTCAAATCTGCATTGATCACCAAGGCTGTATTGTCTTTGGTTGTTGAAGCAGAACTGCAAAATAGAGGAACTTTGCTACTCATTCACCAAAATTAAGAACTGTAGGTCTTTTCATACACCACTCAACGACTCCCTGCATGTTTTGTCCTTATGTGTTTTTTTGTTTTTTTTTGTTCTGAGCACAAAAGAATCATTTTAACAATCTGAACTAAGAAGGAGGTAAAAAAGTTTCAATTCAAAGCTACTTTTATTAAAAGCTGCTTCCGAAAAAAGCAGGTTGTAACATAACAAGCTCAGTGAAAGAGTGGAGAAGATGAAAGACCTGAGTGTAAAGTTTGTTCCTTATTCTCTCTTTAGAAAAATACTACTTTATTTAAAGATTTCCCTTTGGCTTACAGGCTTCTCAGAGAGGCTGAGACTGCAAACTATTGTCAGTCTAAAGTGCTTTTTCAGTCAATCAGTCCACAGACTAACTTCTGAAAGTAAAAACCATACTTTCTTTTGTCACAGAGTTCCAATTAAACTTCTTTTTTAAACACCATTAGTGAAACTTGGACTCAGACCTGTAACATTTTTCTCCTGTTTGGTTTCGTTCTAGTTCATGTTCATCTTGCAGAAGTTGTTTTACCCCTGCCAGGGGGTTTCACCCAGCGCCTCTTGAGTTGAACACAGCCCTGTTTTGCAAAGTGCAGCAATTAATGCTCATGACTGAACTGGAGATGAGAGCTGCTGGCTTGCAAGGATTCACAGGCAAGGACAGCCTGTGACATCCTTGTTCCAGTCCCTGGAAGTCTGGGGGAAGAGAGGAGAAGGATTTGGGGTGGTGTTTCACACAGAGCAGAACTCCACTTGGCTCTGTGTTGAGAAGCATTTTCTGCCGCCAGGATGCCAGCACCTACCACAGAGGTCAAATATCACCTACCAAACCACAGCTCTCATGGCAGGCAGGGACTTGTGGGTCTTGCCAAGTTTTGGTTAAATCTAGGAGCTCAAGGGCAGGGGAGAGATACAAATTCATTTTAGCAAAGACATGAAGCCATTTAGTATACTCTAAATTACAGCTTTGCAGTTTCCAGAAGGTTTTTAAGTTGTAACACAAATTACAAGACATCATGTATTTTATAACAGGGGATAAAAGTCTCTGGTAGAAGGCATTTTGCCTTGAGCATCTGCTAAGCAAGAATCTTTCGATTATCAGCAGCAATGGAAAGATGACTAATCTGCATTAACATTTCTGAGAAAAAAGATCATATATTCCATATGACTTACTGAATATAAAGTGTGTTAATTTTAAAGAAGAAGAAGAAGAAGAACACACGCACAGAGAGACACACACACACATGCACACACACTCATATTCACATCAGTTGCTGTATTTTTAAGGATCTTCCTTCTTCATTTGAAGGAAATTCATAAGTTAACTATTTGTAAATTATTATGACACTTAATCAGCAGAGATTGCATGCAGTAAATTGCAGAGAAAAGGCTGCTGGGATTTCAGTCACAACCTAGGAATTTTAACCTTGATGTAAAAAACTGTTGAGCTGTAACATTGGAACTGCTCTTTGTCAGAGAAGCTTTTGTGGTAATCCTTAGTCACCTTGCCCTCTTAGCAGGCCAAGTTGCACAAAACTCATGAAAATAGAAAATGGTAAGGCAAACCATTATTTTCTTTTATATTATGGCCATTACAGTAGATAATAAGATAAAAAGGAGTTTAAAATGAGTGTATGTCATACAGTTTCTAAGTGCTTCCTTCTGACCAAAATGGCTTAAAATGACCATGTCACAAAGGAAGAGTAAGTCTCCAAAGGAAACCATACAGATTTAAATTTTATATACATATGTGTGTGTGTATATACACATGTGTAAAGGAAATATATTTTAATCCTTAATGGTGGCTTTCTCCCATTCAGTAGCAAAATAAATGCTTAGGAAAAACATATTTAAAAGAACATCTTGCTGTTGTCTACAAATGGTAATGTCCTTGGTAAATACAGATTTTATCAGCAAACTAGTACAGCTTTGTAACCATTAATCTTTATTGGATAAATGTATGTTTTACAAAGTAAGCTTAACAAAATAACATGGTCTCAGGTTTTGAAAACCTATGTGGCAAGACCTGACCCAAGATGATAAAGAAGTGATTAAAACACATCAGACAACAGTTCATTAAAGCTAATATTTTCAGTGGTTGATGCATTAAACTAAAAAATCACATGTTATAATAATCAAGTATCAACATGCATTTTTCTTCATAAGATGTGGTTACATACGCTAGGAATGTGTACGAATTCATGGGGCAGATTTCAATTCATTTGCTGTATTGTTGTGCTACTGATTCCTGTATCCAGTATAAAAGAATTTCAAATAAATATTTTCCTAACCCCACCTTCTTGTTATACATCAATGGCAGATCATACCTGATTAAAATGTAATGTCTATAAAAAGGAATTTATATTTCATTAACTTTTGTATGGAGAGCCAGAACAAGATACATTCAAACTTCAGTATTGATTTTGGTGCTTACTGAAATGAAAATAGCAAGACAGAATTTCAGGTACCCAAATTTTGAAAAGCCAGTGACAAGAATGCTGAAGAGTGACCAGTGTATTGGGACCAGAACTACTAAGCCAGCTAACATTTGCTTTCACCAGTTTAAATACTGAACTGGCTTAGCTGCTGCTTTGCAGTGGCTTTTCCTGAAATACTGATTCTTGGAAGGCTGCTAGGAAAACTGTTTCAACAACTTCACTGTTAAGTAAATATGCAATATTTTAAGGTACGTCCTTCAGGAGGAGCTCGAAACACCACAATGTTTGTTTGTCTCTGTGCTGTTGGCCTATCCTGATTTCTCTAGCGTATATGCCTTTTCTTTGACACCCTGTATTGGCGTACATCAGGTTTTAAAAATTCTAAGGCTAGGAGAAATATTACAGTTCCCCTGCCTGATCCCCTTCACACTGCAAACTAAATTACCTTAGCTTCAAGCTGCTACTAAGGCAAGAACTACTGACATTCTTCTTCTAAGAGAGAGAGACTAAGCATAAATATGTGCTAAAAATCTGTGAAAAATGACACCAGATACATGTTCAGAAGTTTGAGATGGGAATGCAATAAACCTGAATCCTTGACATCTATATTTTCACATTATTTTCTTTGATTTGAGCTCATTCCAATCCAGTACAAACTTCTCCCTTTAGATCTGGTCTCACCTGAGCCTGCTTATAATACATTCAGGCCTGTTTCCATGATGCAAATTTAAATGAACATGTAAGAAGAACTGAATAAATGATCCAAAAATTTTAAATCAGTTATTCAATTCTTGACATATATTTAACTAAAGTATATTTAGAGATGAGATTGACTTTATGTAAACTGCTCTTTAAATTCTTTGGACTCATTTTCCTTTGGTTTTCATTCACTTTTGGGGACAAGAGCAATAGCAACATTTAATGATTAAATAGGTGCAACCCAGATGACAATAGATACTCTGTGAATCTGTGTCAGCTGTCCAATGTATTCAGCTCATCTCTGATACACAGGTAGCAACACATTGCATCAAAACAAGGCTTCTTGATCCTCCAATGTTGTAAAGTTATTTCACAGTCCAGTGAAATATACAAGTTCCAAAAAATATGTTTTTTCACATAAACATCTGTTGGGTTGTTTCCTTTTTTTACTTGGTTTCAAAAAGGAGAAACCCAGCAAAGGTGGAGAAGCGTTGATGGTCCCCATGGAGGGCTCCATTTCCCATTCGCAGCCAAACTTCATCTCCTTTGGCGAGTTTTAGGACTGCACTGTTTCCTGAAGTATCTGCTTTCCCTTTGGATTCATAGCTAAGGATGAATATTTTAACAAGTCAGTTTTTTTGTTTCTCAACCATGACCAAACAAACAATTTTACCAAAAAATCCAAGAAGTACGTTGCTATCCTGAGCAAAAATTTCTTGAAAGGCTTGCCAACATTTTTTCAGCTTTATAAGGAAATTTTGGCAACTTTCTGCATTTGATCTCCTAGTCAAATTTTGCACTTACCTAAATGCATTATTTCATTCCTTTCTGAAGTTCTGGAATTGTAACTTTTTTTTTTTTCCAGGACACAGAACGATTTTTTTTTGTTTAAAATGAAATGCTGCTCATTGATCACAACACTACAGATTTCCTGTGATTTTTTTTCCCCTTGAATTCATTCCAACTAATTTTAAGAGCTGAGTCCCTGTGCTCCCAGCACAGGCAGTGAGCAGACACAGGCATCTTGCTCCATATTGAGCCTTTCATCGGAACATTGATGTGGGCTAACCTCCTGGCTTTGCCTGAGTGTTGGTCCCCTTTCTTCTACCTCTTGCCTTTTCTGACATCAGTGCTTCAGGGGGAATAGAAATGAAGCACTTTTTCTTTTGCAGCGAAGATCTATTGGGGATGAAGCAGCCTGTGATGGTGTGCTAATGATAAAAAGGATAGTAAATGGAAGTCCTTTGCTTCTTACTCATCCTTACTACTGCAGCTTAAACACTTTCCAACTTAAAATAATTTTTTCTGCCCTCATGTTAACAAGACTGTAACTGGTCACTGAACACTTCATTATTTCTTTTCTCTGACAAGCAAAATGAGGATAAAGATACACTTTAGCAGAATGACAGCATGATACCACTGAACTCCAGCCCTGACTTGCACTGCTAACTCTTTTCTCCTGACTTTGAGGAAATGGTGATCAAAGCTGAATTTTAGGTCCAGCATCTTTGGTGTGTATGCTCCAAATATGCAAGCTGAGGATGGCAAAAAAAAATAGGTTTTCTTGTTGGTTATTTTACCGTAGAGAATTTTTTCCAAAAAATTAACAATTTTACGTTTCTTGAAAGGTGAGCAAGCTATCACAACCATACAAATGTTTTTTGCATTGAGATGGCCTGGCCCTTTACTTACCTATATAAGCTGAACACTGTATTACCATTATGCATCAAGTACACGTACACTTCCTCCACATCTTCATGTTTCATCATATTGAAAGTAAAGAAATATACCCCTGAAAAGGTTATAAAAAACAACTTGTTTTCTTCATAGAAAGAAGTAATCATGCTGCACATTTGTGCTTCTTGCTTAGAAATCGTAACAGCTGTGGACAGAACTGCCTTCCAGTTGTCAGCAGATATTTTGTTTCTGCTTATAGCGTTCCAAAATCTGATTAATTTTAATTCTGCATATGGCAGGTGTTGTTCTTCCTCCATCACAGCTGCGTAAGAGGGGGGATTGATGCAGCTGAGAAATAACCCATGAAGAACTGTAATGCCTCTTTTCCAGTCACACATCTGTTGCAGGTCAGCTCGCAGCTGAATTGGCATGGGGGAGGATGAGGATGAGGAGACTGACAGGAGGCAGGAGGTGGAAGAGGCAACTGTGAAGCTGCTGCTGCTTGCTACAACATTAAGACTGTGGTTCTGTCATCACAGTGGCTGAAGGGCTAAAGAGCCACAGCAAAGCAGACAGTCCTGCTCCCTCCCCAGCCCCGGCCATGCCTCTTCCTCCTGCCTTTGTGTCAGCACTAGTCTCACTGGCTGGCAAGACCTCTTTTGGCTTGCTCAGTTTTCAATTCATTTTTCTGGAAAGTAGGTAGCAGGAGCTATGCAGACTGAGTGCAAAGGTAGTTAAATAGTGCCTCATCCTTTTTGACCACATGTCTCCCTACAGCTCCAACAATTACATTATTTTGTTTTGCAAATGCTCACCATTCACTGGAGCACCAAATCTCCCAGTCATGACATCAAAAAAATTCCCAACATTGGTTTCAACGCTACTGAAGATGATCCCACTGTTCTGGTTGCTGAAGTGAGTAGCCATCGAAGCCATAAACGCGACCTGCAAAAATCCAGTTCTTATTGAGGCAGTCGTTCACGAACAACACATGTGTAGAGCAACCAGGTACAGATTTTTTCCTGTATTTGCAGTCTGTTTATTTTCCTGACAGAGATGTTCTTCTAGGGCTTGCTCCAAGGCCAATAAACTCCAGTTAACAAAACTCCCATTGAATGAAACTGGAAGAAGACTAGGGTTCTCATATTCAATTGGACTATTCATGACTGTAAAGTAAGTGTATGGTCAAGTGTGTGCAGAACCTTAATTTCAGATTTTATTTACTTTTAAGTCTCACTAGAATGATGCAACAGCAATATAGTATTGAAATGGATGGTGTTTCTGACAAAAAAGTTTTATATAGTTTTATGTATTCCCCAATGCATTTAAACTGGATATTGCTTTTAACTGCATGTGTGAAAACAAACAATGCTCAGTAAAATTCATGCAGATTAGTGTTTCTTGCTTAGAGATACATGAAGCACTTTTACTAGAGGTCTTCTAGAAGTACAGCAGCTGGCACTCAATATTCAATGCTTTTTCTGTCTTGTCAGTTGCCCTCAGTTTTGAAAACAGAGGGTGGTGGAGACCAGGAGGGGAAAATAAGAAAATTAAAACTATGCTTCAACTTTATGTTTCACTTCTTGCCATAGAAATGTTTCATAGGAAGCAGTGCAAAACATCCCACACCCGACAATTTAAATTACCCTCAGCAAGATACCAGGGAATGACCCTGCCAGATGGCCTGGTTAGGGAAGGGAGTGACCTTTTCTGTAAGTCTGTCATCCCCCCACCATTATGTGAGTAAATGGGGTAGAATCAAAATTGCTGCACTTTGTTGCCAAAAGGTTACATACAGGCTTGGCTTTTTATTTCTATCTCAACTTCTTAAATGACAAGTATTCAATTGCATCTGTTACTGCCCATCATAAAAATGGCATTTTTTGTGAGATTCCAGTTATGCTGGTATTTAAAAAATAAAAAACCCCAGCCCAAACTCCTTTTGATTTCAGATCCAAACCAGAAAAAAACTAAAACAGACAATCAAATGCAAGTCTGGATCCAACAACGGAAATCGTTAGCCATCTGTTCAGAAATTTAAGGAGCTCCAGATGTGAGCTGAAAGCTTGGGCTGATTTTCCTTACCCCTGCATGGATGCATTTTCTATTACGGCAAATTGTTAATATCTTGCTTCTCAGCCAGGATCACATCAAAGTTCATCGTGTGTTAAAGGAAAGCAGCTGCAGTGGCAGATTGATGGAATTTATTGCTTTTTGTCTAGATTCCATTTCACAGTCTCTTTGACCCTGAGCTACTTTTTGTGGCCTGAACAGAACAGCAGAAAAATATATCTTTTCTCCCTAGGTCACATTATGAAGTAGCAGGTTAACACGGATACACAAAGTTTTTCAAAATAATCCTGTACTTAAAACAGTATTGTATTCAAAAGTGTTTTCTCCTATACCACCAGTGACTTTAAAATTCTTAAATGTGGTGGTAGGAAATACTGTAAACATTTTAAAACATATCTGATAAAAGAAAGAATTTTAAGTATTTGAAATAAGTATTGCAATATGAGCTTTCCTTGTTCATCCTCTTTCATCACTCAATTTTAATCACAATACTACCATTGTCTTTATGTAAGATAAAAACCTGTGGTAGTTCATTTTAAAATTGTAGGAGGACATATGTTGAATGTAATTAAAGGCATGTTTATAAGATATTCAGCTATACTGTGAACATATATTATATATATTTATGCATGCATATGTCATGTGTACATGCACACATATGAATATGTATATATGATTCTGTGTGTATATATATATTATATATATATATATATACACACACATACATATATATTTATATATCCATACGCAAACTCTCTGCCATCTGCCAGATTCCTGGGATTTGAAGAAGCTTTAAACAAAAAGCTGTGAGATTGTGCCAATATAAGAGTTGCGTTCAACAGCTCAGGCTTGAACCCATATTTAAATGCTTATCTGGCTTTCGAGTTATTCATTCATAGGCAGAACCTACATCGCCCCAAACATATTTAAAACATCTAGACATATAAATGTACAGATAACTACTGAGGGGTATCTTTTGAAACTAGAGGACTCTTACTGCACTCAAAAATTTTGAGCCTGTACTTTGAGGAGCTGGATACATGTGCTTCTGAGAATCTCATAAAGCCTGGCTGCACTGAGAAACATGACTCCTTTACTCTTTCCATATGCTGTGGGAAGTGCAATTATTTATGTGATACAGCTTGGTAGGAAAATGATAGTCCCTGCTATTCTCTTTTAATAACCCAGATCCTGGCTTTTTGCCTTCAAGGGGAAGCATATATGTTTCTTCCTGCCTATTTCTCAGCTGGATTCTGACTAAAGCTTTTCTTTTCCAGAAAGACCTGGCAGAGCACTTTTTTCAGTAAGGGCAAGGGCTGTATATGCCTGTTAGAGTATTAATTTACAAGGGGATTTGCTTCTTAAGTATCTTACAGTAATAAGGTGCTGTTTTTTCAAGAAAACCATAATCTGAGGTTTCCTGCAGCCAATACGAGCCAGAGATGCTGTACCTGTAGCTCTGGGGGAATGCCAGGATAGCCCTTCTCGCCTTTGGGTCCATGATGGCCACGCTCTCCTCTTGGTCCAATATCTCCCTTGTCTCCTTTCTCACCTTTGGCTCCTTCCTGGCCAGTTGCTCCATTATTTCCATTGTTTCCATGATTTCCTGAAGGGAAACAAAGCTTTCTGTTTTATTTAAATAATTTATCATATTTTAACAAATAAGTGTGACAGGGTCCTCTTCTATCAGCTTGCAACGCAGGTACTCTTCAGTGCCATAAATCCAGGCTGAGAGGAAAGAGATAAGAAACTGCTCTGTGGTCAGGTTGATGGTAAAAGTTTTGGTGAGCAGATTTCCAGAAGGACATAGATTTTGGGAGTTAACCCTCATGTTGCTGGTGGTGTCTCAAGTCATTGCTTTGTTGGGGAGATGTGCAGGAAGACCTCAGCAGACAGAAGGCTCAAGGAAAGCAAAAGCCACTTTCTATTGATGCACACTAGGTAGCCTGCAGAAGTAGTTTTGCTTTTGCTTTAGTAAAAACTGATTTCCTGGTAAATTAAGTCAATCATGATAGGATAAGATAATTTTGAATAAGATTTTGCTGTCTTTAAAACACATACACATAAATGATAAATGGCTGTAGCATTAAAGTTGTTAAAATCTGTGCTAAAAACAGAACAATGTGTATTTGCAGGGTCCTGGCTAGGGGTCATGTGATTGCATAGCCCTAGATTTAAAGAGATACAAAATTTTTATAATTAAGCTTTTTTGAGATGGCTTCCTATGAGTAAATGAGTAAAAAGACTAAGTGCAAAACATACTCATGCATCTGCAGTATTACTTACTTCCTGGTGTTGACTGACTAAATTACTAAGCAAATGTCTATGCAGCTGACAGGATTTTAAAGTTGGCTAGAATCACCAAGCAATCATTATTCTGCAGCAAAAGCCTGATATTTCAGCTCAGGGGATTAATTAATGTCATCATTGTTCTAATTCAACCTGAATTGAAATTAGGCTCCTTGCCACTCTGCTTGTTCTTTGATTATTCTCTCTGGTTACAAAATTACAAGAAGAATAGTGTTGTTTGAGATCAAATCTGATGATGAAGTAATCCTTCAGAGTTTTTCTAATAAGAAAAAAACCCAAAACCTTCAAACAAGGAAGCCAAGTGCTGAACGAAATTATGCACATTTTTGTTTGGATAGAGGAATCTGCAGCTCTTAAAAATAACAAGAATGACCCTTTATGTGAAGCCAGAGCTGCTCAACCAGTTCATAACAGAAGTCTGCAAGCAACATTTGATTCAATCAAGGGGAAAAGCAACTGCTGCTGTTCCCCTTACAGGCACAACAACATGAAATTCAGCAAATGAAGGAGACAGAAATCCCAGGATGCAGGTTTGTGGTATCCTGCAGTGACAGACAGTGGGACTGAGTCAGGAGGGAAGGGCAACGCTGGGACTGGGCCATGCCCCAGTGTGTCCACTGCAGCCTTGAAAATGTGGCTCTAGTAAAAAATCGTATTCTGGCTTCTAAGAATCCAACAATTTATTGATAAATAATGGATTACTGAATTGCATTTTTATTGTGTGAACAGAAGATGTAAGTTTTTCAAGAAGACAGAAGTCTGTCTTTCAGTGACCTGTTCGTTTTTGTTGTACTTTTGCTTTAGGAATGGTGATTTACAAATCCCTGAAGGTAGATGATATAAAAAACTCACACCAGCATGCAACCAACATTTTCCCTTCTCTAGGCTCTTCTATTTCCATATCAATTATCTGATCAAAGTATATACTTTTCTTGTGTATGCTGTTCTTCTGTGGAAATTTTTTATGTTAAAAAAGGGGATTTTTTGTTGTGAAAGACAAGATGAAAGAAGAAAGTGAAGAAATTTCTGTGAGAGAACAGAAGCATTGTGTTTCTGTAAAATATTGGCTAGCAGTATGCTAGATGAAGAATAGCCCTTGAATACGTACACAGTAACACAGCTGGATATACAAAGGTGATCACAATAATCAGCTCCAGGGAACAAATTCTTCCAAGTTTATTGGGAACTTCATGCTGTTTTAAGAGAGACCAATTTTCCCTTGATATGTAATAAGATTACTTTCAGTATGAATTTGTGAAAGCTGAATTTTAATAACAAATAGGTTTTCAATGGAAAATACCTTAGAATATAACTGAAAATATCTGTCTCCTCTGAAATTATAGAAAAACTTGTTCCTGAATCTGTCCCCAAATACTGATGTTTGGACCACGCTCTGATATTTCATAGAATAACCTGTAATTTATGGCCTGCAATTAGACTGATAAAAAAAGTGAATTAAACTTCATCTTTACCTGGCATCCCAGGGGGCCCAGGAGGTCCTGGGGGCCCTTGGTAGAGTCGAACTCCAAAGTCACCTCGGCAGCAGGAGCTGCAGTCTGGATTCTGCGGTCCAGGCTGGGGGGGCTAAGTGCACAAAAATAAGCTGTAAGTAGCTCATTCATGGAGGACATCAATCTTATGCATGTTGGTTACAGGGTCTTCATTATATATTTCTGTTTATATACTTGGTAAGTTTTCAAAACAGTTCTTATCTGGCATGAAATTCTCACACAGTTAGGTTATCCCTGAAGATATTATTTTTGGAAGATTTAAAGGAATAGCTCTCGAAGCATTCAAAAATCTATAACAAATATTTTAAAAACCAACTTGTCCTGTTAAATAATGAAGGTTTTTAAAATAAATTAACACCAACTAATGAAATTTAGATGAGTATTTCAGTTAGATTCACATCCTGATCCCACATTTCAACTGACCTTTGATGACAAACATGCCTATGTACAACAAGTGGTAGGACACAAGGGACTTGATTTGACCTTCAGCAGTGAACTAATCTCCATTAAACATAGATAAAACTGTATTGGACCACCCAAAGAAGATACTAAAAAAATATCTGTGCAGCATATTCCTCTTCATGATCCCAGACCTGTGTATTTACAGGCTACTAAAGTAAGGAGACCCTAAAAAAGTGCCGAGACACAAGACAAAAATTTAACTTACCACAACACAAGATGTTAGGGGTTTTTGATCATTAGTAGTGGTGAATGTGCAACTATGAAAACCTGTATGCTGACTAATACAGCAACATAAATAAAGTAATGAGTTCATTATGTACAGCTCAGTTACTATAGTAATCAGTTTAATAATGGTTTTGTATAAGTGGTTTTCTTTTCCATATTATTGTGTTTATACTAATGGAGACTCATTCAATTCTGACTGAATTATATAACTTAGTTATCACAGATCTTCCAGTATGTCAGATAAGGCCAAGGTTCAATGTTTGATTTTATTTCTCTAGCTCCTCATTTGTTCCCTATTTGTTTCTTTTCCCTACAATTCTTTCCTAATATTCTGAGATGCAAACCTGCAGTTTGTAAAATTGAGATGGATAGTTACACCAATCCAACTACTACTTTTCTTTAATCATTCTATTATTTGCCTTCCTTCCCTTTCTTTTCCCTAATCTTTATCATCGTCAAATTACTTTCCCAATGCAGACTTATTGGTTTAGTGTGGCAGAAAATGAGCCTCTGTCAGGATGGGAGCTGTCAACTGAACACACAGATGTGCTGTATTCCTGCCCTCAGTGTCATCATTGATGTCATCTGAAACATTCTGCCTGTTTTTTGTACAATACCAAGAACACCCCTGGAATTCATTGATTTCAGGAGGCTTAGGAACTTAGGGATATAGAAAATTCATCTCGTGACACCACAAAAATACTGCAGCTCCTCCAACGAGACAGACAAATGTCCTGTCCAGCTGGAACCAGTGATGGTGGAGTTACCATGGGAATAAAGGCCAACTTGACAGCTAAACAAATACCCTTCATATTCAAAGAGTTATGGAAAAGTCAGGACTTGCCAATGGGCAGAAGGGCTTCATATTTATGGGGTTTGGTCAAGGCTATGCTTTTTTAGATTAATTTTGGACAAGGCCTATACTTAATGAGAAAAATAGGTTCTGCCTCTTGACCTCTTTCTTCCTGGAGAACCTGTTTGTATTTTTCTGGCTATTTTGTCTCTTCCAGTTGTTAGGCAGGACATAACTGACAATCACCAAATGCACTTTTTATAACATTCCTGGTATGAGAGAAGAAGTAGCTCTGCTTCCAGCCCATTTTCAGTCCTTGAAAGGGGGCCAAGTACAAGAGGACTGGAATTGTGTGAGCATGTTTTGCCCCCTAAAAGAATAACATTGATTTTAGCATTGAGATTAAAATCTTCAGGTTTTTTGTTTAGATAGTGCTTCATATTCATGTTAAATGGGAAGGTGAACTAAATACATACCTGCCAAGAGCAAATAAGTCTTATCAGCCTAAAAAAATCCAAAGATTTAGAACAGATTGTAATTGAGGGAAGACATGAATCCAGCAAAGTGGACTGCATGTGAGACTCTCTCTGTGCAGATGCAATTTGTCTTTTTCAGACAATGTACTGAAATCTTGAACAATTGTGTTAGAGAAATGGCTATTTTAAAATAAAATAGATACAAGTGATGGTGATAACCAAGTGCTAGTAGGCATTACCTAAAAAAAAATCTCATCAGCTTGTTAGGTGTGAAATAAGGCAAGTCCTGCCAGTCAGATTGTATGCAACAGTTCCGTTGATTTAAAAATAGCTGTTTATGCAGGTCATAAAGCAAAAAAATTATTATCTTTACTCTTTCACTAGGAGAAAAAAATTATTCATGGTCAGTTGCCAAGGATGAGGAATATTTAGGATTTTCTTCTAATCTTTAAAAGAAGAGAACTTCATGAAGAGTACATTTAAAGGAAAAAACATGTTCCTAAAGTAAAATTACACTCAAATGTGACACAGAGATTAGTTGCAATCTACTTGCCAAAGGCATTCTTTGCAGCCATTTGTGCATAAATTTTGTCAGTGAATCTTTGGCTTTTCTGCCAGAACATGAATATGATTTAGGAGCTTGTGAAATGCATCTGCCACATTGATATCCTAACACTGATAGAAAACTGGAACTATTTCTGAGGCTATCTACTGAATTTCCCATGATTTAGTATATAGGAGAATGATCTAGGCAACAGATGGTCTATGAAATTCCCTTAATTTAAAACTGTGAACAAGTTATAATTGGAGACCCAGCCTTTGACCCTTTTTGACTTCCTGATTAATTTTATGAATTTCTGTTTTATTGTCTAAGACAATGCAGAAGACAAGTGATGTGCCTCCAACATTCTTGGCTCCTGTTCTGAGTGCAAAATATCTGTCTCTGTGGGCACTTAGGCCCTCCATGCCCCTTCTCCAAGCAAAGAAACAAACAAAAGTTGCCAAAATTCAGGGTAAAACACTGCTTGGCTGGTGACATTAAAGATGTTCAAAGAGCAACCTGAAATGGAAAAATGGTCTGTCATGACTCTTAGTCACTAAGAGTTCTTGCTCTTGAGAAATGCATGTTATATTTTACATGAGTTAACAGTAGTGTGTGGAAGCTGGCGAAGCACCCAGTGCAGCAAGGACAATAGTAACAACAAATACTGTCATCTCTTTTCCATAGCAGGGAATGAGGCCTTCGAAACACTTCAGCAAGAGGGAGAAATTCCCCAGCCTAAATTTTCTTTAGCTGGGTAGAGCTATTCCACCTAAAACAATCAGGAAAGCCGGAATTTAATAGTTTCCATACAACTCAAGGGAAAGAGAGAGATTTGACATGAATTAAAACATGTCAGTGCCACCTTTGTTCTTCCTCTGCCTAGAAATTCCTGGAGTCTGGAAGGGGAAAACACATATTGTGTAAGACACTGTGTGACTGATTATCCCCGTCGTGCATCTGCTAGTGCTCCATTTCATTTCAGTAAGCCAAAAATTGCATCATTTCCCCAGAAAAGATTGCTTCTTGGAGATGGGCTGGCAGGTAAATGACTGCCATCAGCTGTACTCAGATCACCGGGCTTGTTTTTATTGTCACAACCAGTTCCCCAGCAGGCAGCTCCAGACAAGTTGCCTTAAATGCTCTGACAAGAGATACATGCAGCCTGAACACACTTTCTGTGGGGGAGAGTTTGTGCCCTAAAAAGCTGTGGTTTTGCATGAAATCCTGTATTATCTGAAACTGTGTAGTGTTAAAGGGGAATCTTGTGTACACGGTCTGCAGCACACAGCTGCAGAATTCCAGAATTCTCCCTGCAGTAGAGAGGTCTGCAGATGCTGTCTTGGCTCTTTGGACTGTACACATTATGTTTTACACTGCTTATATTCTGCAAGCACAGTTTAACATGCCTACAGTTAAATATCTGTTCTGCTGAGTGCACTGGAGAAACATTTCACTGCTGCCCAAGAAATACAAAATGCAAAGCTCTGTGAAGTTTTAATACAGGGAATACAATGGTGTATTAAACCTATTCCCATACTTGGATGTGTTTCAGTTCTTCAAGCCCAGGACAGGATTAAAATCAGACCTCTTCTCTGCTTATAATATTATTATCATAATATATATTATTATTCAACACTTATCTGCATGTTCTTGATTTTGGCAATTCAAAATATCATATTTTGATCAGAAGAAGTTTTAAAACCTCAGAGGGTAAAAGATGAACTATACAGGACTCAAATATTTGTATCAGCTATAGGAAAAACCACTCATGTTCTTGCTGTTAATAAAACACATTGATCAAAAAAGCCCTTCATTTGAGTGGAATTTTGTTTTGCCTAGTGCTAGAAAAAGCTTCATCTTCTGCCCTTCAGATTTTTTTCTTTCAAATTTGGACTGCAATATTTTGTGTATTATCAAGTTATGCTATTTTCCCTGTGTTATAAACTAATGACTGTGGTATGTAAAGTGCCATGAAAGGCAGAAAAATATTCTCAGTTTAAAATGCAGATGCTGCAGACAAATTAGAATTTCATTGCAAGCCTTTTTTCTTCTTAAACTGTCAGTTGATTTATATTATTAAATCTACTTATTACAATAGTATCTGGTTTTTTTCAAGCTACTCCTTAGAATAAAATTTTTGAACATTGAGAATTTCATTATTTTTGTTTCAAGCTCAAGAAATATACTTTACATACATAATTTTAAAGTAAAATTATTCTCTGCTAATTGAATCTCTGCAAATACCTCTAGAAATGCTGTATTTTCCTTCACATCTAAATGAGTTATAAATATCTAAAAACTTTGATATATTAAATAATTCATACCTTGGGATAATTAAGAGACTGTATTTCAGCATATATGATTTCACAAGTTCACAGTTTCAATAGAACAAAGTGCTGCTGCCTGTGTTGAAACCAGTGTCCCCAACCACTGCTGGTTCTACCAGCTCATTAAAAGATCCTATAAAGCAGCCCAGCAGGATACAGACCAACACACAGCTTAATAAAAATTATTTCATAAATATATCACTAGTAATGTTAGCAAAAAAAAAAAATAATCTCATTAGCTTTAAAGATATCTTTAGAAGATTAATTCAGAGTACCTGGACTCTATCTGAGGTAGTCAGTTCTACATCATCTACCTCTGGTCTCAGGACATTATGGTCTGTAGATGTGCTATTATCAACAGTCCATTCTATAAGTTGATTCCGCTGTTTCAATATTTCCCTGCTTCTGGAACCTTTGTGGCCAGTCTGGTGGTGACTCTGCAATATTTTGGCCACTGGTTTATAAGATCTTCTGCTCACCTCCATGTATTCATCTTGACACAGGCAAAATGGAAGAAAAAATAAAGCCAGTAGATGCCAACTGATGAAATCCTTCTCTGCCATGTTAATCAAAACAATTTTTCAGGAGTCCAGCAAATGCCTTGCAGAAGGAGAACTTCTTTGCTGCACCAGACGTTATGTGGTCCTTTCAGCTTTTCCACTAGTAAGCCTGGCACTGAGACCAGTACCAGGTTTTATACGCTTGCATGCAATAAATAAAACTAAAAATGCCAAAGTGACAGGATCCTTCATCCAAAATCAGTCATGCTCCTTTAAACAAACCAGGCATTATTCACCACTTCACCACCACAAGGAAAATTGATTTGTATGCTGGAAATGACCACAGCATTTAATGGACTCCTGTGGTTCCTATTTGGGGGCATTAAAAAATGTAGCACCTTTCCTTTGGCATGTTTTTGTTTAAGTGTGAAAAAATGTGATGGAAATGGGGAACATGTGGCTAATGGTTTACGCTTCTTGATTAGACATGGAAAGGCTGTGAATTCACACTCTTAAATGTCTTTTGGACACAGTCACCTTTCTTATTTGCCAGGAAATTCACACACAAAACTGCGTCAGCCCAGTCCGAAAAACCCTTCCAAAAGCAATTAGGAAACAAAAGCACAAGAGGAGCTTTTGCATATGAACCTGACCCAATGGCTGTTTCTGACTATGCTTTTCATTCACTAGAAGAAAAATATTGAATTTCTGTCAGTTGGCCAACAGTGGAAGGAGACCGGGTAAGTAGCTTTAAAAAACTGGGCTGAATTCAGATTCACAGAGCCCCATTTCTCAGCATTAGTTCAACATGCTTGGCCAAGTAATATTTTCTCCCTTGAGTTCCTCATGTTTTCCTAAATGTAATTGCCAAACCAAGTTTTATGTTTTCACTGCCAAGTAAATATAAATTTACCGGGGCCTTATTTCAGACTAAAAGAATCAAATTATATGTGTATAATAATAATATCCTTATTTTACTTTTTGAACCACCCACTAGTATTCTCTGGAAAGCCATAACTGCAGGATGCAGTTCTGTACACACATCCACAAGCACACCCAACCTCCCCAAAAGCAAGTAGCTCCTTGTAGATCCAAGCAGATCCCCAGTCCTGCAATGTGATGGCTGCTGAGCGATAAAAGTGCTTGAATGATGGCAAGAAAGGATTCTCTGTTCCATATTCTGCTTCCTTCTCTGGGAGACAGCAGGACAGGGCATGCCACAGGAGAGACCCTGGCTGGAGAGGAGTGAGAGGGGTGAGCCCTTTGCAGCTGGGGGCTGTTTGCTGGTGCCACAAGCACAAAGAGTGTCAGCGTTGGCTGGTACCCTGACACTTGCCATGGTAATTTCCTACTCAACAGCAGACAGCAGCACTCCCCCCAGAGACACCAGGGGTCTGGGACAGAGCTCCAGCCAACTGGAGGCAGCCAAGGGCTGGTCTTCCCTTCTCATTCTGCACCAGCCAAGTATGGCAATAGGAGCAGAAACCTCAGATCCTGTGCTTGCCCCCAAGGATAAACATGACACAGTTGTCTCAGTGACACTCACTGCCAGGAACAGAGGTGGTTATCCTGATTATCTCGGCCCACAGGCTTGCCAGGCAGAATTGCATCTTCTTGCTTCATGCTTTTGTTGTGTTTATTGCTCCTATGTTAAAGATTTAATGGCAGGAACCTTTAATTGAAACTTAATTCAATTGCAGTGAATTTCAATCTCGGATTCCCAAGGCAGATATTCAGAATTATTAAATAACACTTCATAGATTAGCTCTTGAGCCTTGCTGCAGTATATAAATATTAATTAACTAAATTGTCTTGCAGAAGAAGCTGATTAGCCTATGCTTTATGATTACTGAAAAACCCTGATTTTTTAAAAAATGCAAATATTCTGGTTATTTCACCAGGGAAACAGAGGTGGAAGAGAATTTACAGAAGAGTGAAGCAAGACTTCAGAAAACACAGTTGCAGATTCTGCAGAAGCTGCTGCCACCAAAATGGGATACACTTTTCAATAGATAAGACATTCTTGGTAGGAAGGGGGTTTGAAAACCCTGGATTTTGTAAAATTTGGGATGACAAACATTAATTTATATTGGCACTTGATAATTTGATTCAGCAAGTGCTGGGACAGCCCTGATGTTTTGGGCTGACATTAGGGCTTTCATAGCTTTCCAAAGTCTGTTCCAGGAGCTTCCTGTGGCAAATGTTTCCAATATGAGTAATGAACATCCACAGCACCCATGTCCCAAAAGGAGAAGGAATAAAACCAAAGAGATTTGGGCTTCAAAGCCACCATCTGTCATTTCATGCAAAAGCTGAAACAAGCATGTTTCTTGGCAGCTATTAGGAAGAAGAAAGATTCCTTCTCTTCCTTGCTCACTAATAGACTCCACCTGGTCCCTGCCCATCACTGCTCTTGTGGTTTGATGCTACATACATTTTTCAGCCCCAATTAATAGCAGAGTTTAGACTTTGCTCTTTTATTTCCAATCTTTTTGAAAGAATTCCATCTGCAGAAATATTTGCTGCCCATCATTCTGCTCTGTGCCTTCAGCTAGAAACAGCTGAAAATCATTGTCAAAAGGCAGAAATTCTGGACCTAGAAGTAAAAACAACAATGGAGGAATTGATTATCATTCTCTGTGGAGCCTTCATGAAAAGGACTGACCTGAAAGGTTTGGTTCTGCTTTTAGGCTAATGTGTGTTGCAGGTGTACTGACTAAGAAAGCAAAGCCTGACCCCTTCCCTACCTCTTTGCTATGCATTGGCACACCTAGCATCACCCCTCCAGCCTTTGCCAGCTGAACTCACACACAGCTGCCACTACGTTTGTCCTGTTGGTCTCTGGCCGCAGGATGTGCCTCTCTCTGCTAATCAGCAGCCCAAGATGAAGTGAAGCACTTGGGTCTCTTAGTGGCGGGTAGTATCACCTAAAATGCAAAAACTGTTGAGGGAAAGCTGCTTCCCACCTTGTCTGCAGACAAAAACTGCTCCATGAGAAAGGGGACTGACGCTTATAACCATGTTATTCATAATGGCATTGGGTAAATGGGTTATTGGTGAGGTTAATATGTAAAACTGAAGGCTACTGTTTCAAGAGGCAACAAAACAGACAAGTATTACTAAAAAAAAAAATATTTTGAACTATTCTGTGGCCCAGAGAGGGTTGTATCTGTAATTAAACATTAGTGCCTCTTTCACTTGCAGCTAATCCTGTTTGCAGAGATAATTCCTCCATACCAGACACAGAGATAATCCACACCTGCAGTTTCACAAGCAAGTCTATACAGAGACAGTAAAAGAGACAGGCGACAGCTGAACTTAGTGCCTCTTTCACTTGCAGCTAATCTGTTTGCAGAGATAATACCTCCATACCAGACACAGAGAATCCACACCTGCAGCTTCACAAGCAAGTCTATACAGAGACAGTAAAAGAGACAGGCGACAGCTGAAGGGATGAGAAGGAATGCTGGTCAGCCTGTCCTGTGCCCCACAACACACTGACCAGCTCCAGACTCCCAGGCCACAAGAGCTCTCTGGGCTCATTGCTCCCTGGGGACATTCCTCGTCCTGCCCTCGTAGGGCTGCCCACCCCCTTGGTCGGGCTGGAACTTCCACCACTCCTGCAGCAGCACAGGGATGAAGTCTCCTCTCTCTGGTGCCAAGCAAGGACACCCAGCACTGCACTGCCCTTGGGCTCAGTGCTATAGCAGCCTCAGCAGAGCCCTCAGACCTCAACCCGGCACCTTTGAAATCTTTCCCCATGACTCTGCTGGCCACTCCAAGCCCACAGGATCAAATGAAGTGTTTTCACTGAAAGCTTCTGTGATCTGCTCTTTTTCCTGTGGCAGTTTTGGTCAGTAACAGGGATTCAGGCAAAACCCACCACCCTCCTCCCCAGGAGAGCCTCCAGAGTGGCACCAAGGGGAAGACAGATTCAGGGGCTTTCCAGGTGTTTGCCACCCAAAAAGGGCTCACAGCCACCACCCATACATCACCTTCTCCACGGTTAAACATTTTGTTCTCCTGTAGCCCACAGCCACTGAGCTCTGCAGGCAGTGGTGGTGCAGTGAGTGCTTTGTGCAGTTTGGCTTGTGCTGCTCAAGCTGTGTGGGGTTTGCAGTCACACCAGCTCCCCGAGGTACACAGCAGAGAAGTGTGTTTCATAGGTGTTTCCCAAACTTAGGCTATAGGAAGCTATCCCTCCAGCCATGAAAAATGAGGGTAGGACAAATCCAGCTCCATTACATGGCTTCTGCCCTCACCCAGTTAAGATGACTTTTCAGGAAGGATTCTTCCTAACTCTGACTTTTCCATCAGTCAGGAAGTCCTCTTGCCTTGCTTGACATTGGAATTTTCTTTCCAATATGATGTGAGAGCTGGGGCTGAGGTCCTGCCTCTCCACCCACTGTCCACCACCTCTTGGATATTCCCCAGGGTAGTACCCTGAAGTGATGTGCTCCAGCAGCCTGGGATTACCTCTGCTACCTGATCCCTCCATTTTTACAGCCTGAAAACATTTTTCTTACCCCATCCATACACCTAAACTGCCCTCTAAAAGGGCAGAAACTCAGGCCTGAGCTCCCAGCTACAGGAGAGCTGCAGTCTGGTTGGTCCTCCAAAACACAGCTCATCTGCTCCTCTGCCAGCTCATCTGCACAAACCCTTGCTCCAAAATATGTACCAGAGACACATTCACTCCATCAATGCCATTTTCACTGGTCTGTGACAAACTGCCTGGATCAGACAGTTGACGGCCCCAGATGGGATGGCCAGGTGGTTTATCCAAGTCCCTTTCAAACTTGAAGAAATAGATTTCACAGGGGTGGTGGGGCTCCAGTGATGGAACAAATAATGCAGCGTGATAAGCTTTTTCCAGTGTGCAATGCATCAGTTATCCGTCTCTAATTGAAGAGCCAGAGCACAGTGACTTCCAAGAAAGCAGGGTGGGAAGAGAACAGACGCGGTGCCAAGAGAATAGCCATGGTCAACATTTTTGTCAGGGATAGATATCCTAGTTTGGATTAAACAAGATCTAACCCTAATCTTTGGCTTCCTCTTAATTCACCTTTTTTTCCCCTCAAGTTTCGAAATGTTTAAATTTATTACTTGAAATATACTCTTTGCAATTCCTTTGCCCTGGCCAGGACCAAAACTGTGCACAGCTAAAATACCACAGAAACAATTACTCATTATTTTAACCATCCAACAAGCAGTAATGAACGTCTTGTGAGAGCCTCTGTTCTGACTGCACCCTCAGCTCAAACTCTGCACATGCAGGAGTGGTGGTGAGCTGGTTTTGGGTGGGAAGCTGAGAAGCAGTTTCAGGCCTGCAGATTTCTTCTGCCCTGCACAATGAAAGGCACAAAGACAAAAGGTTCTCAGTGTGCTGTCATAGTCAGAATAAACAGTAAAATATTTGTCTGGGGACTGTAAGCAGAATTCCAGAGTTTGCATGACCCAGTGTCACACAAATAATTTCTAAGAGAGTTTCTCAGATTCCAAAGATCTAGAAAAGATAATATGTCTTCAAGAAAGCAGACTATCAAGTGAAAAACAGAGTTTTATTAATGGTCAAACTCTCCCAGCTTTCCCTCCCCTGCTTGGGTCCAAGATGAAAATGAACTATGGCAGATCCATAATCCATTAACATGGTAAGATCTTGTTACTGGGATAGTTCTTTGTTGTGATTATATATCTAGTTATTAATATCTGTTTTATTAATGTATTGGGATGTGGGACACCATCATTCAAGGGTGTCAGGAAAGTGTCAGCACTCTGGGTTTGGATTTCAGCTTTCTGGTGAACTCTGCTGAGATCATTAGGCAAAAGGTCCAAGACCTTGCTTGTGAACACACTATGTCCAGGCTGCAGTCAAAATAATAAAAACCTGTGTCACCATGCCTGGGTCATGAAAGGGATAAAATAAATCAGACTGTGGTAGAAGGAGGCATGTCCATCACCACCCACTAATAATACATGCCCCAAATGGGCCAGCTTGGGAAAGATTGGGAAAAAGTTTGGGAAACCTGGTGTATAAAGCCAGCAGCTGCAATGTGCTGCTAAGGCCTAACTTTTTGTTTATTCTTCTTGTAAAAGTTTGTGATAAATACCTTGTCCACAACCATCTGTTTACCCTAGAAGAAGGAGAAAATGGGTAGACTGGACAGAATTGAGAGGACATCTGGCACATTCACTTTCATTCATTGCTTGCCTGTTTGAACTAAAAATATTTTTTAAAATTTATGCTGTAATAAGAACTGGGAAAGAGCCACATGGACTGAAGACAAGTAAAACTGTCTTAGAGGGCTGGCAGCCCTCGCTGGGTTAAAGCCCAGCCAACTAGCTCCATTTATAACAGACAAGAATGAGTTTCCTACAAGAAAAAGCTAAGCTTGTCTCCCTAATTTGGGTTCTAAATATTCATATGGTGAAGAAAAAAAGGTATTTTGAAAAGGATATTATATCACCATGGTGGGGGGTTTATATTGCACTTTTATACAATGGCTTTACACACTTGAGGAATTCCTTATTCATCCATAGGAAAGGATAGATGCAATGGTCCAGACACTTAGAGACCATTTCCAGACCAGTTACCAACCACTTCCAGCCTTTGGTCTTGAGACTGTCAGCAGTGACTCTGGTTGAGCGGACAGCTCTTGCAAGACTTTCCAGATTTTTTTCTGCCAAATTTGTTAGCAAGTGTTCATGCCCTTCTGACAACCCCTGGGCTGATTTGGAGAAAGTGAAGTGGAAATAAAAGCAATCTAGACCTAAATGGTTTGGCTGGACTGTTCTCTAGCAGTGCCATAGTCACAGCTACTTCTGCAGCTGCTTCAGGTGTCTGTGTTATCTGGAGTTTTCCCTTTATCGATGACACAAGAGCAGTCTGCCACATCCTTGCTGCCAGTTAAGGACCTGAGCAACCATTTTATGGCTGTGTATCAAGGGAGTGATGTTTTAACCTGCCAGATCCATCAGGACGGTCTCTTCAGGAAGCGAGGTGGCAGGAAGAGCTGCTGCACAGAGCCAAGGGGGTCTCTGAGAGCAGTGACACCACCTCAGCACTGCTCAGGTGATGAGGAGAGTGCCCTTCACTCCTGGAGAAGATCCTTCTCCTGCTCACAGGCACAGCTGATGCCTTGCAGTGGCTACCTAGAACAGAGGATAGACAAGATAATTAAGATGATTAAGAGAACAAAAGCAGATGTTTATTAAAGGCCTGCAATGGATACACCTTGGGCAGTCAAAAGCCTCCAAGAGGGGCTACACCCAAGACGGTCAAGAGTTTTTCAGACAATTATAAGTTTGGTCTATTTGCATATTAGGGGTTAATCCTCCAATTACAGCATCAGGTAATGAAGTCATATACCCTCAGTTTTCCTCTCCCCCCCAATCACTTTTGTTTATACTTTTTGGGGCCTGGGGCAGTAGGGTGTCCTTGAGCTACAGGCCTAGAGAGGAAATGTTTTTCCTGAGTAAAAGAGGAGAACAGTAGCTGACAGGTTATGGGCCTTTAGTGCTATACCCTAAAGCAGTACAGGATTTGAAAGATATGAAAGCTACAATCCTAAGGCATCACAGTGAGGCAGTGTCTCCAGCCCATGGTGCACTGCCCTTGGGGAAGATGCATCATGTGAATTGATTTCCGTGAGCACAACCTCAGAAGATGAATAAAATGTTCTGTCAGGGCGTAAATAAAAAAGACTACAGTACAGCAGACAGTGCTAAAATTAATGGTGAAAACAACGCTGCCTAAGGTATTTGCCCTTTAGGCCTTCAAATGCTGAAGGATTTTCCCAAATTCTTTCTGCTAGCAACACTGGGAGTCATGTCTTTTCACTTGCATGGTAAGACAAATGCACTGGATAATCCAAAGTGGGTTAGAATAGCCTTTTTGGTGGTGGCCCAGCCTTAAACAGTGGTGTTTCCATCAGAGATAGCCAAGGGGTTGTAGGATTGTGGATAAATCCTTTACAGAGCAGTTCTGGTTCTTGCTGTCCCTTTGTTTCCATAGGCGGGGAAAGCTGTGAACTTTTTTGAATTGAGTGATTTCTTATGCTTTGCTTCCATTCCTCTTTACCTGTCTCATGCTTTTATGAAGGGTTAGATGCTTCCCAAGCTTGTAGTGCCATGATCCATGTGGTGGATCATGCCACCCCACCTGGCACAATTGCTCTGCATGCTCTTGCTGAGGTCAGCAGGAGCCTCTGCTTTGCTCTTCCCATGTTGTGGTTTTGTCAACCAACAGGACAGCCAAAAGGCTTCCCTTTTGGTGACATAAAAAGTCATGTGAGAAGCTGAAGACCTTGTATAAGCAATTAATCCTCTCCGGTACAGTGTAAGACACACACCCCCAAACAGAGAGACTGGACAGTGAGGTGCTGTCACAGCTACCTCATCACCAGTTCCAGGTGAAAGTGATCCCTGAAAAGGTGCAGGTTTGAGCACACATCCTGAGGTTTTATTTCAAATAATAACTAAAAAGTATTAAATTCATTTAAGAAATAGGTGGACTCTGAGCTGGTGCCTTTGCTGTCATCCCCTGCCAGAAAGTTCAGTTTCAAAATCACCTCCCCAGTATAATGCAATGCAATGTAATGGCCATGTTATGGCCACCCACAGCACGACTGTCACTTTACTTTGTTAGGAACATGCTATGGAAAGAAATGTTACTTTTAATTTTTAATAACACTTTATGGAAATAAAACATTTCTTTCTACAAGCCTTACCAGGTAAAAGCTTGCAGGGCTTTTGTTCGAAATCAATTGCTGTTAAAGTGTATTAATTATTTTAATTTTTTGTTAACTTATTACAGTTTCTATTTAGGGGGAAAAAAATGGGGTTTTTTGTTTGTTTGGGGTTTTTTTTGTTGATTTTTTTTTTTAAAGGTCAAAATCATCTTGGCATATTTGGCAATTTAAAGATAAAAAGGTGGAGTCTCTTGTCTGGTGAGGCTGAAAATGGCCAGAGGGTTGGAGCACTTCTCTTGTAAAGACAGGCTGAGAGATGAGATTGTTCAGTCTAGAGAAGAGAAAGCTGCTGAAACCTTCCTGTGGCCTTTCAATACATAAAGGAGGCTTATAAAAATGATGGAGGCACACTTTTTAGCAGGGTCTGCTGTGACAGGACAAGGGTCCTTAACATAAAGAAGGTTTTATTTAAATTAGATATAAAGACATATTTTTTTACAGTGAGGATGGTGAAACATAGGACAGGTTGCCCAGAGGGGTGGTAGATACTCCATCCCTGGAAACATTCAAGGTTGAATTGTAGGGGATTGGAGTAGGTCACCCTTAAGGGTCACTGCCAGTCCCATCTATTCTATGATTCTAAGAGTGGAAGTCTGGATGTGTTCATAGGAGGTATCATTTTTTCAGATTCATTCAGGCTTTGGAGAGAAATAAAGAGAGCTGATTTCCACAGGACATTTCTAGAAAAGCCTCAGAAACCTCAGGACACAGAAGCTGCTAAAGCAGACATTAAATGAATGATCTGATTTTAATGTAGCTCATTAGTCCGTAAGAAAAACAGATGGGACATTGAATTATGGCCAAGAGTTCATCTGCAATGGGACACTTTTGGCTCAGCAAGTATCACACCCCATCAGTAATTCATATTAACTTCTTCAGTAATGTCAGATTCAGTTTCTGGTGGGAAAGAAACCTGAGTACTTTTATGAAAGGCTCAGCCACAGGATTGTTAGCAAATCTCTGAGAAGAGATACTCCCAAAGCACGAGGCAGCAAGCCCAGCCTCTGCCTCCACCTCCACCTCCACCTCAGGCTGGGTTAGGAGGGTGGGGGGCAGGAAAAGCAATTGCCATCAGCCCATCTGTTCTTCTGCTCCCTGTGGCCAGCTGTAGGCATGGGTGAAGCAGGCAGCTGCCAGAGCAGCAGCACCTCGAGGGTGAGCAAGGGAGACAAACTCTGCACCCCACAGCAGCCTTTGGACATAAATCTGCTGTTGCAGCAGCAAAGGCAGCAGAGCCTGCCTGCCTGCCTGCTGGAAGCTGGTGGACCACAACCCCACTAGGGAACTTGGATGGCACTGACCAAGATCGTCCCCACCAGCCGAGATGGGGCTGGGCAAACTGGGGCTGGGGCAAAACCCTCTCTGTCCAGGGCAGCACTTTTTAGCTCCTCTGAAGACTCAATGTCACTTGTCTACTGTCAAAATTCATACAGGAGACCAGCCACAGATCCCCCCTTTAAGTAATTTTTTTTTTCAGAGAAAATCTGCACCTCTCAGGGTGCCTCTGAAAGATGAAACTCAATCCTTTCAAGTAATTCCTAGAAGTGATATCGTTACCATGTGCTGCAGCTGATGGGATTCTCATTCCCATTTCCCCCTGCCTCCTGAAACATACAACGTGGCACAGATTACCTGTGTCCTAGGAAAGCGGAAAGCATACATTTCCCTGAAAACTAGGAAAAATCAATTCCCATCAGCAGAAGGAAGCCAAGAGGTTGCACAGGCAGAGCAAAGAGGAGCATCTAAGACTGAGGCTAAACCCAGCCTAGCAGGAGAGAACTGCCTGTGCAAGTCAGAAACACAGATTTACCATCCCACAGCAGTGAATGTAACTGGACCTGGGAAAACCTGAAGTGATCTGCTAAAGCTGGAATTATATCTGGCCACAAACACTTTGGTAGGCTCACAGCTTCTGTCAAACACATCTGTGCCAGCCTGCTTCTGCACAGCAGCCATAGGGGAGAGGGACCTCATCTGCCTCCTCCCTAGCAGCAAGCCTGAACTGAGTCCTCAGTGAAGGCAGTATGGGCCAGAGACTGCCCACCACATATGCAAATTTCTTTTAAAATACACTCTTCTGCTTGGCTTAATTGCAGGTTCTGCTGTAAATTAATTTCTGCATCCAAACAGGTTCATGCCTTGAAGGAATTTGCTGTGTGACATGGGATCTGTCTACGATGGGCACTGCAGAGAGGAAATATTTGCTTCTGGGGAGGGGAAACCCCAAAATGGCCAGAATTTCTAATGGTCTGACATTACTGTCAAAGCAAGTGTGCAGTGAGCAGAGGAGCAGGAGCTGCCACAGGAGCTCCCAGCACTGCCCAGCATGGATCCCTGCACTGGACTGAGACACTGGAGCAGAGGCAAGGCAAAGAGGGTGAAAAAGGCGAGAGGAACATTTCAGCTGAGCCAGGCCCAGCTATCTGAAATATGATTATTTGATACGAGCTTCATCAGCAGGGGGAGGAGGCAGCCCCATTTGTCTCTGTGCCCGGAGTGCATTGCGTGCCTGCAGCTTGGTGATGAAGGAGACAGATCCTGCCCGGTGCCACACATCCCTTTTAATTGCGGAAAAGCTGGAGCTGAACCTGGTGTGAGACACGGCAGCGAGGTCTGTGGGAGGATGTTGCCAGGGAGCCTGGGCCAGCTGGAGCTGCTGCTGGCAAGGCACTGCCAGCAGCTGCTCTCCCTGTGACATGGGTGAGTTCTATACCCTGTTTTCTCCAGCACAGCACCAAACTTCCAGTTCCAGTTCTACTTGAGGAAAGTCCTTAAACCTGTGTTTTCATCTTCCTTTGCTCAGCCTAGAGTTTGTTTGTTTTCTGGTCTGGGGCTACTGCAGAAGCTGCACTCTGTGCTCAGCAGCTAGGATGCTGGAGGGGCTCAAGCAGCTGGTGCTGGCCCCAAGGACCAGAGAGAATTTGGGAATTCAATACTAGGGTGTATCTCAGAGCTGCTTGTGGAGGCTTTTGAAGGTCATTCAGAAACCTCCTCTGGCCCACAAGAGGAAGATGTGTCTCATCAGCCCTGTGGGTTTGATAAGCTTCTGAAAGAGCAAGATCAGAAAATACAGAGAGATCACTAGTTTAGATGACCAAAACCATAGATTAAGAACATGAAATTCTCCTTTACAAAGGATATTTCCTGTGCATCAGGATTACTGGGGCTTCGCTTGCCAGGCCTGCTATATTTTGACTGCACAGAAAAAATTGTGTGTAGAAAATCCATTCTTTGAGAAATCAAGGCAGAAACTTGCTGAACACTTTTAATCTAAATTATCCTCTTAAACCAATACATTTCAAAGCAGTGTCTATAATTACTCTGGATGCATACTTACACAACTGACTTTTGCACTTGTGAAACTTGAGGGGTTTTTTTACCTCCCATATGCATTACATGGTACAGTATAATGAGTAGTGCCATCATCCTTGAGCAATCACTAGGGAATTTTGCACCATCTTGCTGGGTACTACACCACACTTACAGATGCTTGTGTGAGAAACCATCTGCTTTTAAACTTGTGAGAGGTGTTGGAAAAGATTACAAAACTAGAAGTATGGGTTATTCTGATTTGGTTTTTTGGGTTTTTTTTCATCTAAAGTTGGTGTGTATCTAAAGAGTTGACTTAAAAGGTAATGACAAAGCTCATCACAAAATAAAAAAGTGACTGAGGAGATAAAGTAATGCTATTGAATAGGGTTATTTCTCTCGGTCATGCTTGAACAAAGGCAGCACCATCTGTTGCTGTCTGTGCTGTCAGTCACAGGAGCTTTTTTCCTGCCCAGAAGACAATTAGGAGAAATGAATTATATGCCAGAGAAATTAAATGAGGAGGAAAATGTTTACTTTCAAGGTGGGCTTAGACTGGAATAATTTAACCTGATCCATTGAACACACAGGTCTGAATCACAACTGCTTTTTCATTTTACAGGAACAATGCTCTATCTATGAGACTTTTTTAAAACCTGGTAAAAGCAGTGCTGATTTCACATTTCTCCAGCAGTCTCACAATGTAGGAATAACCCTCAAGAAGTTATAACCACTGAGAATGGAAAATCCATTCAAGGCTTATTCTGATCCCTAAACATCAGGTTGAGTATATTCCTCAGGATGCCCCTTATCCAAGCAGCACCACCCATCATTGTCTGGTTGGTTGAGGAGCTGCATTTCTCTGGACTGCTTTCCTGTCACTTGCTCCCAGAAGAGTTAGAGGACACTGTGCTGAAAGCCCTGCTTCCAGCTGGAAGCTGTCTGGCAGCCAGGCTCTTGCATTGCTGTGGCTAACCCCTGATAGCAATGGTGGAAAATTCCTCTCTGTTTTCCTCAGAGCAGTGTGAGCCAATAAATGAAAGAGTGTCTGGGCTATGGAGCAGACGTGGGCAAACCATGGAATGCGAATAGGGATCTCCTGGGCTATTGGGCTTGTGCTGTTCATCACCCTGCAGCTCACTCTTATAGGCGGAGATCCTTGTCCATGGCTTAGCAGAGGAATGCTGCTGTTTATCGAGGTTTTGCTGCTCCCTTAGTGAGAGCTTCCTCTGGGGAGCCCAGACAGTGCAGGTGGCTGGAGCCAGGGCAAGCTGGGCAAACTCCGTGTGCTCACAAACTCAGACACGGGAGAGGGGATGTTTTATTTCAGCATGTCTGCTGTAAAGAGTGTCTTACAGTCTAAGTTATTACGAAAAACACTTGGCAGTTATGATCTTCAGGGCTGATTGTTCTTGCACAGCACGGAATGTGCTTTTTGCCGGCGCTGGAGTAACCTAAGTTATTGCAGCACACATGTCTGCAGCAGTCACACTCAGGGCAGAAGTCTTTCATCAGTGCTGTGTTCTTCAGGGCATGTGTGGCCACAGGACCTCCAGCATCCATCCCAGAGCAGAGCAGAGGTACCAGGAGGTGCACACCTCCATCCCACTGCAGTCCTTGCCTATTGTTTTGTCCAGGACGAGGGCCAAATGTTTCCTTTGTCTGAGTTTTGAATATGAGGTGAGGAAAACAAATTACACTGTTCTGAGCAATTGAAGAAGGGTGCTGAAAGAGTCAGAGGAGACTGGCAGCTGCGTTCTCCTTTACTTCAAAGTTGTGTTTGGAAAATTGGATATCAATGTTATGGTCAAGATACCTTAAGGGTGCCTGATGGAAAATGTGACTTCCTCCAATTCCCTCCTCATTCCCCACACTCAAGTGTTTGGTTTCCTTACATAAAATATCAGAATAAAACTGACATTTGTTTCACATCAAGTCTCAGTTTTCACCTGAAGTTTTAAAATGTGAAGAGAAATAATAATAAAAAAAAGGTGGCTTCCTTCCAACTTTTTTGGAATGTTTCTTTCCTTTTGTCATCCCACTGTAAAAGTGTGACAATATTAAAAAAGGGGATAAGTGAAGATTTAAAAAGGCAGAAACAGAGTAAGCTAAAGTGCACAAATTAAACATTCTTTCTTTGTTATCTGCTTTTCAGAACTACTTTAGGTTACTTATTTGCACTTTTCATGTTGAAATTTTGGTCCAAAATCAAGGCTGTTTCACAGAAGTTCTCAACTTCAATAACATTACAGATTTTGATGGAAAAATAGTCATCAAAATTGCTTGAGGATTCCTTCCTGGGCAGACTGAACATGTGAGGGCTGCCTGGAACTGGCAATACCCATTCAAGATATCCTTGCCACTTGACGAGCACAAGAAGTTGGAGGTGGGTACATTTCGTAGCCACACGGGGCACTGCCACAGCTGATTAACACTCTCCTTATGCACCCCCATCTAGATCAGGGCAGCAATTGCTGCTGGAGAAAGAAATAGTAAATGCAAAGTTAGGATATCACTGCCCTCCAGTCAAAAGTGCTTTACGTGGGAGCACTGGTGTGTCTTCTGTGAGATCTGGGAAACTGCAGAAAGTAAATGCATACATCAGTGCTTGACTTTTGTCTGCTCTGGTTTTTATGCTATGAGAAAATAAATGGAATGTCTCAGTGGAAGACAAAAGAAGTTTAAAACAAATATTCCCACCTCCAGCGGTAGGGTCTCAGCTCCACAGCATGGCAGGCAACAGCTGAAAATGTTCTGTCATGGCAGGAAACATTTCCCAGAGAGCAAATTCAAGGGAGACTGACCCACAGAAAAAGGCACCAGGCAGGGAAAAAGTGCAGGAAGCTTCATGTTGGAGTCCTGGACACAAGACAGTGTGTTTAAGTAGTGTTAAAACCAGAAAAATTTCTCACCAGAAAGCTCAGCAAGATTGGATTTTACCCACAGAATAAATCAGAGAGCACATCACTGTTGGGGAGAGCAATTCTGAGAGCAGACACTGGTGAAGATGTCCAGGGAGTATTGTGTGCAGAGGAGGTAGAAGTTCACTAAAATCTGAGTGCAACACCCCTGTCAACCAGGCATCCTTCAGCTTTGGGCCTTGAACACCACATAACACTTGCACAAACTCAAATAAACATATTATTTTAATTAAGTGTGGACTTGTCCTTGTTTCAGTCTTAACACAGAAACCTGAATGTTGGCTTCAGGAACTCCACTCTGCTTCAACACAGCCAGGGCTTTCTGGCAAGCACAGCACACCTCAGGGACCAGCCCCCAGGCACTCATGATCTTCTGGGCCCAAGGGGAGGAGTGAGAGGAAGAGTAGTCCAAGAGAGGTTTCCAATCTGGCCTCTTTGGTTTCTTTCTTGGGCACTCTTTGCAGCTGGGATGGTGGTGCTCATGCCAGCCTCACTCCACCATTTACCTTCCACTTTCCCCAGCCCTGTGGAAAATGTTGGTTAGATCCCACAGAAGAAATCTGTCCCTCAAAATAACCCTCGGGGCAAAGAAAGAAAGGTACTGAGAGAGTTGTTTGATTGCTTGTAGCTGCCAGGACACTTACCAGCACTGTCTGCATGTTTCCAAGTCTTATTCTCTGTCATATGAGCCAACACCCCTTACTCTCCAGTCACCTCATGCTATTCACCTCTACACCAGTAGAATTGCCAGCATGGAAAACCATAATCCAGCCTCAAGGAGTCCACAGAGACCAACCACAGCTGCAGGTTATCCTGAGCCAGCATTGTTCCTCCGGCCAGCTAGAGGAACAGCTTCAACTGTCCTGCCCAGACACCAAAATCTCAAGCTCCAGCACATTCTCTGGAGCACCTCTACCTCTGAAAATAGCTAGGATGGCTGCTGTTGGAGAGATGCCTGTCATGCCAGTCCATGTGCATCCAAGTCCTTTTCCTTTAAATTTGGATGCACGCACTTTGCCCAGAGCAAACATATTCTCTATGTCCTGAAAATGAAACGATTCCACAAAGCCACAAAAACACATACTTAGGAAGAAAAAAAAAGAAAAAAAGGAAAAAAAATCTTTACTTTCATGCCCAAGTGATTTTTTTGTATTGTCCAGACACTGATATTGGTTTCTTGCATGTGTGTTCAATATCCTGGTGTGATGAGACCCACAGTCTGATACCAAAGTCTAAGGCCTTCATTCAAACAAACAGGAAGGAATAATACTCAACCTGATGGAATTGCCATGCCTGAAGCAGTGCAGGAAGGAACTGAGAACAAAATGTGTCTGAGAGAGGAGCTGACAGTAAGTTCATATCAGCAGTATTTTTGGTGCTTTGGGTTTGCATCCATTTTAGGCTACAACAGTCTTTCGCCCACACTCCTGAAGGGAAGGTTAGTTCTTAGAACTGTCCTTCCTCTTGTGTGTGCCTATGATGATACACAGGCACTCTCCTGCAGCTTTCAGGTGCAGTCACAGCAGAAAATCAGTGTCAAAGGGATTTTATGAAATAGGCTTGAGAGGTTTGATTAGTCTGGAGACTGACTGGTGGAAAATACATCTCTCTCCCTGCAGCACTCTGGGTACTGCCAGGAACCACTGTGGTTGCACCTCTCCTGCTAGTTCAAGCTGACCTTCAGAACCCTGAAACACCCACTTCCACCCTCTGGCAAACAGCAGCTCTGAATCCAGACCTCTCTCCACAGCAGAGACAAGCTTGGGAGGAGCTACAAGCCCATGGGACAGCCATGTGAGAGTGTTAAACTTCTCAGTCAGAGAAGAGTCAAAACTCAAAGTACTGCACAGAAGACTTCAGTGCTATCCTATCTGTATCGAAAATACAGACAGGGAGTGGGATTCCTGTTAATTAAGCTGGCTGAGAACAGCATGCATGTCTCTTCTCTACATGTCTGTATGGACAAACACTTTAGATGAAGTTATTACTTCCAGGCTCATCTCTGACCTTCTGTTTTGAGAAAATAGCCCCTCACAGCTGTGAAGAGAAGTTGGAAAACAGGACTCCAATGTAAGCAAGAATAGATGTGCCTTTTTTATAGGGCTGCCCTGATTGCTCTGGGGTACATCTGACACAGACTGACATTGTCAGAGGTGCACCCACCTGGAGGCAAGAGCACAGTGGGGCAGTGATCTTGCACAACTGTGAGCACTGTAATTTATCATTACTAATTTTAAGTGTTTCTCCTGTATGCATTTTCATCTCTGCAATGCGTGGAGGGGGCCCGGCTGCTGTATCTGATTGTGTTGAAGAAGAGGGATCTTTCTCACTTCCCTCAGCTCCCAGTCTGGGAAAACCACAGGGATGCTCCATTGCTAATGCTACGACTTTGGCTAAGAGTGACACCAGCGCTCACCTTCAGTCTGCCACATTGGGATTCACTTCACTGCAGCATAAATAAAACCAGAAAAACTACTTCATGTGGCTGACTGTGTGCTTTGAAAGGTTCCTGGGGAAGGAGATAAATGCTGGGAGTAGGTTTGCATGTGAAGATGCAGCATGAATAAAACCAGAAAAACTACTCCATGTGGCTGACCTGTGTGCTTTGAAAGGTTTCTGGGGAAGGAGATAAATGCTGGGAGTAGGTTTGCATGTGAAGAATTAACTTCAGGGGAATAAGTTATGGGACTAGTTTAGTCAGCACTTTACATGGGTATGTAAACTGTACTGTATCAACTAAGTACATGGTGCTGTGTTAGTTAAGTAACTAGTGTAGTATAAAATGAAGTATAATTTATACAAGGATTCTAGATCTGTTATGAAAACAACTGTGATGTAAGACATGTTTTTTCTTTGCTTAAATTCAAGGAGCTGCTTTGCAACTACATCAGGAATGTAACTGTCAGCATCACTGACCCCATGTCATAAAGACCTAGAAAAATAAACAGGCTTTTCTTAGTGAATTGAAGACTTGCTCCTCCAGCACCACACGCTCACACAACAAGGGGTGAATGGCTCAGCAGACATTGTGACCTCCCGTTCCCAAAAGGTCATGTGGGAATATGGAGACACACAGCCAGAAATGCCAATGTGCAGGAGAATAAACAGGGAAACAGGAGGTGAGGTTGGAGAGGAGGAGTGGGGAAGGAACTGTGTCAAAAGGGTTCATGTAGCAGAGGAGTCCATAGTCTAGATGCATACACAGATAAATTATGAATTTGGAACACACACTTGATAAATCTCAACAGATTCCTTGTAATCTTGGGAGGCTCTGTATAAATATGTGCATTTCAGATGAGATGAGAATTGCATGTGAGGAATGGGGAGGTTTCACTACTTTGAAGCGGGTACCAATAAGGAATTTGTAGCTAGTGTTTAAAAGCACTCCTGCATGTTCCAGTTGGTACTTGGAACAGAACTAGGTTATGTAAAATAATATGCTGTTCTTACACAATAATGTTGAACAATGCTGTGCAGTGTTTCTCCTTTGCTATGGCAAAGGCTCTGAAAAATAATGACTTCCTAGATCAGAGATCTGCAGATAAAATACAACTATTGTATTATCAATAATGAGTTATGTTGGTTTAGAAACCTTTTCCTGTAGCAAATTTGTGCATCACAAGATGCAGTACTCAAGATCAGGTTCTTTTTAAAATGGCAAGAATGCGGCAGATGCCCAATTCTGAATTAAGGTCATGAAAGAGCTTTTGTGCCCTGGAATCTTGATATTTTAAAACTTTAGTCACAGTCATTACGAAATGTAATGACTGTGAATCCTAAAGTCCCCCTAATTAGAAGATGTGGAGACGAGAGTGGACATTTGCATGTGTATTGGAAATAACAAAGCAAATCCACATATGGGACACGTGGTGTGCTCCATGTCAGTTAACTGCCACCAGATTTCACTTTCATAGGCACAATTTATTCTCAGTGCATGGCAGTATCTTGTTTTGTTCATTGCTAACCCATGGGTTAATCTGGGTGGGCAGGCCATGAGGGCTGCTACACTGGGGCATGGCTTGGATTTCTGGGAAAAATGAGCAGAAGCTGCTGTGGTCCATGAAAGCATCTGAAGCACTGTATGGTGGGGCAAAGGACTGAAGGAAACACCACACAGCAGAAAAAGGGTCAAGCAGACCACAGGGCTGGTGTTCCTCCTGGCTGGGAGAACTGTGGGTGTCAGCAGGGGTGGAAGAGTCATCCCAGGGCTTTTGGAGAGCACTGGGAATCAGAAGGAGCCACATGGATGACCCATTGCTCAAGGTGCAATGGGTGCAGGGAAGCTCATGGAGCTCAGCTAAGGAGCCTGGACATTGCCCAGAGAGAGATGGGTCCTGCTTCAGAGACTTCTGGAGAGGAGCCTCAGCTGAGGCTTGCGATGACCTCAGGAAAACCAGCTGCAGCTCTCTCATGTAATGGCAACATATCCACCAATGCTCCACATCCTGTGGCAAGTACTGGAATTTGCTCAGCCAGATATTGCCAAAGAGGTTTGGAAAGAAGTGCAACGACCTGCAGTCAAGGTCCCTCCATTTTCATTTTCAGGCTGAGCAGAGGTCACCTCCAAGCACTGCAAACATCTCCAGACACTATGACAGACATAAACTGGTTGCTGCTATCTGTAAGGTCTGTAAGGTATTGATCATGAGGATTGGGACATTTCCCTTTTTTTTTTTTTTCTGTGCTTTTTTTTTCTATTTTTATTTTCTTTTTTTTATTATTATTTTTTTCTCTTATTCCTTTATTTTTCATTTCCCTTTTCTTGTCTTCCTTTTTCCTTTCCCTTCCCCTCACTGCCTAGTGACCCATGCTGTCAATTCCACAGCTGATCATTTGCTGGAGGCTGGAGACAGCACACAAAGCAGCACCAGCTGCTTGAGAGAGAGCTCTGGGAGCTGTGGCACTGAGGCAGCACTCTCACTCAGCAGGGAAGGACAGGTTTAGCCAGGTTTATCTGGAATAAAGATAAAGATAAAGATAAAGCCAGGAGCTGGAATAAGAGAGACCTGTAGTACATCAGCCTTTTGGATGGGCTGTGAGAAAGCTGCAGAGTGGTTTCCCAGGTCCCTGAGCAATGATTTCCAGCGATGAGAAGTTTGGTTTGAGAGCAGAAAGGAACACCAGTCGCACTGAGAGCTGGCAGGACAGGCAGGACAGACAGAACAAGCCACGCTGAAGGGGCAGGTTGTGAGAAACTGGGTGGGCCCACAGGGGCAGAAGTGACAGACTTGCAGGAGAGCACAGGGGCTTCTCTGGGCAGGCCAGACATCCTTGCAGCTAAAGGGAGGTCACTCCATTACACTGCCAGCCAGGCTGGAGCATCCTGAGCTGGTGCCCCTGGAGCAGAGGCAGCTGTTTGCCAGGCACTAGCACTTCCTCCTTCTCCTCTTCATCCACTGCTGCTTCTTTGCAGAAAGTTACTTTTTGCAGGGTTTGGTTTGTTTGTTTTTTTTGCCCAGCACTGTGATGGCATCATGAGAACATTGCCTTGCCTTTTTATGCACATTCACAGCTGATACACTGCAATTTAATCATAAGTCCCTGCTGATAAATGCACATCCTGTCCGCAGATCTCAAATAATTTTACAAGTTATGGCAGTATGGCACTGCAGTTGCCAGTATTTGACAAGTGGATAAAACAAATAGAAGCAGGAAAATTGATTTGCTCACTGCTAAAATACAGACACATAAATTCCCCCAGTTCCCAGGCATTTCCTACTTCCAGTCCTGGGACTGACATGTTCTTACTATCTCCAGTACAGTGTTTGAAGCAAACACCAGAATATCTCAAATAGAATTTGTAGCAATTTTTATACATGATAGAATTACACCAACAGCTGCATAAATTTAAAAATATGCCAGAGAAAAATAACTGCTGAGAACAGCATGCTAGCTGGATCACATGCTGTTTGCTAATAATCTTCTTGTATAATGTGCCTTACACACTTCAAAATGCAAGCACTCCAACTTGCTTAAGTTTTGAATTGGGAATAGAATCCGCATGACTAGGAAACAAATAGTTGAGATATGCAGATTCAATTGTATCTGCACATCTGTTCTAAAAAAAGCAAAAGGAGAGGCAAATAAAATGCAGAAGAGAAGAAAATAAAATGCAGAAATAAAGGAGACACAGGAAGTTAAATAAGACACAAAATTAAACTTTCTCAAAAGTCATTACTTCATGAAATAGAAAAAAATCTGAGGCAAAACTTCCAATACTACAGTATTTCTCTTAGGAGAGTCACATAAAAATGTATTTCTAACATAACCAAAGTAAACTTACAAAGCTGTAAACAAAAATATGAGACACATGCTGTGAAGTTTCATATGCGGGGAACCACAGCAGTGAAACAACACAACAGTCACAGTGGTTCAATGGGTCAGCAAAAGCTCCCAGCGTGATGTGGTAAAACTGAATCTGCACCCAAGGGAAAAACACGTGTGATCAGCGAGGTAATCTCGAGCCTGGGAGTAGAGCTGATGAGTCCAGCTCTGGAACCAGGCAGACTGTTCCACTGGCAATGTTGTCTTCAAAGATTTCAAAATACTTGGGCATTGTAAGAGGGCTGAAAATATTCACAATGCTTTCAAAATGCAAATTGAGAGTACATTTGAATACAGTGATTAAACAAACTCATGTGGAGGAAACGCCAAAAGAGAAACATGCTTGTGAGTACTTCTTACCAGAACCTACACCCAGGTGAACTGAAATCAGAAACTAAATAATCTGTGCAAATAGTGCATTGCCCAGTCTTTGGTGTGCCTGCTGGAAAATGTGTTTGTTTACGCTTGATGGAGGTTGATGTGGAGTGGGCAAAGATACACAGCAGGTACAATTAGAAGCTCTGCTCACTCTTCTCATTGGGGTGTGCAGGCTCCTTCTGCAGCCAACACAGACAGTAAACTGAGGGAATGAATCACACCATCTGTGTCAGATGCCTTTTGTGGGTGTCTTTCTCTGCTGTTTGGACTGGGAGATGAGACAGCTTCTTGCAACTTCACCTTCAGACAAAGTTCTGTGAGGTGAGCCCCGGTTCTGGCTGATGGTCCCTTCTGGTCTGATGTGACCAGGCAGGAGTGGCTGCCACCTCCTGCTGTCCTCCCTCTGCTCCCCCAGCTCCCACCCACCGCTTTAACCAGGATATCTCTTGTCTATGGGAAAGGTGGTCGCTCCTGGCTGCACCTACATGAGCACTGTTCAGCAAGAACAGATTTTTGTCTTCAAAGGCTGCTTTCTTCCTGCAATTCAGCCATGCCCGTTCTTCGCTGTCACTCCTGCTTGGTGGCACCTCTTTCCGCTTCCCCCTTCAGCCTCCCGAGCCCTTCACAGCCGACTCCTCTTCCTCCTCAGAGCGGGCGGGGCCGCTCCCTCACGGCGGGCTGCGCTCGGCGGGGCGGGCTCGGGGCCCGGGAGCCAGGCCCGGCCCAGCCCGGCGGGCACAGCCCGGGGCGCTCCAGAGCCCTCCGCCATGTCGCATTTCCCACTAATCGCCGCAAACAGAAAGACAAGGTAGGGAAAATGGTGCTGGAGGAGCTTCCTCCGGGCAGTGCCAAGAGACGGCGCTCCGTCTCCCTCTAGTGATGCCTGGGAGCAGGGAGGCAATCCCACTCCGCGCTCGCCCCTCCAGCGCACGGGAAGCCCAAAGCCTGACCGGTGGTCCCATCCCTGCCTGTAGGACAGAGCTCTGAGACTCTGAATTACTCACTGCTTTGAAAAGCTGCTGTCTGCGGCAACCCAGTCTAGCAGAAGCCGCCTTAGAGCTCACACCAGCGGGAAGAATTCCGTGTTTGCTTTGCTTCTGTGCACAGCTTTTGCTTTGCCTGTTGAATTGCTCTTGCAAGAGCTTTCTCACTTTTACAATTCTCTTCCCCATCCCACTGGTGGGGGTGGGGGCGAGGCTGGGTGGCCAAGTTATGGCTGGGGTTAAATGACACATCCTGCTCAGAAAATGCCCTGGATTACTCTGTTTGAGGAGGAAAAAACGCCCTAAATCTGCTCTCTCTTAGCAGCCTCATGTAACAGGGATAAGCACAGTGTCTTTGGTCACTGGCGATGAAAAGACACATCGGCCCCCAGGCCCCTGGGCTCTGCTGGGCAGCGCTGGACGCCTGCAAAGGCCGGCGGCACAGGGCACGGTGGGACACACACAGGCAGGACAGGACCTACCTGCCCCCCGCCAAAGGCAGGGAAGGACACAGGACACGGCACTTCCAGCAGAGCCCGCTGGATGGCAGCGACAGGTCTGGGATGGAGCAGGTCCCTGCACAGCTACCCTGGACTGGCTCCTTGGAAAAGAGTGAAACCTCTTCCAGTGCCTGTGCCGTGGGCGCACAGGTTTGTAGCGCTCCTGATGTCTGCTGTGAGCTCCTCAGGCGTAATCGCCCCGCAGATTGGGAGCTGCACCACTGCGTGACGGATGCTGCCGTGCCTGCAAGCGCTGTGCTTTTTGGTGTGTGAATGGCCCGCACCGGGTGGGATGCGTTGTCCCGAGCAAAAATCGAACAGGTCATCATCGCTGGAAGGAAGAAGAGTCCTTCTCTGCCACATCCCGGCCACTCCAAACACCGTCGCCTTCCTCAGTCTGACGGAGCCTGCACCACCTCCTGAGAGCAGCCTGGGGCTGGGGGCCAGGGCAGCCCCATGGAAGGCTCAATAAACACGGTGGAGAAGGCAACGCACGTCCAGGGGCAGACAGGCAAGCAAGGAGGGCAGGACTGCTGCTACTTTTCTTGTTAGGGATTTTGTTTTGTTTGTTTTTGAGGAACATGTGGCCTTCATCTTGTCGCATTTGTACTGTGATTAAAAATAATAATTTTGGGATGGACACTGAAGTGGAGTTTGTGCAGTCCAACACCCTGTTCCAAGTAGGTGAGACCAGGTTGCTCAGGCACTTTCCTGGATGAGTATTGAAAATCACAGAGTGCAGAGATTCCCTGCATCTCTGAGGCCTTCTTCAAGATTTGTTTACCCACATGATGAAAAAGTTTTTGGCTCATTCTAATGCTCCAGGTTGTGTATGTACTTTTTGTTCTATGATCATACCACTTCAGGTGACTTGCAGTTGTCTGATCAGCCCCACCCTCCCTTGAAATAATTCTAGACAGTGATAACATACCCTTCACTTTCCAAAGAACCCACTCCCGGTATTACACCTAGAGTTTTGCTACCACAAATCACTGCATTTTGTTTCAAAATGGCATTTTTCTAAGGAAAGACATTTTGCAAAGCACTGGGCAGGTACATACACAAACCCAGCCGAGAGGAGTGTCCGGAAGCAAAGCTTTTTCTCCTGCTTCCCGAAGGCCAGTGCCCGTGGCTCCCCCGGGGCTGAGCACAGCCCATCCAGGTTGCGGGGCTGGCGGCTGACACCCGCACTGGCAGCGACAGTCGGAGCAGCAGAGACACACCAGGCTTTAATGACCTCGGGGGTGAGGGCTGTGACTCAATAATGGGCTGAGTTAAGTGTGGGAGAGCCGACCTGACCGCCTTCCCTTGTCTCTATCCCACCCTCCTTTTGGAGGTTCCCTCTCAAGCTGCAGGCAGGGCGAAGTGTCTCAAACACTCCCGCGGTGCCCTAAACTGTAACCCGGCATGCGAAGGTAAACCAGCACACATCTCGGTTCTCTTTCAAGCCACAGGACTGCAACTTTTTATTTCTTAGCTGCTTCTCCCATTGGTTATCTGGAACTTGATGGGCACGGGATGCCTAATCTCCAAATTCAGGGAGCTCTGGTATTCAGACAGCTGAATCCTACAGGCTATATTGTGCTCACCAAGCATTTGAGCCACAAGGAAAAGGATAGCTTATCTCTGCACTCACAGGCAATGAATCAACAAAAAGACACCATTAAAGAGCTAAAGCTGAGGGAGGAGAGCAGCATGAGTTCAAAGTCACATGAACTCATGGCCATGTCTGAGCTAAGCAACCTGGGAGGTGGCAAATTCTTCACGACTTTGAATTAACCTCGGCAGCATAATGTTTCTTGAAAAAAATAGAGAACAAGAAGAACAGTATCATTCTAAAAGCCATCGTGCCAAATATCCCATTCAGCGATTCAAATATTCAAATCTCTATATGCAAGTAGAGCAGACCTTCAGAAATATCAGTCTAACTTTTAAACTCTTTATTCCTGATTAATTCAAAGCAATTTTGCATTGAAATGCAAAGATTTTATTATCTGTAACCTGTGCTTAAATAGTTCCATAACCAGTTTGCAAAATAAATATTCTCAAAATCAGGAAACAGACTCAAAGGTCTCCCTTGACTCTGATGATTTTCTATAATTTATATGATGACATCATGATTCCAGGCACTAACCCTTGCTCTCACTATCACATGCTGGATGAATGCTATGCTGTCTCACCACCCCTTCCTGATCCCTTTGATCCAGGCAGACACACCAGCTGCAGCAGCTGCTGACATATGTCTGGAGGAAGAAAGTTCTGTTCCATTAAAAACTTAAAGATTTTCCTGGTTGATTCATTTGAAGCTGGAACAAACCTTCTGAATTTATTTTATGAAGAGAAACCTTGTCTCAAGCCTGTGATTTCATTTTGACAAAATGGGAGTGTTTGTATTTTGGGTTGTAATGCAGAATTGAAAAATGTTTGAATACTAAAGAACATCAAAGTGAAAGCAGTTTAGTATACAAACTAGAAACATGTGTTGAAGCAGGACTTTTTCTTCCATTTGAGGAGCTGAAACATCAGCAAATTCAATTCCACTTCTCAGAGCATGTCAAATTCCTGAGATTTCCATATCCTAACAGAATTTTCCACCACTGTTTTTTTCGCCACTTCCAATGTTTGTACCTACACCAGTTTCAGAGCTTCTTTGCATTGATACTGGAGTTGCAAGAGTCCTATCACAGTATTTTTACATGTGGGGCCACATTTTTGGGGATTGTTTTGAGTACAGCTGTGCAAATTTGCTTGAAAAGGCAACCTAGCACAGGTCTGCTCGGGACACCAGCCAGCTCTGCCTGGCATGCAATGGAACACAAATGGAGGTTTTTCTAGCTCTAGTAATCACAGCCAGACCTGGTGCTGCTTAATTTAACAGCATAGCTCAGAGGCCAAGATTTTCTGTTTGCAGAATCACATGGGAATTGTAAAAGGCTCAGAATGTCTGAAAATCAGACAGCTTATCCAGATGGCTGAACAGCGTGCTTGGGGACACAACTTCAGGCAGACAGTCTCAAAAGTCTTGCCTGTACCAGCTGTAGGAAGGAAGGTGATATGCCATTTTTCTTTTATAACTGTGTAGAAATGTAGGTATTCAAGGAATTGAGTCATATTGCTTAGTTAAGAAATCTTGCCTCTAATCTAGAGCACACTATACTGTCCCTCTTTCTCTGGGCATTCACAGCTTAATTATGCAAAAGTTAGTATTTACTATGAATGGAGGAGAGATCACATTTATCCTCATTATTGTTATCTGTTTTGAAATGGGGAAACCGTTCTGCTGCTGTATTTTTCTACAGCAGAAACTAATGGAAAAGTGCCTGCATGGAGAACTGGTGCTAAGGCAGGCCAGGACCCAGCAGCTTCAGGGCAGACACAGGGAAGCAGATGCTGACAAAAGCAGTAAGAGTAAACTCTGGCCACTCAGAGATCACCTTTCCAGCTCTTTCACCATCTTTCCACAGGATTCATTTGAGCTGTACACCTCAGTCTCTTAGATGTGCAACCCTCTGGTCACTGACACAAGCCCCTTTTCCCATGATTGCCTGTCATGTTGCTGACTTGACATTCAGTCCTGTGGCTCAGCCTGGGTATGATGGACACACATCCATCTGTCCAAGGGGACACACCACAGTCTCTGGTCATAGCTGAGCCAGTTCTTTTCCGGAGCACATCTGGTGAGCTGCTGCAGGAGAGGACATGGCACGTATCCTTCAGACACCTGAAGTGGCTGTATGGCCCATTGTAGCTCAGATGCTGGCTGCTGCCTCTTTTGAGTCCCAATTGATCCTCATTTCCTTCAGGGAGGGAATGTTGGTGTCCTGGGAGCAAAAGGCACAGAAAAGCTTGTGTTCAGTTACCGCCCTTGTTCTTGGCCTAGCAAAACCTGTCCCCGGTTCACGTTACCCACTGGCCTTGCTGGTGTCCATGAGAGTGTGAGACACACTCATGATCCAACAGCAGGGGGAGGTGAGCCTCTGCTCTGGCCCTTGCAGCTGGCACAGGCAGATGTGTCCTGGATGCACAGTCTCTCCTGCATGCAGTCCTCTCCTGCCTTAAGGTGAGTAACAAATTCCCTGGGGACTGCTTGGGTGGACGTGTTGTACCCTTTGGTGTGGTGAGAATGAGTGCTCTGGGGTCACTGCAAGCTGCCCTTGCTGTAGGTTTCCTCTTCCTGGCAAGGCACAAACACTATCAAGGTTTCCACCTAATCAGCACTCATCCACACCTCACCAGACATCAAAAGCCTATCCAAGCACTAAAACAACATGACCTTGCAGAGTTTCATTTACCTGTTAGCAAGCAGGTTGAAATTGCAGGTTACACAGCCAGCACTGCTATGCAATGGCCAAGGAGCTTTATTTCATTTGTGGCTAACAAAAGCTGGCAGCAAGCTTGCCTCCTGCCCCTCTGCCACTTGAAACTGCTGCAGCCCTTTGAACCTGATGGGCAGTACTGCCAATTAATCACAGCCCAACTGTGAGCCCAGCAGGCTCCTGCAGGGAGAATGCAGCTGCAGAGGGGAAGGGGAGCAGGGTGGTGCTGCTGTAAAGGGGCTGTACCTCCTGGGTGAGGAGATGAGGGTGCCAGGAGATATCTTCAAGCAACACTTTTGAGAGGGTTTCCTTGGTAAAGGACAGGTATCATCAGAGCAGGGCACCCCACCAGCCCTGCTGCAAATGGATCCTTCTCGAGTTCATAATCAGACCCAGAGTTGCTCAGGGCACAAACTTCATTTTCATCAGAATATTATAATTTCATTTTCTCTGGAGAAAAAAGATAGCTTTTCACTGTCACAGAGGCTGAACCTTGAAATACCTTCCTTGAAAGGCAGAAGTTTGAATTCAGTTATGTCCTAAATAGAAGCTTATCAAACTCTAGTTATTACCATCATCCATCATGATAAAGAGAGACAGTTATACTGCAGGAATCATATCACAGGAGATGTAGATCAGCTGAGAAGCCTGAAGAAAAGTTCAGAGGTATAAAGAAATGAGATTGCACCATTTGATCCTGAAAGGTCAAATGCAATGTCTAAACTAGATTATTTCAGTGTATGAATTAAAGAAAAGTTTTAAGAAACACCTTTTTTCCCCCCCCACAAAGCACATGAAGTGAAAGCACACATTTTTCAGTGGTAAGACAGTTTAAATAAACCAATCCAACCAATTTTATAAAATAATTTTGTTTCAAATAATACCAAAAGGAAAAAAACAGTTAGGACAATGTGAGAAGACGCGCCACCCCCAGCAGGTACATCCCAGCAGGAAACAAAACAGCCTGTGGGCTCTGGGTGGTTCCACTTTCCCAGCACAACCTAATCAATAATCTCACATGCAAACCTTGCCAATAGCCCTGCTGACAGGCAAACACGGGACACAAACACCGATTTCCCAGAGGGAAGGTGTCACCTCTGAGTGCATGGGAACACCGTTGCCCCACACACATCTGGGGCTTCAGGCAGTGAACTCTGAACCCACACACAGAGATGTGGTGTTTGTCCTGGCTGCAAACATTGCAGTCCAAACCTAGATTTCACCATCATTCTTGCTGTCCAAATTAGTCTGCTGTGAAAGGTTTCCAGAGCTGTGGGAAGGGAAGGCCCTCTTGGTAATATGCTATTGGAACTGAGCAATGTATTCACACTCCATTCACTCTCTTTTGAAGAAGGAACATGTGCTCTGGGAGCTCTGGCAGTCACAGTCCTGCCATGTGCCAACAGTGTCATACTGATGCAAAAATGTATTTATTACATTGTACATGTAAATTACATTGATGTGTAATAAATAAGATGCAGAAAGTAATAATTCACCTCAAATTGCCACTACTGGAGCTTCACCTGCAGAACCTGAGTCTGTCTGGGGCAAATGTTCTTTGGAAATGTAAATCCAAGACGGATAAGGGTGCCAAGAAGAATGATTAGTTGTCTAGAAACCTTTTCAGAAAAATTGAACTAATGGAGCAGGTTGCCTTGGGAAGCTGAGGGAGTTTCTAAGAATAGGTTAGAGAACATCTGTCGGAAATGGTTAAATTATATTTGATCTTATCTTGTAGGAGGGGAAGAGACTAGCTGGGCCTTCAACATCGCTTCCAGAGCTATTTTTATGTTTCCATGACAACTCTTTTGCAGATAGATTTTTCTTTGTATCAAGGGACTGGGATACTCTAAGGTGACTCATGAAAGCGGATTTTGGGAGCTGACACTTAACACCTACATGTGAATTGCTATCAACAATTTTCCCCTAGACTAATCCTTGTATTAATTATTCAGAGAGACTTTTTAAAATAAATCTGTTGCCATGCCACTTTTATACTATTCACACCCTCCTACTGAAATTCAGCCAAGGATGGAATGACAACAGAGAGATTGCACCCAGTTTTGGTAGGATGGAGAGGGAAGAACAACATTTCCTGCAGTCACTACTAAAGGAAGTTCTTCTAAATAAGATTATCCAACTGGAATTTGCCCAGGTATCCCAGAGTTCACATCATTGCTCTTTAAAAAGCAATGTTAGAACAAGTGGCTGGTGAAAATCTGGATTTGCAATGTCTAGCCAAGATGGGACTGGACAGCTGCAGCCTGGGAAAGGCTCTGAGGAGGAGTTGAGCACGCTGCACAACCAGGGCAGAAGATGCTGCCAGTTTGGACATACTGAAAAGGAAGCCAAAGAAGCTGAAAACCAAGAGACCACAAATCAGGCAGGACCAATAAAGAAATACTCAATAAGCAAATATTCTTGGCCAGGGAATGAGCTTTTACAAGAGGTTTCTGCAACAGCCCTAGGACAGAAGATGGAAACAGCTATCAAGTGATGGTGAGCTGTTCAGATACAACAGGTGAGACGGGGAAAACTCACTTTGCCATTTAGAGACAAGCTTAAATTTTCCTCCCTAAGTGGTATTCTACACCCTCCTTATGTAACTGTAGGAAAATGTTAGCTAAACAGTCTCTGGTCTGCTACCCTCAGCAACCTCTTAACCAGCTTGGCAGGCGGCTTGGCAATTGCCTAGGATTCAAAAGCCCGGATGGAAAATTCTGAAACAGAAGCTCTTGCCACGTAGCACATTGGCATCCTGAGGAAAGACCTTGGCCTGGAACCAGGGCTTTCTGAGTAACAAAATCAACCCCTGGGACAAGTTAGCATGGATACTTTTTAATTGTAATTTACACACTGCTCGAACAATTTTAGACAGTGACAGAAGCACAAGAGTAATAAGACCACCCAAACACCTACCAAGACATAAAGATAGCAATTATGAACTGATGTGACATGGTGTTAAAAAAACAACCGCTTGCCTTTCCCTACCTCCAAACTGTTTTTCTTGAATTTTTTTCCCTTTGTCGCACCCCGCTCCAGCTTCATATAACATTCCCACAGGGCCAGTCTAAGCCACATGCCCATGGGGGATCTGCTGATGTCCCAACATACATCCAATGCCCCTTTACAGGCCTTCTTGTCTGGAGCTGTAGCCAGGCAGCCAGAGCCAAGTCTGGGCCACCTGGGCTAGGGAAAGTGTCTCACCCTGAGGCTGTTCTTACTGAGCAAGATGCCAGCAGAAACACAGTGAGGAGCTGGGCCAGACTCACATCTCACTTGGGCTGGTACTCACCGTGTGATTATATTGGTGTGCAGCTGTGGAGAGAGAGATCAAAGTGAGCTGTCATGCTCAAAAGGGAATTCAGAGCAGAAGCAGCTCTAGGTCAAAGTCATAAGGAAAGGCGCTGTGATGCTAAGCTGCATTTATAGTTACTCTATATATTGTATCATACATTGTGTTCTTCCTGCCTCTGCAGTCAGCCAGTGATCCAGAACTGGAAGTTCCTGAGGAAATGGCCTTTAACTCTTCCACCTGTCCCCGGTGTGGCTTGTGGAGACTTCTCCATTGCTCTGGGAAAACACAGGACACAGGCTGGGACAGCTGGCACTGCTGCATTCAAACAACTTATTTAACTGCTGAAAAACTTCCCCAGCGTCCAAGGAAGGTACAGAGGTGAAAATGTAACAGGCTAAAAGGAACAGTGGAGTCCTTCACAGCAACATGGGATGAAGATGCACAATTTTATTTTTGGCATAATTCAATCCTTTCCTCACACAGGAGAACATCTAGGCAGCAGAAAGGGTTCTTTGACTGTGCTTTTCAGTATGACCAAGAGTGGGTGATCATTCAATCCTTTCCTCACACAGGAGAACAGAAGAATCTAGGCAGCAGAAAGGGTTCTTTGACTGTGCTTTTCAGTATGACCAAGAGTGGGTGATTTCAGCTGCAACTGGCTACTTCAGATTAAGTATCTCTGGTCTAAGGGATTTGTTTTTATTCCTTCTGTAGTCAACACATAGAGCAAGGCAGCTGCAAAGGGGTGATTCACCCCACCCTAAAATAGATGGAATGAGTCATGACCAGACAGGCTTATCTCCTTTCACTGATTATAGAGAGAGACCAGCCAAATAGCTTAGGTGAGATGCCATGACTTTTAGATGGCTAAAATTAAATGTGTGGTATCCCACTCTGTAATCACAGAGGTCTGAAGGTTTCCTGGCCCAATGAATTTTTTGAGAGAGAAGTTTTTCCATCTTTCACTGCTGATAAAATGATATCGAGTGTTCTTGTGAATTTAGAGAAATGTAGCCCAAAGAGAGGTCTCAGAGCTCAGCACAATAGCACAAATTCCAGAAGAGGATAAATAGGGCTCCAGGCAGTGGGACATGAAGAAAATCCAGTCTAAGTTTTGTGTGCTCCATAGTGACTTAACAGAATGGGAAGTGTGTGTTATTAGTAAAATGCATTTGTGGTCCCACAGCACCATTTGCTCTTGCAGTTAAACAAACACACCATGGGACACTTTCTACAGACACTGAACAAGGAACCAGCTAAGTGTTGCTAGAAAATGACAAGATGCCTAAACCCTAGCCTTTTACTGCAGGCATTTTGTGTAAAATCTGCAGTTTCTACTTCTCTGTGTACGTGCTAAGAAATCGCTTTTCTTCTGACAGAGAGGAGGTGCAAGATCTGCCACAACAGAGTAGAAATATAGCCATGTAGCTTCTCAAAGTTTCAGCATGTTTTACAGAATAATAAATAATGGCCTGTGGCATAGCTTAGGGAAAAGCTGCTAAAAACGAGCAAAGTCAGTTTTGCTGGATAATGTGTTGAGCAGGATGATTATGAGCATGAAATATCTGAGCCCAGAAAAGATTGGGGCAGTGGGATGGAGATGGAGATGGAGAGCAGAGCTTCTGGCAGTGAGCAGAGCAATGCCCTTGCACTGCCGAGAACATTTCCTGCAGTGTCAGTATTTGCTTTGATTGCATTTTTCACATGACATCTGCCAAGGTGGCAGAGCTGCAGAAGAATAAAGCCAATGGATGGTGGCAGTTTCTTTGGAACTTGTGATGGACATTGAAACACCCCAGCATAAACAAAAGGCCTATGACTAATGCTGCAAGGGACACTGTGTGGGTATAGACTAAGACTTCAAGAAACAAGGGTGAGCTGCTGCTTGGGAGTGTCTGGAACACAAACCAAAGCAAATATATTTCAGCACAGCTGTATTGAAACTGGGGAGACAGTTCAGCTGAAATCTCTAATAGTTACTTGGGACCAACCACTTCCTGAATGCTTGAAGCAATTTACAGTGTTACCTATTGTGGTGAGGGTGGTCTGCATCATTCCCAAGATAAAGAATTAAATAACAGCATCCCAGGATCCCAAGGCTACCTGACTTGTGGACTCAGACCACCTGGAAGATAGCTACATAAGGGAGCAATCCACTGGCCACTTGCAGTAGTGAGGAGTTAAAATCCTTGCTTCTCCTTTCTTTAGACAAATAAATCTTTCTGTGGTTGCCTGGAAGGAAAAGCAGGCTGTGGTATGTGGACATCTGGGAGAGATTCAGGCCACCCTTTGTGGTGTGGGGGGAGACCAGTGTGGTGAGGCTGCTGTGAGCCACCTCCTGCCCCAGGCTTCTTGATGGTTTGGCAATGGCCTCTCAGTTCCTGCTTCTCTTGCAGCTGCAATGTACCCCAGCAGCCCACATCTGGAGGAGATGGGCTTGTCCACCAGGTTGCTCTGTATGTACCTTCCTGTCCCTGGAGTAGGTGGCTTGCCAAGTAAATAACTCCCTGAAAAACCTCACAGAACAGGAATACAGGATCTATCAGAGAACAGCAGAATTATGAAATGAGTGAGTAAATAGCTCTTGGAACTCCCTTTCCACAGTGCTGGGTGTGCCTTCCTATTTACCTTTGACAGTGTTTTTCTCACACCGTGAGGACAAGTGGCACAGACTTTGCTTTTCTGCATGAAGGCAAAGAGGGGCCTGGCAGATTCAGGCCCCATTGAGCTGCTCAGGGAAGACTGTGCTTTCTGCTGAGGTGTTCCCATCTGAGCAGTCTCCTTGAATGTTTCCTACTGAGAGTCCAGAGGCACAGCAGCAGAAAAACACTCTGGGCTAACACTTCCATGCAGAGTTGTTTTGGAAACAGTCAAACATGCCAAGTTTAAAAAAAAAAAAAAGGCATTTTACCTAAAGGAAATTACTTCTGCCAGACAATGAGCTATCAGATCCCTTCCAGATGGAATTTGTGTTTTGAATCAACACTTTGTGCCCCAAGGAACCATGTTGTAGAGCAGGAGGCACTGACCTTGGAGGAAGCGGAAAGGTTTGCATGACTCCTCTGTGCCTGCTGCAGACCAGAACTGACACTCCTTTTAATGGGCATGCAAAGTTCAAGGCAATACAATGATAGGTTTGAAAATAGACATGGAATGAAGGCGCTGAAGGGCTCAGTGCTTTTGGGGGTGGTTTGGTTTCTCTCAAATTGAAACAGGGGCACTTAAATAGGTTATGGGCATGGGAAGGAGTCTCAGCTGCAGGAAGAACACATAATGGGGCAGTAATTGTGACTCCAAATGCAATGAAATCCAGTAATATCAGAGTGGTGCTGATACCAGCTTTATGCACCCTGCTGTGGCATTATGGCCTGACACAGCTGTTTTCTGCATCGCCTCATTGCGCGGCCGCTCCCTCAGAGCTGGAGTCACGCCTGGCCTCTGCTCCACGGGCTGGCAGCACTCGCTCCTCTTCCCCGAGAAGGGCTGGAGCAGAGCAGGGCTGCCTGCGTGTCACGGAGCCTCACAGTGGGTTTGTGCCCTGTTTTCAAAACAGATATAGGAAAAAAGCCATCTTATGTGGTGAGCTGTGCTTTGGAGTGATAATCACAGGGATATTTCATAATTTCCTAGGTAAGTCATATGACGGGGGGAGCAGAAGGCTTGTGACTGTCCAAGAGACACAGATGCACAGCCAGCCCTGACCCTCACTGCCTCTTTGTCCAAAGACTGATGGTATCATGCTATGAGGTGAATCATAGTGCTGGTTTCCCCTGTTTTTATGAAAGATGCAAGTGGTACTGCCCATGGCTGTTACATGATCTGCTTCCTCTTTGCAATGTGCTTCCAAAAACAACATTCCTTTGGTATTATCTTCTCTTTTCTCTCCTTTCCCCTTCTTCCTAATCCCTTCTCCGCAGACTGGTCATTTGTCACTGTCTTCTCAGACTAAACTCCCCATCAAGCTCTCCACCAGAGGTGGAGCAAAGGGGGTGCAAACATCCTGCACACCAGTCCTCAAGGCTTCAGAATGCCTCGCACAGACAAGCCGTGTTGTCTTCTCCAAAACTTTCCATAGTCACTTGTGTCTCAAAACAGATTATCTCGGGGGATGAGGTGGGCAGTAGAGTGAGTTGTACATGCCAAGAAAGCTTAGTGGGGTATTTGAGGAGCAGCAAAGGATCTTGTTCTACCCATCACTTAATCAGGTTTGCCACTCAGAGAGCAGCTGGTAGGTTTTTAATTAAAACATCCATCTCACAACTTCTATTTGGTTCCAGTTTTACAACACTGAAACTACCACCAGAATGCTGTAAATAAGCTCAAGTAATTTTTACTACAGGTTTTTATATAGATATTTTCCAACAGCTGAAGGCAGGGGACCAGGTCAGAGCTTAGAGTAGGGCAGCTTGTCAGGGAAAAGAGGGCCAGGGTGAGGAGAAAACCAGATTGTATACAGTCTAGCACTGCTGTGGTTTTAGTCTCTTAGGATTAAATAACTTCACTGAGAGCTGAAAGAAAACAGCTCCAAATGTACACTGCAGCTGCAACAGCCTAGGCACAGCCTGTGGAGCAAGGCGGTGCCACTACGCCCAGGTAGTCACATGTCTGAAGCCAGTTGCCATTGCTCACGGCTAATGTCTAAACTGTGCTTTCACTCATCTCCCTCTGAACAACCCCCACCAGCAGCTAAGAAATGTCCTCAGGCGGGTGTGGAGGAAAAAAGCCAAAGGCTCTTGCTTAAACCAGCCCCGTGCTTGCGTTTCCTTCAGAGCAGTCACCCCAACCACGGCGCACAAACCAGAGAACAAAGTTTTAGACCCCCAGGACGTTTTCTGGGAAGGCAGTGACTAATCCCCGAGGAATGGCTGCGGGTGGGAGATGGCTGCTGCACAATGCACAGCTCAGCTCGCCCCCGATGGTGGGCTGAACACGGCTCCGAGGAGCTCCACAGTGAGCACACTTCCTCGTGTTGCCCAGTAACTGCGGAAACATCATCGCTGTTCCTCACGCCGATCCTTCCCACCCACCCTGCAGCCCAAGCGCTGATCCTCTGGTGAACTAGTTATCACAGAGAGGCTGGACGAAGAGTGATCAGACAGGCAACAAGGAAAGGGGTGCACTGAATTCTCCTGGTGATGAAATTCAAAGTTTCTTCTCCAGGAGAACCCTAGCTATCCCTGTGCTGGGGAAGAACTGGCCATCAGGAGCTGCACACTTGCACTGATGGGGAGAGCTTGAGAGCTTTCACTGATGGAGAGAGAAAGAGAAAAATGGGAAGACAAAACTTACTTCATACTTACTTTCATACCCTTAAAATCTTAAGACCTGAATTAATCTAAACCAGGGGATTTAAAGCTCACATTTCACCTCTTGGGGTAGAGCCAGACTAAAACATCCACTCCCTTTGGCCCTCCTTCTGAGTCAGTGTCAGAAATAAGAGTCTCTGTGTCGGAAAGCCCCTTGTTCTCCAGCAGTGACAACAAAATCTGGGAAACCAACCCATTCCTGGAAATCCCCTGCAACTCCAGCAGCTCCAGGCTGAGGAGAGAGGCTAGAAATGGTCAGTGTTGCACCCCAGGAAAGCCCAACCAGTCTGGAGGGCTGGATAGGGACTGCACAGAGCACCACAGTCGCAGGGGCATCCTGCAAAACAGCAGCACTGGGAGCTGCAGGGTGGTGAAGGACAGTGGGACAGAGTGGAGGAAAGGAGCCTGGGCTTTTCCATCAGGAAATATACAGGAGAATGAAGATGGCTGAGGCGATTTTCCTATCCTCCCCCAGCCTCCTCTGTGGGACAGAAGTTACCGGAGGCCATCTGAGACTGAGTGGGACCAGCATCTGCTTCCTCTGCATTTTTATTTTGTTTATATATGTGTATTACTGTCTGGAAGAAATGTCCTCTGCATTCCAGACAGGGATAATGAAATCCATTCAGGGCAGGCAGAATGGGGGTGACGGGTTAGGCGTCCCAGACAGCCCAAGTCAAGGCCTGGGCTGTGCACGGGCAGCAGCCCAGCAGTTCCACATCACCGCCATACACCATCACACACAGCACTCGGCTTCCTGCAGCCTGCTCCCCCTTCCTCCCCCTGATCCCTTCTCTTCCCCTCCATCCGGTTCCCGAGGGAACTAAAGTGTGCTTAGGAAGATGCAACTCATCGTCCTGAGACTTGCTCAGAGCATTCGAAACCCCTTTCTCATCAGGGTTTTTCACATCAAATTGGTTTGATAAACGTTTTGACCTCTGCATACCACTGATAAACTCTGAGGGCTGCCCCCCTCCTCCCTCTACCCTTACTGTAAATATCTTGCAGATGCTCTGCTCATTTTTGTTCTTTTACAGCCAGCTGGCAACTTTGTTGGCATGCCAAAGAATTTCAGACCTTGGAGCAAAGCAACCTTTTAGTCTTCAGCTCTAAATCTTTTCTCACCAATATGCAAATCAGTTAATATTTTTAAGACTTCTATTTAATTTTGCCATTAGACCATTGGACAAAAAGTGTAGTCTAGAGAATGATGTCCATTAGAATGAGAATATTAAATGTATGCAGCTGAAAAACATTATGGAAAGGGACAAAGAAATTTCAATTTCACAGAAGGTTAATGCCTTCAGACAAAATATTTAAACCAGTCTATAACATTTTATAATATGGATAGAATTTTCTATAAAATTCCTTAAGTAAGGCTAAAAGTTCACCTGGAAGGATCTCCTTCAGTACTGAATTTTCATTTGTTGGGTACATCTCAGACATTTCCAACTCCATTCCTATATAATAGCATTATTTTCATCCTTATGACATGCTAAAGATTTTCCATAGAACAAGAAGCGATGCAGCTGACAGGATCTGCTAGGTAGTACCAGTGTGGGCATCAGCATGCACAAACTGCATTAAGACCATGAGGCTGACATCTGAGGAATGTGCACAAAATCAAGGAAAAAATGTGCTGGACACAGTTGATTTGGAGCCCCTGTGGTGCTGTGTGCTGTGCAAGGAAGAAAGCCAGAGAGAGAGGAATTTGGTTCTGTCTGTCAGTGGTGAGAACAGATGAAGCACAGGGGAGGGTGGTTTGAGGCTGGTTCAGTATAACCTGTCTTTAATGGAGCTCCTTCATTTGGACTCTGGGCCACACAAACCCGGTCACAGGGCTCCCAGGCAGCCTCAGGCACAGGCAGGGCGAGGCTGCCCTGCTCACCCTGCACCACACAGGCAGATGCCTGGAGGAACAGGCTTGTCTGAAGGAAGCCAAGTTAAGCCTGTGGTTTTGAAGTGTTCCCAGCACTCGCTCCTCTCCCACTGCCACCCCCATGTTATTCCCATGGAGCAGCCATGGGAGCTCTGAAGAGAATTGCAAATGGGCACTGCCTTTTCCTCAGACTGTTAGCTAAGTGACCCGCTCCAACACGTAATATCAGATGTGGCACCATAAACAGGAGTAACAGGGAGGCGTGAGGGTGACGTAGCCAGGAGCGTGGGTACAAACTGGTTAGGCAGGTGTGGCTGTCGGGTGAAACATCTACAGAGTCTGGCTCTGAAATGGAGGGGTTCTTCTGTGAGTAAGTTGGGGGAAAGTGTAATAACGTGAAGATCAGCTGAACATGGTGGTGTTCAAAGACAGAATCAGGAGTGGAAAATCAGGGTGATCTGAGAAGCACCAGAAGAGGATGGAGCAGTGAAACTGAGAGAGTACGGCATTTTGAGGAGAGAGTTAGGCTGCTGAGTAGAGTGGAGGAAAAGATAGATGACGTATCAGACAGTTCTGGAAGAGGCAAATCTAAAATGAGGCAGAAGTTTCTGTTGTTTCTGAGGCAGAAGTGATTGATTTGTGTATCACTGTTACAGCCTACCAAATGAAAGGTTGTTTGCTGTCACAGCATGATTCAGGCATTTTCAAGAACCATTGCTAGAGGACACAGATGAATACATCAAGCAGTTGTGTCTAGCTCACTGGAGTGAATGCACTGGTAAGGAAGACACTGTTTTAAAATCTTTACAGATGCTCAAGTTAAAGTTCCTCCTCCCTGTACACACAGCATTTTCACTTTCCCCTTTCTCCTCCAAATGCAATCTTTTCCTCTGACTTGTGAGAGGTGGTGGAGAATAGAGAGGCAATCACAGCCAGTCAGGAGACCAAGTGATACAGGAAGCCTGCCTGACCAGCTGTCTTCTGACTCCTGGCAAGCGAGAAGGTTACAGGAATGGATCCACAGACCGTGCGTGCAGAGTCAGACAGAAACACAGCTGAATTACTTGCTTCCTCTGGCTCAGCACCACCTCTGAACCACATCCCAGTTCATCAGCTCCTGACAACCGAAACACTGTCTCTGAATGCCCCTGAGATGAATCCCTGCCTTGCTGCAGTGTTAGCACAGAGCCACCCAGCCAGTCCCCAGTAGCATCAGCCCTAAGCCTTTGCAGTCCTTTGGAATTGTCCCATCCCAGTCTAATCAGCTCAATCAGACCTCCCCCTTCCTGTCACAGCTAGTCTCAAATTGAATCAAGGTCTGAGAACCTGAATTTCCCAGTCTGTCATTACACCTTTATTTATTATCCCATTCAGACCTTAGTCTGGATGCCTTCCCCCTCAGCTTATTCACACATCTTCTGACGTAGTCTTTTCCTGTTTTTCCTTCCAGACCCAGTGCTAACTGGGTTATGAAGTCAACCAGCTTGAACCCAAGTTCTTAGCAGTGACCTCTTCACCTGTGACGTAGGGAGGTCCTGCAGCTCACAGCAAGCTGGGGCAGAGGTGCCCAGTGGCCTGACCTGCCTTATGGGTGTGAGATTTCCAGCAGCAAACCAAAACCACTAAACAAAATACAAGCATTTTGCAGAAAATACAGAGCATGGTATGAACACAGTGGAGCTGAGAAGGATTTTCCCATGTGTGTTATGCTGCCCGAAGAAGGAAGAGTTTGAGAAAAATTTAAGACTGTGGCCTTTCTAATGTAGGGACAGGCAAGATGGCAATCAGGACCATTACAGGACTTATCACAGTCTGATTAAATTGTGCTGTTTTTTCATGGATATGAAAGTGCCAGTGTAGCTAGAGGGCTGTAACTGAGGGGACAGAAGGAGTCTGGGTTCACCTGGTTGCTGAGGGAGGGGATGCCAGGCAAATGTGTCCCAGCATCTGCAGTACAGAGCAGGCCAGAGGAGTTACAGGTAAGGGACTGGCCAGTGAAGAAATAAAGGAGATTTTCTATTTTGTTTACTTATTGTAACCTTGTTTGCAGCCTTGTAATGCAAAGCCAGATCCTGTTTCTTCCTGAGTAAACTCTTCCTCTGTCTTTATCCTTACATTCCTCTGCAGCTGGAAGCTGTCCAAGTGGGACTTGGTGGCTTTTCTTTTTTTTGTTGTTTTTGTTTCCGATAACTAATGTAAATAAAGTGCTGTGTACCCTCCCCATCTTGTGTGTTTGCACTGTGACATCTGTTTAGCTTCATAAAATACGAGGACCCACCCTTGTCTCCTTCAAGCTGAATGAAATAGGAAGCAGACAACATGGAAAAGAAGTTAAAGAAAAGCAAGACATTGTATACACAGACATACTCTGTCAGAGGCCGTATACATTGGGAGCTGCTTCTTATCAGCCTGTGGGCACACGACCAGGCAGTCTGCAAAGTTGCTAGGACACAGGCAGACAACTGCAACACCTGCAAAAGCTGTTTTGTGATTACAGGATTACGTAATGCAACGTGATGTAATGTGAAACTACACCTGAAGTGGCTGAAAACCTGGCTAGTAAATGTGAGGTTCAGTTTGGCCTAGATCTACAATGCCTGTGTAAAAAAGCCAACAACCTCCCACACACATGTGTAAATCAGGCTCTCAGGCCATGTATTTGAGTCTGTAACACAGGTTTTACTGTAGATGGCTTTCAGCTTTGGACACTCTGCTCCAATAGGTTGGACCTGACAGAGTTATTTTGTTCCCAAGAGAAGCAGCTTTGTGTGGAGCAAAAGGGAGATTAATCACTTCAGCAAGTAAGGGTTTATGTCTCTCTCTGCTTACCCTGTCTCCTACCCCGCCGGGTCCTCAGGATGGTTTTAACCCATACTGGCCACCAAGGATCCCTAGGCTGAGATATTTGTGTCCTGCTGATGCAGCTACCATACAGATATGCACATTTCTCCCCAGTAAGGCAAAGTGTAACCTAAGTCCTGTGAAAGTTACTCTGTTCTCATTTAGACAGCAGTCTTCAAAAGAAATCTGTCTCTCTTCTAAATCCCTATAATTTACAAAAGGAAAAAGGAAGCATAAATCAAACCTAAGTTTAAATGACCTGGACATGGGCCTCACCAGGAAAATCTAAAATGGTTCTGTGGTTGCAAGAACAATTTTCACTCCATGTTTCTGGACTTCGTAACACACCACCAAAAGCACTCAACATTGGGAAAATAAGATCTCTTAATGGAAATATTATAGAGTTGTAATTTGCTTAGGCAGCAGTTTCTGTAAAAAGATTTCTTACTATTCTAAGGAAATGAAAAACGTGTGTTTTGGGTTCATATAAAAAGCACAGCCATTAGCAGAGAGAGGCCAGTAAACAGCAAGTGTGTTTCAGCAAAAGCCTTTGTGTAGTGCTATTTTAAGGACAGCTGGATGCAAGTATAGACTGTTGTGCTGAAAGACTTTAGCAGACTTGTATGGACAAGATGTTAACTTGAAATGTAATGGATGGCATTATCAATATTAAATGTACTGAAGCTTGTTTAGGATGGACTTCACACTGGGCTTAAGGTTTGTTGCCATTTACACCAGCATAATTTCCTTGTTATCAAATTTTGTCTTTGCCCATGCTTTATTGTCATGACACTGCTAGACCAGCAGCTCTGCAGAGGGACATTTACCTCTACTTTAGTCTGCTTTCCAGGTGGTCTTGCATGCTAAAGGAACACTTTACATAAAATGGTAGAAGGCTTGTTTTTCTCAGGGTGCCCTCTGGATTGCAATCTGGAGGCTCAGGATATATCCACTTGTGGTGCCAAAGTACGGGAAAAGTTACATGCTTATTTATAGGATTTACTTAGTATATATTGAAGTGTGAAACCTCAGTGGATCTCTCTGAGTGATTATATGGATTATATGGATTGTGTTGCTGGCACAGGAGTAAAGCAGAAGCATAGAATTATACACATTGAATTACACTTCCAAATACTTTGAAGTGTGCTAGATGAGTTAATATATACAAAATCATCATTTTTCTGTTGTTAAATCCATTAGTTATCTGTCAAACAAATAATTTTGAGTAGGCCTTGGCTGCCATTGAACAGTTCTAAGGAAGAAGAAATATTTAAACAGGATAAGTGACCTCAGGTGTAAGCCTTTCTAAAATACCTGAATGTTCAAAATATTTCAAGCACTCACATCAAAATAAATCATATCTTAATTTTATCTCATATCCAGTGCCCCAAAAAGGAGTTACCTGATGCCATAATTTTGTAATGACAAATTGATGCCAGATCTTTGCAAAATCTAGCTCTCCTGTTCAACCTGAACTGAATCCCTTTGCATTTTCAGTATATCCAGATTAAGCATTTAGGTCTGGTCTTTTTTTTTTTTTTTTTAGAGAGAATAGCCCAGCTTCAACCATAGTTGAAACATGCCCAAGGTCAGAGTGTTGGTGAGGATCTAGGTTTCTAATTCTGACTTCTCTCTTAAGGGAGAATAGCCCAGCTTCAACCATAATTGAAACATGCCCAAGGTCAGAGTGTTGGTGAGGATCTAGGTTTCTAATTCTGACTTCTCTCTTATTTAAACACCCTATTTGATGAATTTACTCAGAATAATGAAGGATGAAAGCTAAACAGGTTTGTGGTCATTCCTGGAAAACAAGTTGGTTTCTTGGGTTTTTTTGTTTTGTTTTGGGTTTTTTGGTTGTTTCTGTTTTTGTTTTGTTTTTTGGTTTTGTGGGTTTTTGGGGTGTTTTTTTTTTGTTTTTTGTGGTTTTTTTTTTTTGTTTGTTTGTTTGTTTTGGGGTTTTTTTGTTTTTTTTTACTGGAAAGAATTTGGTTTTTTAGGTTGTGTGGGGGTTTTTTGGGTGGTTTTTTTTTTTTTTTTTACTGGAAAGAATTTGTATTCATCATGCTAGGAATTTAGGCTGACTTGCATCAATTTTAAAACACCATCGTCAAGGAAATGGGAGGAGCCAAGGATTGTGCCAGATGTCTAATGGAGGAGATATGACAACTTGACAACTGGAAATCATCTTAAACAGGGATTGTCTAACTGCAATATTCCTGGTTTATAGTGAGCACATTTGTGTCAGACAGCTAATGGTTTTCAATAGCAGCTCACTTGCACGCCACACAGCCCTAGCAGTGTGCAGGCACCCTTTCTGGCATGTCTGCATCCTGCAGGGCTGCACTCCCAATGGGCTTCCCAGTTACAAACGCCTCGTGCCTGGCTGAAGCAATGCAGGACGAGCTGACCTGCCGTGTGAACTTTTCACGGTTGTTTTTGTGATGTCTGGACCCCGTGGAATGTGTGAGTTTCCTGTTTCACCAGTGTACCATGACTTGCATTTTGGGCAGGGAAACATGTAAACATAATTAGATGGCTGGCAGCTACAATTCCCTTTGAAAATGCTGTCAAGTTTTGTGCCTTTAGTTTCTATTTTATTGGGGTGGATTAATCTGATATTGCTCGAGGCTAACTTGTCTATTGACTTAAGAATTTGGGAGTTTCCCAGCACACTGTTTATGGGTTGCATTTGCCTGTCTGTCCAGAATAAAGGTGATGCAGAAATTATGTAATTTTCACAAGTCAAGCACTCTTAATTTTAAGCTAGTAAAAGATGTGATGTGTCATCTGGCTTCTTTCTGGTTTTCCTCCCAAGTATCAAGATACACATCTCTCAAATACCCACTAGCAGCAGGGTCTAAGCTTTCATAACTCAAAAAACATGTGCTTCCCTGCTGAGGGTGATGGGCTGAAAACAGTGATTCTGCTCCCAAAGCAGCCTCCTCCTCTGTCCATGCTGCTGCTCTCCATGCCGAGGCTGAACCAATCAATGTAACGCCAATACATTATTGATCACCCTCTGGGCAGGCATAACAAGATTCACAGCCTCAGGGGCTGTAGGAAAAGGACAAAGGGACTGACAAAGGCCAAGGTCTGCTGCTGGAGGTCAGCAGTTCCCTCCTCTAATTAGACATACAAATAGAAAAACCTGATTTTTGTAGAAACTGCAGACTAGGGATGCCCTTTTCAACCACCTCCCCACTGGCTGCGTAGGAGATGCAGACTCCTGGTGTCATTGCCCTTTACATTTCTCAAAATAAGAGGACACCAGAACAGCAGGCCTTCACAGCAGCTCTCTGGAACCAGATCAGGATTTACTGCCCTGTATGTGCTGGAAGAGGACTATCACAGGCAGATTGATTTCAATGCATCAGGACTTTCTCTCTATGCTAACTCTGATTGCACTGAATAGACAGAGAGGCTTTGCTAAATCACTTTTCCAAAATATCAAGAAAGGCATTTAAAAACTAATAGGCACAATGAGGATATACTACTAACTTGTTTTCAGTCTCTTTCAGAGCACTCATAGATGAGCTTCTAAACCCAGTCTGTGAGAGCTGCTTGATGGCTGGTGACAGAGATGTGCATTGACAACCACAAAACCCAGGATGACTTTTCCTTATTTTACTTATTTGTATCATGATAGTTTATCTTTTTCTGCCACTAGGTCCAATAGAGATGCCTATTTCATTTAATCTTTAAAATATGTTTTCTCCTTTTCATTTGTCAGTTCTGGACACATATTGTCATGGAATCTCATAATGGTTTGGGTTGGAAGGGACATTAAAGATCATCTCGTTCCAGCCCCAGTGCCATGGGCAGGGAAGACTTGTGAAAAGTCCCTCTCCTGAGATTTCTTGCAGGCTCCTTATAGGTCCTGGAAGGTGCTACAAGGCCTCCCCAGAGACTCCTCTTCTCAAGGCTAAACAGCCCCATCTTAGACCATCTTCACAGGAGAGGGGCTCCAGCCCTCTGATCACCTTTGTGGCACTTCTCAGGATTCAGCCTATGTTGTTCCTGTGCTGGGAGCCCAGCTCTGGATGCAGTGCTCCAGGTGGGTCTCAGCAGAGCAGAGCAGAGGGGCAGAATCCCCTCCCTGCCCTGCTGCCCATGGGGCTCTGGATGCAGCCCAGGATGAGACTGTTTTTCTGACTGAGTTCACAAGTTGCTGTGTCATGTTGAGTTCCTTGTCAACCAACAGTCCCAAGTCCTTCTTCCTACATCTGCCCTTAATGAAATCATGTTGGCTGTAACCAATCACCCCCTTATTTTCCATGTGACTTAGCATAATTTCCAGGAGGATCTCCTCCATCATCTTGCCAAGCACCAGGATGAAACTGACCAATGTTTAGTTCCCTGGTTCTTCCTTATTTCTCATTTTTTAAAAAATGTGGGTTATCTTTCTCCTTTTCCAGGCAGTGAGAATTTCAAGGATTGTCACAACTTCCCAAACAGAATGGACAGTGACTTAGTCACTTCATCTGACAGTTCCCTCAGGACCCACAGATTCATCTCAACAGGCCCCATGGACTTGTGCACCTTCACATTCCTTAGATGTTCTTGAACCTTACCCTGTGCTACAGCAGATGGCTCTTCATTCTCCCAACCCCTGCCTTTGCCTTCTGTGACTCAGACAGTGTGGCTGGAGTGCTTGCTGGTGAAGATTGAGGCAAAAAAAGTCATTGAATACCTCAGCCTTCTCTGTATCTTGAGTAACCAGGTCTTCTGGAGAGGCCTCACATTTTCCCTAGTCTTCATCACTGATGTACCTGTAGAGGCTTCTCTTGTTGCACTTGATAGCCCTGGCCAGATTTAATTCTATCAGGGCTTTGGTTTCCCTAATCCAATCCCTGGCTGCTCAGACCATCCCTCTGTACTCCTGCCAGGCTAAGGGAGTCTTCATTTCAAGTTCAGTTGATGGTGTTGTTTACATAAACCAAATATACCCACAGCTCAAAAATGCACACAGAGCTCAATTTTTAGGGCAGAGTTACAGATCTTTCCTACTTTCCTAGTGTCAAGGCCAGCACAAAGTGTCCCTAATGCACTCTCTGCTGGGATGTGAGCTCACAGCTGACAGAATTGCTTGGGAGGCCATACTGTACACATTTTTGCAGTATTGCAAATTATAGAAAAGTACTGGAAAGTACAGGAAAACACCTAATTATCTGGAAAATACCTAATTATATCTGGAAGTTATCTAGGTAAAATCCTTCCTGCTTTTCAAAGTCATAACACCATTTCATTCCAGCATGGAAGTTTTGCTGGAAAATGACTTTTGTGTTTTTATACTGATCCAGATCAGGTTATCATTAGCTTAAGATTTTCCAAATGTGCTCTCCCAACCCCTCCTCCTCCTCCCAGGCTACCAGCAGTCTGCAAAAACTTATAACAGTCACAGAGGGATCTTTTACTTGAGGTTGTTATGGAGAATTTTCTGATGCAGTCTCTAGCCAGTATCATACCCATTCTGCTTATCTACCCGAGATGAAAACTATAGGAAATCCCAGTCTAGACCTAAATTCCTAAGCAACTTCTTTTTTGTTGACCTTGAAAAAGAAACTACATTTGAGTGATGTCTTTAGAGCAATTAAAGAGGTTTATCCAGTGTCATCAGTGTCACTTGCACATTTTTATTATTGCTTTTTAAAACATGTATAGACCACTTGGACCTAATCACAGTTATCAAGTATTTGTCTCTCCCAGATTGTTACTCCTCAGAGGCAGAGGATGGACTGATGGAGGCAGATCTCAGCCTATGGAAGGGTTGAGCCTTGCAGACCTAAGTTAATCACAGCACCCAAATTGCAATGCTTTTTATCAGCAAGCAGGATAAACATGAGGCTTCTGTTAAAAATCTTCTTTTCAAACATCAGAGTTTATAAATAGAAGACAAGTCCATCATGATTATTCCCTCACACGATTTCTCCTCCTAATAAAAAGTTTATTTGTGATTTTCCAAGTAAATTCTGTTCAAAGGTAAGAAGCAAACCAAGCGAAGAATATTACTATATTTTTATTCTCCTACCATTGCAAAAAATGCTATAACTTCTACAGCTGTTTGCAAATAAACAAAAAGATAAAAATCTACAGGAAAAAAAAAAGAGATGGATGTATTTTTATAGTTACGAGTGACCACTGTGAACATTCAATCTCATCACAGGTGTAGCCTGTATTTCAGTATCTTTCTCAGTTAATCTTTTACCCAGTCCAATAACTTGCAAGAACTCATGTCCTAGAAGGATATCCATATGCCTTGAAAATTCTTTTTTGTATTTGTGCTGAATCATAGGGGACAGCAATTACTTTCCTCTAATGCCATGACACATAAGTCTGAGATATTATTGTAGTTTACAGAAATTCAGAGGTCTCCTTTCATTGGTAAAGCCTTGCAAATAAGGTTTAATAGGAATGCAACTGAGTCACAAATGCATAAATAACTAAAATTCCATGTATACATGCAGGCTGTGCTCTTTTCCATCATGAAAACTGTGCCCACGTTGGCCTACCAGAAAATGGGAATTTATCTTCAGTTTTGATATTTTATCCACATTCTTTTTTCCTTCAGGGCTTGCTCAAGTGCCCTTCTACTTTCCAAGGTAATTAATGGGGGAAGTGAGGAGATCTGTGCTCCAGAAAGGTAGTATGCTCTGGGAAGGGAGTATATTTTGAGGAGTGATAACCTGGAAAATTAGTCAGAAAGACATAAGCTTTCTTTTTTTTCTGGTTGTCAGCTCTACAATATAAGGCTTCTCATTGTTGGGGTACTCATATTTGGGTGTAACTCTAGAGGTATTAATTAAATCATGGTCTTCAAAAAGATCAGTTCATGATCAGCAGCTTAGAAAATCTGAATCTCATTGTGAAAGCTGCCCACTCTGCCACAGTTCCTGGGAAGAAACAATGGATGGAAAGAGAGAGAAGGGAGGAGAAGAGAGAGGTAATATCAAAACAAGAGTGGGAGAAACAGGCAAACAGAAGAGAACAAACCTCACAGGGAAAAGAAAGTATAGGTCATGGAAGAGGGCAAAGGGATGAAGTGGGGGGTGTAAAGGAAAAAATTCAGACAGAGAGCAAATGGGCTGCAGACTGGAAAACAAAAGGGATGGGGGAGGGTGGTGGAGAGAAGGAACTAGAGTAACTTATTTAATCAATTATTGTCACTACTAATGGGAGTATTTTTAAAAATCCCTGATGAATGCAAAGTCCTCTCAAAAATTTAACCATGTAGTCTGGCAGGACTTTGAATTTATTTAGATGCATAGCTATGAAACCCAAATCATACTCTGAGTGAAGAGAACTGTCAGCATAAAGGATGTTTAATGGCTGGTCATGACATAAGTAAGGATATCCTGCATTCCTGATTGATAGCCCTGAGGAAATATGAAAGAATCTTACTATGAAAGAATCTTACACACCGAAATTCTAGTTTAACAGACATAGCCTATATATCCAACAGAAACACTGGATGAGCTTCTTATATTCTTTTGTTATGGATTTCAACTCAGAGCAACAAAATCATAGAATATGTTCCTGTGGATGAAAATTTAAATTAAACATAAATTGGTCCCATTGTTTTTCTATCTGTAGAGTCTCAACATGGCACTACTTGGAGGTATGATGAGAAGCACTCAGTCTCTTAAGCATATCTTCAGAGCATGTCTGTAGCAGGGAAGGAAAAACCTTGGAATTGTGCATTTATATGATATAACAAGATTGAGGAATATGACTATGTGTTGGAGTGCTTTTGACTTCAACATAATACACATAATACACACACCACCACAGGTTTTAGGTACTTTTCTGTCATTTATGCATCACATTCTTATATTTATAATCAGTTCTATTTTAGTATAACTATTTTCTTAAGAAGAAGCTACCTAAGTAAATGTTTCCAGGACTGGTCCTTAACTTATTTTAGTATCAGTATCAGTTCTGGCCATCTGATTTTTTCATTCTAACTCTGTAAATGAATGTCTGTCCTTTGAGAATTTCAAGAAACAGAAAGTAACAATGAGCCTCTTCTGCAGTTCCAGACTGAATACTCTAACAATTATTAGTTTATGAGATATGCAGCAAAAAGAATTCTTACTGACAGTATAATTTATAAGGATAATTTGCTTTAGCTAAAAAGTATTATAACATTTCTGTGCAAAGATGTGGCTGGCTTAGCTGTGTGCTTAGCCGGGTTTGAGCTGGTCTTTGGTGATGCAACCTAACCCAAAGAACAAGTACATAATCAGATAAGTAGCTCTGTGTTAATGGTACCTCGAGATTGTGGATTATTAGGGTTTCCACTTAATTTATGTTGTTTTGAAGACCACAGATTCCAAGTTAGTAAGTAAAGAGAATTAAAAACCCACAACCAATGAAAAGCAGCTTTCAAATCTGCCATCTATACTGGTATGGCTGGAATGCTGGTGAAGGATACAGTCAGGAACTTAGGATTCAGTGCTTACTCAGCTTTTGTTAGCACTGCCATAATTAGTTTTAATAATGAGATAATACACCTAAGGATCACGCCTTTACTGTTACTGGGAGCTGTAACCATGTAAATGGAAGCAGAGTTGGCTCCTCAACCAGAGACCTTTGAAATACTTGCTAAAGGAAAGAATGGAACACATGGATACTTTCTTACTTACAGCAAGGCAGGAAAAGCAGTAAAAATGTAATTGGATCCACTTTGAAGGAATATAAAAATCATGCCTGTAAGTGAGAAGATAATAAATTGTGTTAGATTAAATTGGCACTAAATTAAGATTTTGTATTTTTTGTAATTTTTTCACAAAATTATTGATGAATAAATATCCTCAGAAAATAAAAGTGTTGATGTTAAATGCAATTCCATATACAGCAAGAAGTCCACAAAGCAGAACTCTGTGCTAATCTCCTTACCCTGAGACTGATCACAAATGGACAGTAAGCGAAAAAGACTGTTCTCTGGCTATCCAGGACAGGAAGAAGTGGGGAAAAAAAATCAAACGAAAATATAAAACACAAACACAAATCAAAACAAAACCACAAAAAAAATCCCAAAGCAAACAAAAGCATAAATAGTTATAAACTGTATAATGTTTCTTACTGAGGTCAGGTAAAAATTGCAACATAAGTAAGGAATTTTTTAAAACAAATTTTCTTAGTTCAATTACAGGAGAACACTACACTGTTCACTCACCTGCTGGACCAATGAAGTACAAAACCATTCCTGATTTTTCTTGGGATAGCAGGTGTATACAGAATTTTGTGGATTAAATTCTGCTAAATACTGATGGCAATCTCACTCCATCATGAACGGAACTGAGACCTAAATGCCTACTGGCATGGCATGGATCCAATTTAATTTGATACAGCTCTCATGAGTGTGTACCATGGCAAATCCTCCCTCCTCACGTGCAGAGAGAGGATTTGGACAGGTATTTGCTGTAGTGTACAAGACAAAGAGAATGTCCTAGTTGATTCCTAAACTGGGTTAAAGTAATTACATTTAGAATAAGTCAGGAAGCTTGTACTGCGTCTGTATAAACACTGTGGTTTGGTGTGGCTAGAGAGTTGATCTCCCATCATTTTGGTTTCCTCTTGCAGAGCAACTTTGGTGCACATAAATCACAGAATCAGCTGAATTGGAAGGGACCCACAAGGATCATCGAGCCCAACTCCTGTCCCTGCACAGCACACCCCAAGAGTCACACCATGTGCCCGAGGGCATTCAAACACCTCTTGAGCTCTGCCAGGCTAGTGCTGTGACCACTGCCCTGGGGAGCTGTTCCAGTGCCCAGCTGCCCTCTGGGAGAAGAACCTTTTCCTAATTTCCAACCTAAACCTCCCCTGACACACCCTCGGGCCCTTCCCTTACACCCTGCCACTGGTCACCACAGAGCAGAGATCAATTAGATTCAGAAGAAGCTCCATCCCAAATGCCTATTAAACATTCCAGCTCCTTGGAGGTAAGGAAGGAGGGGAGTATAGGGGTCTAAATCAGCAATTTGCTCTTTAGGTGTCTTTGAACCACCTGCTTTGGGGACAGTTTGCTACGGGGACAAGGCCAAATGTTGTCTGAAGGAAAAACTCCCAATTGGTGTAGTGAAACTACGGGGGCCTAAGCCTCAAATGTCTTGCTAAAGCCGGCATTGGCAGTAATTGTGCCAGCTGGGGAGGGGTATCTCACTGAGCCCTACTAGTCATTGTATAATATTCATTCCTCATTGATGGAGAAAAGGTCTGATTTGACATATTTTGAAGGACAGCATGTGGGACACACAGGTTCCTGAAACTGAGGGCTGAGTCTTGGGAAGGTGTGGTGCTGAGAGAGAGAGGTGAAGGGAAGTTCCAAAGCTGCATGAAAGCTCTGGCAGAAATAAAAGTGTACATGAAATTCAAAGGCAAAACTGCCATTCCAAAGGGAATTTCTCATTCCATTAATTACATTCATAGAAACTCTTAGAGCAAAGGGACTTACTTGTTTTTTTCCAGAAAATACAGTACTTCAAACAAATCTCTCAAAGCACTGGCTCTGTTGAAGGATGAAGTTGGTACCAGAGACTGAATCTTCACCAGTCTGCCTCTCATTCCAAGCAGATACTATCTCACTGCAGCCTTGGAGCAATGCATCATCCTCATATAATAATGGTGAATGTGATTCCAATTTCATTCTGCATACTGCTTCATGTACAAACTGGAGTTAGAACATCAGATGCAGGAATTTGAAATAAATGACAAAGCTGAATTTAAGAGTGATTTAATGTAATTATGATGTTTTGATCTGAATTGGAACTTTTTGGATATCTAATGAGAGAAGGATAAGTTTATGAATCTTGATCCAAAAGGCAGAATAGCAGAGGCTAAGTCCATCAGGAAATCAGTTCTGGAAAGAGATCAGGTGTGGGCCCAATTAATGACAGAAAATACAAATATATCCAAATACAGAGATTTTAGCATCTTCATTTAAAATATTTGCAAATAATAACTTTAATATGCATTTAGCAATCTGGCTTAAATATGTTTCCTTAGGGATAGCTGCCTAGAGAAAATTAAGTTGTAGAGTTTGGGAGGCTCATTTGATAAAAGGGGGAAGGTGACCTACACTTCTTTTAAAATAAAATGACATAAAATGATGGTTTAAGAACCATTTAGTAAGCTTTCATGTGTACAAATATCCTCAAGACTCGTCCTTTCCTTGAATTTTCTAAAGAAAAAACTCTTGGTTTGCATATGATTGCAGAAGCAAATACTGAGAAAAATTATTTTAATGTACTCAGTTTTTATTTCATTCTAACAACCACAATCTAATGTTCATTGAAAAAAGAAGTGTACTGTATCCATCTGTCTCCACTCTTCTGCATCCTATTGCAGCTATAATTTTATTACTCAGTTACTTAAAATGCAATTGACAACATCCTTACTGCTAATATGTATGCACTGTTTATTTGCAAAGATGTGTATTTTCAAACTGCAGAATAAAATAAAATGATGAGCAAGTACCCAAGCAAGCAATTCTTTCTTAATTATTTTTGTGTTTTATTTTTACATTTTATTGTAAATGGTTCCATTCCTTCCACTAATAATTTCAACCTGAGGCTACAGTTTCTTGTCTTTTTTTTAATGTACTTTAAAAGTGATTAATAAACTGTATCCATATCTCTCAGTAATCGTATTCTTACTTTCAGGGCATCAGAAACAGGGCAGCTGATTAGAAACAAATGTTCCAAATGTCTTTATTTAATGATTCTTATTAATCCTGAAATTGAAGGAATTGAAAGGAATTGAAAGCAGCACCAGATTGTCAGCTGGGCTCTCACTTGTCACAACCAGCAGAACAGACTTTGATGCCCAGGGCAAAAGTTAACAGGTTCCAGAGTCAGGTTCTGTATTTCCACAGAGGTCAGTTGCACCAGAACCTTTCATAAAATCAGACCTCTCTGCATAAGTGGCACCCTTGAAAAAGGAAAAAAAAAGAAGCTTTTTTTCCTCATTTCTTGGGCAGCAGTTCAAACTAAAAAAAAATTCTTTCCTCATAGAGAACTGGTAGGAGCAAATTGAAATCTGTTTGTTTTGTTTATTGAAAGACAACAGTAAGACACTCAAAGATTTTGCTGATCCCAGTCAGGAGTTGAAGATAAGAGCCTTGACTTCTAGGAACTCTGCATAGCATCACTTATAATAGCCCATGGTTTTAGGGTAATTATTGATGGATTTGGGCGTAGCTAGGCATCTCTCAGCACAAACAGGATCTGCCTGAAATCAGAGCACATCTAACCTGGCATCAGATCAGCACATCTACCACATGGTGTTTACACTGATGTGCACAAGGGACCTAGTGCTTCCTAGAAAATAAAGGCTTGTGGTATGTTTGGTGTAACTGGAAAGCAGCAGATGGGTTTGTGTTTCTCTGACTGGGAGGGAAGAGTAGTATTTGGCCTAGACTCAGCCACAGACCCTTGAATCTCTGACTGGTCATGAAGGATGGGTGAGTGTGTGGGAAGGAGAAGGCGGGATCAGCTGGCCGGTGATCACTGACTATTGGACACAACCCCCACAGAGGATGATGTGATCCTGTGGATCACTCCATGACAGGCAAGTTATTTCTTCCCTCAAGGCCAGAGGAGCCTGCTAAACAGATGAACTGAAGCTACTTTGGCATTAGCCAGTGAAGTGCCTGAGACTGACTATTCAAACAAAAGATGAAGCACACAGTGTAAAACTGTGAGAATAGAGCACATTTCAGCAATGCATTGCAGAGATACATGATATTGCATGTGAGAAAAATTCCACTAGACAGAAAAAATCACTTCAAAGAAATAATTTCAAGAAATGATCGAATTATTTCTATTGAGTAGAGTGAACTCATATTCTGGATAATGTGGATTTGGCATTTTTTGACTTTGATAATTCCAAAGCCAGACTTCATCACTTCATCAAACTCCGCCCTCAGATCCATATTTATAAACTTCTAAGTACAATTGTATTCCTCTGTGATGTTTTGGTTTGTCACAATCTTTAAGGACTGCTACACCATATTAAAGATTTACTCTCATTCCTTTGCTACTTATTTGGTGGTAATTAGATGCTTCATTTGTAGAAGTCCTTAAGAAAAGCCTCTCTGCTGGAGCAGGATTACCTAAGATTTATATCTGTCCTTGTGCAAAGTGCAGAAATCTCCAATGTCTCCACACTAAATCGCAGTCTTAAACTTGGATCACATCCCACTTTCCAATCCTTTGATATTTTTTCTTGTGATCCAGGATAAATGCTGTAGCCATCTCTGAGAAATAAAAAGGAATGTCTGACACTTATTTACATCAACCCCAGCAGAGGCAGGGGCCTTTGCATGCAAATATGAATGAGACCCAAAGTTTGATTTTCATGATACAGTGGAAAGAATCCTTAGGGTTTTTTTCTCTCTTTTTATACAAGTTTTAATATGGTCTGAAACCCTCTGCATCAGAGAAGCATTTTAAAAAACAAAACAGATGACTGACAAAGTGAGATTCAGTTTCTCTGGAAATGTAAGGAAACTTCTTTTCCAAAACCTGGAAGAATGTCAATGAAGATATAATGTGTATGAGATTTTGAACCTCCACAACAAAATCAGCAGCAGAAATTTTGTCATGGGAATACAGCATGGGACAGAACTGGAGTTTCAGCTTGCTGATGCCAAGTGCATTAAGAAATCCTGTGAAGAGCAAAGACAAAAAATAGGCAGTTTGAAATGCCATTTGCAAGGTGCTTGGCTTCTCTGTAATGCAAATACTCATATAAAATATGCAGGAATGTGGTTTTTTCAGGTTTGAATGGGAAGAGGAAATTGATTTACAAATTCTGACTGGAATAGGAACCTTAGAGCAAGACTAAAGACAAAGCAACTCCCTGCACTCCTGTGTGGAGTGTATACGGAACGCAGCTGCCTCTTTCTGTGGGAACTGCTTTGATTTTTGTGCTATTACAATGTAATCAAGGTGCTCAACAGTGTAATTAAATACTAGGAATTTTGCTCTTTAGTGATCCTCAGATTAGTATAATCTTCTTCATGTCTGGTCTTGGGCAACTGGCCTTTCAGTGGTGTGCCTTCAAAGGGCCTTTTATATTTGTGGAGGGGTGGAAGTCAGCTCTGCTCAAGGTGTGCTCTCTCTGTCCGTGGTAGTCTGGTGGCTTCACACAGGTGTTCCCATCTGGCTTTTGAGAAATCTCAGCGCTCAAGGTTTCAGGAAAATCTCTAGGTGTAGGATCTGGGTAGAGGATTTTCTCATAAGTGATCCTGGTTCCCATCTGTATCTGTGGGGCCAAGCAGAGAGGAAAATCTACCTCTTGCCTGCAGAAGGAGAGAGAAAATGTGAGCATGCCCACATGCACACAATTTCCATGGCCCTGTGCGAGAGAGACTGAGGTAGTCCTAACTCGAGGACAAAGCAGTAGATGCTACACATAAACAGGAATTATAGTACTGAGACCTGAAATACACTCTGTTGATTCTGGGACAGGCTTTTAACAAAGCTTTGTTCTTTACCTCCAGAGCTCTTGATGTCTGTTTGGTCAGTTGTTTTTCTGCTTGATGGGCTTTTCTATGGGAAGAAGCTAAACACTTTTTCCTTTTTAAATTTAAAAAAGCATAGATGCTCTGCCATTTCAGGCACAGTCTGTTTGTGTAAGGAGTGTGTAATTTTCTTTTATTGTTTTCAAAAACAAACACTTGGGTTTCTACTTTTAAAATATTTTCAGAATTAAATATGTTATGTAGTAATTCTGAGGCTCTGGGGGAAAACTGCATTAAATCATCAAGACCACTTCCATGCAACACAAAGCTGAGTTTGTCCCTACAGGGAAGATATACAAAATAAACATTGGATGTTGGTGAAAAGGCCAAAAATTTTTTCCTCCTAGTTAAACCTACATAAATCACTTTCATATCAAAGACACTAACATGCAAGCACTGATTCCCATAATAATGTGACAAAGTAAAAAGCAAGAAGCAAAAAGAAGGCAATCTTTACCCTTTGTACTTAAGAAGGATTGCATTAATTCCTTTTGTATATTCCAGCAGCTACAAACTAAGATAAAAAGTATAACCAGAGGCAGATAATGTCCTTTCTCTCACAGGGAAAGAACAGTAAACTATGCTTCTGTTCTCTCCTAACTGGAACATCTGTTCAGTCCCACTCAGGTAAAGCTGCTGTTTAGGGCTGCTCTCCAGGGTTCTCCTGATCTCTGCTGCAAAACCACTGAAGGTTTGAGCAGCAGTAACACAGACAGCCTGGCCTCCTCCTGATTCCTGCTGCTGTGGCAAAGGAGGAATATTCAGATTTAAAGGGCAGCCCAGCCTCACAGTGCCACTGGAGGCCATGGCAAAGCAGGACCCTGTGGTGCCAGAAGAATCACAAAAGCAAAACTTCACTGGAGCTTTCCAAGAAATGTCACCTGGGACTGTGAGGAGGTCAAGTTATAAACTGGGGGTCCTTACAGAAAGGTGTGCAAAGGTGAGTGCAGGTGTGAAAACCATGAGAAAGAAGAATGGTTGTTGGAGGCAGAGGAAATCCATCTTGAAATAGAAAGTTGAAATAATCTAGATAATTCCCTGCAACCATTCCTGGATTTTTCCTTCACTCTTTGAAAGTTCAGTTCAAAGTAAAAGAAGTCCCTAGGCAGGCTTTCCTTTCTCTGAAGATTCTGTCTCATTTAAGAGCCCAGTTTGAGCAGCTCCAGTTGTGAGTTTCTTCCACTTTTAGTGTTTTCCTGTGGTGTTGACCCTGTCAGGCTCATTGCTGCTGCTATATGAAGAGCATGGAAACAGTAAACGCAAAAAATTCCCAACCAAGTTTTCTAAACACACCATATTGTGAAGAGGCATCAATCACCTCCTTTCTGTGCTAACAAGTTATTAAAAAAAGAAAGTGCTCTGGTGGAAGCAGATAAAAATGACACTTTTTAACTGTCTCACTTGTTACCACAGTGATTTTTGCATTTATGGGGGACATCTGCTACAAAGAATGAAAAAAAGTATTTTACTGTAGGCAAAGAACAATCTGGAAACAAAATCATGTCTTAAAATCTAGAGCTAAACTTTCTTTAAATTGTACTTCGGTTAAAAATAACAGCCAGGATTAGTAAACCAAACTATATTCCAATTGAAAATAGTCAAACCAGAACCAGCCCAACAAGGGAACTGAAAATGCAGCACTTAGAGCTTATAGAACAGGTTTAGGCTGCTTGAAGGGATAGCAGGAAGTGATCAGCCAGATCAGGATTGTGATTTCCTTTGCAAATGATTTCTAGGTGGAGATGTGGTGAGTGCTTTTTGTTCTACTAGCAGAAGTAGCCAGAAGCAGTGGGGGGAAATTAACTAGCCAGAAGCAGCATAAAAAAATTAACTATGACAAGGTAAGATAATTAGCAGATGCTATCAAGACAGAGTGATAAGATGTGATTAAAGACATCTTTAAGCCACTTCCAGGCCTCTCCCTTCTGGAGAAGTGGCTAAGAATGCAGAGATGGTTTCATTACACCCTTGCCGTGGGCAGCCAATTCCAAGTCAAAACTGACTGCAACCTCTCCCATTTTCCAGGAGACTGAGCAGAGGAAGGTATCTTGCTCCCCCATCCTCACACCATGCCTGCTGCACAAAGGGCTGGAGGGGCATGGTAAGGGTGTCACACAGCCAACATGCTAATATTTAGATTTTGAGAGAAGCTGCTTGTGTAGGATGTACTTTACCTCACAGATTTAGTCCCCTCCATCTAGCACTTAGGTCAGCTTATGGTAAGCATTTAATGAAACTCTCAAAGAGTTTTGTTTGCCCCAGAGAAGAAGCACAGGTGGAAAAACATGACTATGGCAGAGTACTGTGGCACAGCGAGGGCAAAGTTTGGAAGAGAGCTGAGCTCATCCAGCTCCCAGCTTTGTCCTCTGCCTGCAGAGGCTCCAGCCACAAAATTACATAGGAGTGTCCTGAATAAAAGGCAATGCCCAGCCCTTGGAAGGGGACCCAAAAGGGGGATCAGGAAAGAAGAGATGAAAGGACAGACTTCCATGCAAGGAGACTAACCAGGCAGGTACATTCTGAGACACAGATCAGTTTGGTTTAATGCATTTAATCTTGCTGCCACAACACACCCCAAAGCCTTTATCTTGGTCCACAGCTTATATGATGAACAATACTTCTCTGGGAAGTAGTAAATATGGTATTTTGCACTTCTCAAGAATGGAAAGTTTTATGATACTGTAGACAGAAGGTACAATCAGTTATTAATGTGTCATTTAATATGCAAATATCCCATGCAAACATACCCAAACTCCATCTTTATTATATAGTGGCATTGAGAATGGAAATAAAAATCATATTTGGTCAAACTATGCAAATGCAAGAGATAATGACTAATTTTCAGGTTACTCACACATGACTACACAGACATTTACTGCTGTTGCTACAAGTAGGCAAGAGACTTTCTAACGATACTGTACATGTGTATTTGGCTTCAAAAAATAACAGAAATTAAAGATAACTCGGTAGTAAATGGAACATGTTTTGTATCTGATGAGCTAGCATTGCAGGGAAAGTTTGATTTCCTGTTTTTATTTGTTTTGTGCAAGTTAAGTTCTTATCATTAATTATATTAGATTAACATTTTGGGGTGTGTCTTTTTAATAAAAAAAAATAAAAGAAACAGTGCTGGCACAACAATGGCTGTTCTCAGACATAAAACACATGCAGAACAAATTGACCAAGGTAAGGGCTGTAGATTAGCAGAGGAAAGTATACTTCTGGTGATAATCAAGTGTATTTGTTTAATAACAATACTTGCCACTATTACAATAATCACCTAAAGTTTTGAAGTGCTCATTTCCTCCCTGTACTGTTTGCCACTTCAGGAGGTGTGGACACTGTTGGGAACAGAGAAGATAAGAGCGATCACAGAGATTAAAGGAGAACTTCTCAGTCAGGGAGCCCAGCTGTGGGAGCAGTAGATGGAGAGCAGCTCTGGCAGGACATGATGGGAAGCAGCTCTGGTAGGACTCTTGTGGTGGGATGGGAAGCAGGTGCTCTCTTAGCAGGTTAATGCGTAGACAAAGTGTGAAAGGTCTTGCACAGGTGGTGTTTTTGGTGAGATATCACCAAGTATTTAGTGGCCTTGGTGGTTTGCCATTGGCTTGATGGAAAACTCTAGAAAGGGCGCTCCAGAGGTTCAAGTTTGGGAAGAAGGGTTTGACCCACATGGGAATCAGACTCCTAGAGCACATCCAGTGAATCAAAACCTTGGTATTGCTATAAAGCCCACTTGTGATTCCCACTCTAAGCCCCTACATAGTCAAACACCAGCCACTAATCTGGATTCTGAACAAGAAGTAGCTCACTTCTCTTTCTTCTCAAAGAATCCTTTCTACCTAGAGGTCTCACAAAGGGGCATTTGACATACAGGGAACCTTTGTGGAGAACCAAAACCGAGGACTTCCCTCATGTGCTGAAGCACTTGTGTTTTGTTAAGAACTTGACACAGGTTTGCCCCCTGCCCTGTGTCCTCAGCTTTATCCTAAGGAGATCCCAAAGTGTTCAAAGATGGCAGTGGACTGGCACTCACCTTCAGCCTGGGGAAGACCGAGGGGAGACCTCATTGCAGTTACAACTTCTGCAGGAGGGGAAGAGGAGCAGCAGACACTGATCTCTTGTCTGGGGTGACAGTGACAGGGTCTGAGGGAAGGGCCTGAAGATGGAAAGGTTTGGGTCTGATATCAGGAAAAGGTTCTTGCCCAGAGGATGGCTGAGCACCGGAACAGGCTCCCCAGAGGCAGTGCTCACATCTCCGAGCCCGACAGAGCTCAGGAAGCGCTTGGACCATGTTCTCAGACACACGGTGCGACTCTCGGGTTGAGCGGCGCAGGACCACGAGCTGGACTCTGACGACCCATCCTTGTGGGGCCCTTCCAACCCGGCATTCAGCGACTCCGCGGCTCCCCGCACCCCTCCAGAGGCACACGCCGGGCCCCGAGCCAGCAGGGTGGTCTCCTTTCCGCGTCCCTCACGGCCGCCCCGCCCTCCGTCCCTCCCTGCCTCCCTCGGCGGCCGCTCCCGGGCGGGGCGGGGCCGAGCCCCCTCCCCGCGGCCCGCAGCCCCCGCCGTCACGTGGCCGCCGTGTCACGCCGCCCTCCCGCCCCATCCCGCCCCCGAGTGTCCCTTTGTGTGCGGCGCCCACCTGCTCCCGCCTCCGCCGCCCGGCGCGGGGGGCTCCGGGCGCTGCCCCGGCGGAGCCCGGGCGCGGAAACCTCTGAGGGGCGCAACGGGAGGGAACTTCTCCCTTCCCTTCGCCGGGCGCTGCCGGAGCGCCCCGTTTGCCCGGTGTGGGGGAGCGGGGAGCAGCGGGGGGACGCAGCCCGTGACTCGCTGCCGCTTGACTGTTTGTTTTCATTTAGTCCGTAGTTTATGTTTTGTTTGCTGTGTTTCGTTTTGTTTCCCTCTCGAGATGCGTGGCGGGCAGTGACAGCTGCCCGCGGGGTGAGGGACGGCACGGCCGGCTCACGGCCCGGCCCGCCCGCAGAGGGGGCTCCGCGGGTCCCCGGCCCCGAGCGGAGCCGCCCCGGGCTCGGGGTCCCGGGTAGAGCGCGTCCGGCTGAGCCCCGGCAGCGCTGTGCCGCTCCCGGGGCACCCTGGCGGGGATGCAGTCCTCCCGGGGGTCCCTCGGAGTCCTCCCTCCCACCAGAAGGGTGGACCCGGCTGTCCCGGGCTCTCCCCGGGCGCTTGGTGGGAGCCCGTGGAGGGCAGGGTGCTGCCGGGCTCCGCCGCTGCCCCCGGCGCGCTGCCGGCCGCGCATCCCCGTACCCCGCGGGCGCGCAGGCTTCCCACGGCAGCGCGGGCTTAAAAGATCCAGGTTTTCTGTTGCTGTTAAAGAAAAGATTAAGTCGTCTGCTTTGAATAGCATCGGGTTTAATCGGGAACCTGCGCTTCTAACTTCTCACAGGGCATGCGGAAGATTTATCTTCCTCTCGCACAGCGTTTGGCAGCACAAGCCTTCTGCAGTCTGCTCTTGCCACTTGTGACATTCTTAACTTTCCCCTTGTGAAAAGAGTATGCTTTAACAGCGTTGGAGGATCGCTAACGAACTCTCCCGTTTGCTTCTAGTATGAATGTGCTTACTACAGCACCGATGTAAAACACTTCCAGTCTACTGCTACTTTCGTAGAAGCTGAAGCCTCTTTTTCCTTTTTCTTTTCTTTTCCTCTACCCTAGCAGGTTGTAGATTAGCTATGTCATTTTAAAAAAAAAAAGATCAAATGCCAAAAATTACACATACATCATGTTAGAAAGGTTTCTGGTGTCTAGGATTAACTAGGAGTAACTGAATTTAGTAAATATCTGTCAATGACCTGCTTGGCTCTTGTCTTGGGACACTCATGGAAAGCTGTCAATGAGATTTTATTTACTAATAGAAGAATTGCATAACAGCCATATGAACCAGAGTGAAAGAGCATTTTGAGTAGAACAATGCGTCATATGAGCACAGGGTTCCCTTGATTTGAAGCCAAGCTCAGTGCCAATAAGTCACTATGCAGTAGCAGACACCCATTCTTCCCGTCTAAAAATATTGGCCCTCTGCTATTCTTTTCCCTTTCTAAGAGTGCATCTGCTAGCAGAGCAATAAAATGTTACCTCCTCCCCTCTATTTCCGTGAAACAAGAGATGGGTGGATAACATCAGGTGAAGAAGAAACTAGATGGGAGGCTGCTCATCTCATGAAGTGATGTAAGCATTTAATCACTTGCTTGCCTCATATCTTCCTTTTTTTTTCTTTCTGTATGTTCAGTTTTCCTTCTCCCCCTCTCTGATGACTTTGTGTTTTTTTGTGGGAGAAGCAGTGATTGGAGAAACATGAAAGCTACTTCTTGTGTAAGATCTTGGTAATTTCTAAATCCTGCTGCAACAATACCCTAATCACAATCTTTTGGGAGCTGATTGTGGTCTAGTTCTTTTTGCACAGGGATAGTGCTTGAAATAAACATAGAGAAAAAGAAAAAACCCAAGGGAAACTAGAACAAATTCAAAGCTTTAGTGCCTTGCTTAATGGCAGACATAGTAGAGTATTAAAAATTCCAGGGTAGAAGCATGGTAATCCATAGCATCTTCTGGAGTTATAGATTTGAGCAGCTGGCTCCTGCTGTGTGTGTACCTCTTGCATGTCTGAGAAGCCTACCCACTTGCCAACATTTTTGGAGCTGCTGTGGATGCATACAGGTGATAGATAGCTCTGTTTTTGAGGTAGCTTGGGTTTTGCTTTCAGAGTTCTCAAACCTGGCTGCTCCTTATATTTAGAGTCATCTGATCATGGGCTTTTTAGGGTTCAGAGGGAGTAATGCAAAGAGGTATCATTCTGGTAATATGTTAGAGCAATAATAATATGTAATACGTTGTCACTGTCCAGCTGACAGAGACATGCCAGTCACTGGCACCTTGGACTAGCTGACAGTCCAGGTACTTGCCAAGGACTGCAGGAGTGGAAGCACACAGCAGTGAAAGAATGCATCCTTCCCTCGTGTTGAGGTCCTGAACAAGATGGCCAGTAACACCTGGAGGTGGTGGTGGTGACCTGTGTGCTGAACTTGAGATGGTCACATCTTAGGGAGAGCCTCATGGTTAGTGCATTTTCCTGGGAAGTTTTAGGTCTTGACACATCCTTCCTCTGCAGGCAGAACTTGCATTTTAGATGAATGCTGTAGTAACTTATGTACATTTTCTAAAGCTGTCATAGTCTTTTGGTTTTCTGCCTGGAAGCCACTGCCAGTACTGAAAATACTGTAAAACAAGATGAGTCTTATTTTTTTCCCCTCCCACATGAATCTGTTGGTAGAGGAGAGAGAAAGCCAAATATGTTCACTCATTACAACACAAAAGAATTTGTGTGCTGGTCTGCCTGTGACTCTGTAACTTCAAGGAACTGAGCATGTTCCATTTCTTTTCTCATAACTTTTGAGAGGCAGGGAGCTACTGTTAGTTCTTGCAGATGTCTGACTTCCCAAAGGCACTTTGGAACACCCTGAAATATCTCTTTAGAGTTTTGATGCTTGAGTACTTTCTGAGGACCTTGTTTACAACTACTTGCCTGAGACACCAGCATGTCAACTCTAAGGGATATGTGAAGATTCCTAAGTCTGTGAAGTCTGGGAGAAATATCTTAAACACTGTATCCTCTTCTTCAATATTTATACAGCACCTAGTGCTGCTGCAATTGAATATAAATTTCAAAAACCTGAATAAAATCAGGAAAAAAAAAAAAGAAATCACTTGATTATCATTAAGATCACAGAATGGCTGAGGTTTGAAGGAGCTTCTGGTGCTCATCTAATCCAGCCCCTCTGCCAAGGCAGGTTCAGCTAGAGCAGGTTGCACAAGATCGTGATCAGGAAGGTTTTGAATATTTCCAGAAAGGAGAATCCACAACCTCTCTGGGCAGCCTGTTCTAGTGCTGTCACCCTCAAAGTAAATAAGTTATTTCTCATATTCAGATGGAATTTCACATGTTTCTGTTTATGCTTGTTGCCCCTTGCCCAGTCACCAGGCATGTCTGAAAAGTGTCTGACCCCATTCTCTTGACACACATCTTTAAAATAGTTGTAAGCATTGATAAGATCCCCTCTCAGTCATCTCTTCTCCTGGCCAGACAAACTGAACTTTCTCAGCCTGTGCTCATGAGAGAGATGCTCCAGTTCCCCAACCCTCTGTGTCCCTCCACTGGACCCTCTACAGAAGTTCCTTGCCTTTCTTGAGCTAGGGAGCCTGGAGTTGGACACAGCACTCCAGATATGGCTCACCAGAGAAGAGCAGAAGAACCTCCTTCAGTGTGGTCCACACTATTCCCAAAGCACCCCAAAATGCAACTAGACTTCTTGGCCACAAGGACATACTGCTGGCTCACATTTAACTTGTCCAGCATGACTCCAGGTCCTTCTGGACAGAGCTGGATTTCAGCAGCCTAAGCCCTAACCTGTGCTGGTCCCTGAGCTGCAGCACCCACACCTGCCTTTGTTAACTTTATGAGGTTCCTCTCTGCCCAGCCTGTCCAGATCTCATTGGATGTCAGCATAGATACCATTCCACAAATATCATTTACCAAATGTAGGTGTTAATCTTGCTGAGGTCCTGCTAGTTCATAGCACTGAGAGTCTTCTAGAATAGAAAAGATCTGAATTTTTAGTCCTTTTTATTGAAGATTGAAACCACATGAAGCTCTAAAGTTTCGAATAATGTTGAAAAAGATGCTCAGTTTTCATCAGCTGAAGGGTAGATAGTCCTATTTAGGACTTGGTCGCAAGGACTTGGTAGCTGAGAAGGGGAGCTGTGTTATTAGCACAGTCTCTGAAGGTATTTCTAGATTAAAGCAGGTTCCAGTAGGATACCCTTCCAAAGTATTTATGGGAGTGGGGATTGCCAAGTGTCTTAGGTAAATTGCTTTGATATTCCTGTCTTTCTAATTTCACCCCTAATAGGTGACTGCTCTGCCTCAGGCTGTTTCAGAATATTAATCCATAAAGTCATGGATATATCTCTTCATAGATTTAATGTTGCAGCTGTGCAGTTTGTTGTGTTTGATGATTCTGAAGAACATCCAGTTGAATGGCTGATAACAGAATACTAGGAAGTATAAACAAGTACTAGCTGTTGTTATCCATGTGTGTTTCTGATTTAAGAACTGACATTTCAGAAGTGGGACTCTAAGGCATTTTTCTCCATTGCTAATTGTTGGAGATTCTTTATTTCCAATCTCATCCAGTTGAACTGAATACTGAATGTAGAAAAATCTTCAGGTCTCCACCATGTCTTATGTATGATCAAACTAAAGAAGATGGTCTCAATGTTAAGGACCATGCAAGCATGTGTGTGTGTTTGTTTTAGGGACAGGAAAATTGAAGGCAGAGAAGGAACATCAGTATGTCCCAGTTCATGCAACAAGTCTTGTCTCTTTTGTTGTGCATGGGTGTATGCTGATAGACACTTCCAAACAAAAGAAGGGGAGTGGGACTGGAATAAAATCGTGTGCAAAGAATGAACGACGAATTTACCTGGACTTAATCTGAGATAGAATTTGCCCAGAGTCCTGTCTAATATGCCAAGTAGACAAAGTAGGGCAATGCCACATTTTGATTTTCTCTAACCTGCTCCTGTTCATTGTGTGTAAGGCCTTGTTGGTGCTAGCTTTCTTCTGGCTGTCTAGAGCTGCATTTGAATACACAGTTTAAACAAACTGCACGTAATCCCAGACTGAATATTTTGCCTGGGTTTATATTGTCTGTATGGCATCCTCAGAGGCTGGTACTGCTTCAGCTGAATCCATTAAAACAAAATTCAACATTTGCAAATTCTGAATATCAAAGGAAGTGTAAGAGTAAAGAGTTGATACAAATGTCCTGGAGAGAGGAGTGATAGCTGTAGATTTGTTAGTGTTGCGTCATCTGTGCTGCTCTAACTTCTGGGCTCAGATGCTTAAATTTGTACAGTTCAGCACATCCTTGCCAGTGATTTGTGAGCAGATAGAGGGAATGCACTAGGTTACCCAAGGCCCTTGCTATCTCTGATGTCGGATTCTGTTTAGAGTGGGATTAACTGTATATAAATCACTCCCACTCTTGTGTAGTGCTTGGGCTTCCCAGTGCATTTTTCAGTGCGTTTTCATGAGTAAGTAATAGTAGATTAACCAAGCCAAGAATTATTTGTCTTTATAGGTAACACTGAGTTTATAAAATTCTGTTCCATTTGACTTTTCCTATGATAGGAGGGCGGTGGGTTACTCAAGATGGAAAAACTGAGTTGTGTTGATAAAGAGCGGGGAGATGTTCCTCTAGCATTTGGTCACATCATACATGCTTCTCTGATTTGGCCCGAGAAATGGAAGAATATGTTCAGCTGGGTGGAAATAGGAAGTAGTCAGGGAAGGTGGAGTGTTGGGTGGATTATTGTTTTTTAGGACAGAGTGGGCTTGCTGCATTTATGTGGAGCAGCCAAAGAGGCTGAGCAATGGCTAATACCTCCAGGCAGTACTGTGACTTTGGCCATGTTAAAGAGCAGCTTGGGTTGGAGCACATTCTTGGTGTTGTGTAGGTCAGGGAAGCTCAGGGACGTGAAGCATTTGTGAAGTTGGATACTGAAGGTGATCAGCAGAAGGGATGAATTAGTGTTGATGCCTCTGGTTGCTTTGCAGTGCTGGCTGCTGCTAGGCTGTGCTTCTGGGTCAGACCTGGGCTTGTGGTTTAGAAAGTGATCATCCAGAGGGTAAATGATGGTGTGCTTTGGGGGAAGATGCTTCTGGGGCCCCTTATTTTCCCTGTGAGAGTTGTTGTAGTCACAAAAGGAGGATATAAGTGTACAGCAGCAGGAGAACTCTTCCACACTCCAGCCTCTTTTTTCATTTCCCCCACACCTCCACGTGTGTTGCCAGATCTTGCCTAGAGTCTGTAAATCTTCCCTGTAACCTTTCAAGGTTGAAAAAGTTTTTTTGGAGTGTTTTTGGGAGGGGAAGGGGAATTTAGTTGAAACATTAGTCATGCTTTACTGCACAAGAGCTCTGTGTGAGATGGAGGCTTCTCAGGGTGTTCTGAAAGAGGTGTAAGATTTTTGAGACCTAAATTAATTGAATTCAGCACTTATCAGTGAGGAGTCACTTATTAGCATGAACACTGTGCATAATATAAAGTTTTACTGTAAACTTCCAGTCTTGCTTAGGGAAGCTAAGTCTTTTCCTTGCTGCATCACCGGATTTTGGCCCCCTCAAGGAGTTAATTGTAACATTGTTTGAAAGGCCTTGCTCTGATTTTAATGCAATTTAAGGAAAGCGAAAAAAAATGTCAGTATTGTTGTTTACTGTGGTTTGCACAAATCTCACTATATATCAGCGGGGAAGATTATCCTAATCTGTTTCCTACATTTAAACCTAAATATTGTACTGTGTATTAAAACACAGTTGCAATGAAATTATTGAGGCCAAAGATTGCCACCACTTCAGTGTCTCTTGTTCTAGCTAGATAGGTTTACCACCTACCTAAAGATGTTTTCTGTGGCTTGTATTCCTCAGGGCTGTTTCTTGACATTAAGCTAAAGAAAGATGAGATAGAGAACCAGATATTTAATTTTGGAGCTAATGGTTAAAAGCACGTGATCAGCATTAGCTGTTGAGAATCCCTGGAGTTAAGCACTTATCTGCTGCTAACTTGCTGCAGCTATGAAATGACAGCGCTCAGTATTTATTACCACATTCGTTCTGAAAGCAGAGAAATGCCACTATTAGTAGAGATTGCTTCTTGTAAATACCTGTGATTCACTGCAGAAATATCGTTTTGAAGTGTCTTGATGCTCCCTGGTGAATTTCTAGTAGTCACTTCCTATCTTGTAAAACAGGAGAGTAATTTTAATGGCGCTTCCTTTATCCCCCCTCTGGCAAATGAACAGTTGTCATAAAGCTCCACTGAATCAGGATGCTGACCTCCTTTTGCATCAATTCCAATAATTGCACCCTTTGAGAGGGGACTTCCTCCTTTAAACAGTGACAAGAAAAGACAGCCCTCACCACTTCATGCATTTTTATCTCTACAGTTGAAGGTTATGGGTATTATGATGCACAAACTGTCATCTTAATGTTTGTGTTTAACTGCATCGTATGGAAAAAATACAGATGTGAAAAGCACACTAAGCTTGGGAATGCTGTTTTTGTGTGCTTGAGCATGCTTTTTTAATTATGCTGAGGATTTGAGTTTCATATTCAGTGCGTAAAATGTGCTTTTTTCCTTTCTCACAAGAGGGAGAGTAACGTATGTATTAGGAGTGCTTGCAAAACTTGTTAGACTCTCCTACAGGTTCCTCAGAGAAGAGGGTCCAGCTTTGCAGCTGCTCTGTGTACCTACAAGGAGTTTTCATCTCTCCCACAGCTTTGTAGTTAAGCACTTTGTCTTCCTTGGGAGCTATAATAAGTCTTTTGTCCATAGGAGCCAAAAATGCTGAGGGAGTGGGAAGGGGAAAGACAGCCTACAGCAGACAATTCTTTGGCAATCTGTATGTGAGGAAAGATTTCTTGTTTTCAATTCCCTGTGCATGGGATTTATTTATACTTCATTAACCAGTCCAATTAAACAGATTACTTTTTTTAATTCAAAGTATATTTAAGTTGTAAAATACAAAGTCCTGTTAAGTTCTGGGTTTTGAGGGATGTTGTATAATGTTTCACATCTTTAAAGTTTGTTCTTTTTTCTTCATAAAATTTGGGGGTTATTTGGTTTGGTTTGATTTGGGTTTTTATTGCTGGTGTGGTATGTAAAGAAAGCCAGGTGTGTAATGGAATTTGTCTTGCCTGTGCCCTAGCATTTGCAGTTCTCATCATCCTTGATGTTAGTTTAGGAGATCACTGGGCTCTTGTTGAGGTTCAGGCTCCATTCCAGTGCAGGTTATGACAGCTGTAATTTAAAACTTTCTCAAAAGTTTTGGTAGGTGTAGCAGAAACAAAGTGGTGTGCTTCTCTCACAGCAGTCTGAAATAATTCCTTCTTTTTGATTGTTCAGGGATTTTTTTGTTTCGTTTTGTTTTGGGGTTTTTTGGGGTTTTTTTTTTTACTATTTTACAAATAGGCTTTTCACCCAGGAAAAAGCTAAGAAATTTTCATCTAGGTCAGGGAGTGAAAAGGTTCTGCAAAATATATTTTCCTTTTCATTTTTCCCTGCTAAAGAATTAAACAACATGCCACAAACCCATTCTTCTTGTAATTAAATGCAAGAATTTTGAATGAAGCACCTTGTTCATATACCTGCAGTATATGCAGTCAGGAATCTGACATGATTTGAAAATGACTGCTTAATTAGAGTTAGAGTAATTTAATTCAATTTAATGATCTTTTAACCACTTGCAGAATTAGCTGTCCAGATTACCTACTGCTGCTTACTGGAGAGGTGAAGCTTGTGGGAAATGTGTTTGTGTGTATTTGGTGTAAGGGATTTTTTTGTTTGTTTGATTTGTTGGTTTTGTTTTTATTTTTGTTTTTTTTTTTTTAAGAATTGTACTTGAGTTTTGAATTTGTCTTAAATCACTGTCAGATAAATATGGGGTTGAACTAAATAACATGTTTACTTAGCACTGATTGCTATTTCTGAATGGTTTTTAGGGCTGTATTTTGTGGAAGCATTCATATGCATATATATTCTACTAAGTGTGCTGTGCAATTGGATTTTTAAAACTCATGGTAGAGTCATCATATAGAACATAGCAACTTGCCTTTAATAATGAGATGTACTTTTATGAAACAGCTGAATCTCACTTTGGTTGTCAAGCTGTAATCTACTGTTTCTGAAGAGTGATGTAAAACATAGTGACCCTGCATGACCTATTTGAATTTATGCTTCAGTCCATATTTCAGTTATTTATTTATCTGACTAGACTTGTAAAACTTTTTCTACTTTTTTTTTCTAGGGTGGAGAGAGGAAGTTTATACAGCTGAACATCCTTAACTTTAAACTGTTCCTTCAGAAAGAATTTGTATAGCAGCTAAAACTTGTAGATGAAAGCAACTAACTATTTCAGCAAGCGTACCATAAAACTAGAAATGTGGAACATTTTTATCTAGGTGTGTTTGCCAATCCAGATGTTGCTCTCTCATTATGATTTTCTGCTGTGCTCTAGGAAAAAGCACATTGCCATGCTGCTTTAATGTGCTTTCACCATTGTGTTGGATTGGCAATGTGTGGTATCGTTGAAGTTTTCTGTAGGAAACTTGCTCTAGACACCCACTTTCCTCTGTGGGAGTTTGCAGCTTGTCTGTTAGGTTAGTTTTTTATGTTTGTTCAACTGCTGCTTTCCTTCATATGGAAGGGAGGAAGGGGGAGCACAACTGTGATAATGCGCTGCCAAGTTTCAAGCAGCTACGGCTCTTAAAAACCCACATACAGTTTCCCCCTTATGGGGAAGAATCCAAAACAATTCTTCCAGCAATAACCTCTGTCTTGCTCAGGAGATTCTGTCTGCTATGTTGTTTTGAGCTGTCCTAGTATGTGTCCTGCAAGATTGAAGTACAATTTAGAGTTTGGTTAGTGGTTGTACTTGTGCATAGAATAATGGTGTTATTTCTGCTACCCAGTGCAGACCCATGGTGGTAGGATGGTGGAGTTTTAATGAATGACTTTGCATGCCTAATTATGATTTTGCACAATCCATTTTTACAAATGGCTCTTCTGGTGATAATATTAAAATAGGCGGTGGTCAGAGGAATCTGCTCATGTCGCTGATCTAATTATGTGGAGATGTAGTTAATATAACATGATACACAGCTTAGTTTTTGGTGAACGTTTGTTCTGTTGTTCAGTGGTCAGATTTGGGCTTACTTCTAAGTTTAGAGAAACAGTTAGAAAGGTTCCCTTAAGTGGCTGTTAATCTTTTTTTAGAGCTGGAGGGCTAAATCCTCAAAGACTGATAGGGGTATGCAAATTCAGTTGTGACTTGCCTGCCAGTGAGCTGAATGGTATCAAGTAGGAATCTTACTTTCTTTCTTTTTTGTTTAGATATTGAAGAAGAATAAAAATCTCCTCAAAGGTTTGGAAGGTTGAATGTGATCAGCATGAAGAGCTTAAAAGCAAAGTTCAGGAAGAGTGACGTAAGTACTTCTGCTATGTTTGACTGCTGGTTTTCATGCTGGAAACAAGTTCTTCACTCCCACCTTGATAAGCTTGTAGGTTAATGAATTACAGAGAAGAAAGCACAAAGGCAACAGCTGAGTACAGTATGGAGTAGGCTGTTTCTATTTGTAGAGCTATTATCTGTTATGCAAATTAGCAGTATTTTACTACCTTGGTCCCCATAGCTGAATCATACACGTCTGTGGGGTCTGCAGAACTTCTGTTAGATTGTGCTGGTGCCCAGATTGGAACTTTGTTCCAGGTTTAGGGTTAAGCCTCGTAAGGACTTTACTACCCAATCATATTTCTGTCTAAACCTAATACTGTTCTTATCAGTGTGGTGTTTGAGCACTTAACGTAATGTCTCCCCAGTCTGTGGCAGGGTTTCTTTGTCAGCAAGAATACAGGAACCAGCTGAGCAATTAGGGCAGCTGTGGTATATCAGTTCTAGTGTGACAGGAGGGGTATGAGGCTTGAGCAGTGGGGAAGGAGGACACAAATAGGGAGGTTCTCAGAAGAATCTCCAGAACAGCATTTAGAGAGACATTAGGCTGTACATAATCTTGTTGGTTTTTATACAAGTATTGGTTGTTGTACAAGTATTGGTGGATACCCAATTTTGACTATTTGAAGTATTGCTTACTAATGTATGCATGCAATACTAAGGAAGTATTGCTTACAAACTTTGAAGTGTTGTTTACTATTGTATAGTAAACAATACTTCCCTTGGAGCAGTGGAACTGCTGTAGTCTAGTCCTGTTCTTGTCCTACTACTCATCCCAGGTTTTTGTGTCACTAGTAAGAAGTCTGTGAAATAGGCGGGTTTGTGTTTGACTTTCCAGATATTGTATGGAATTTCTAACAAATATTCATCATCTGTGCATAATGTAGTGTTTCATTCTTCATCCCAATTTTTTGTGCCCTTTTGAAAGAGATGATGTATTGTTTGTCATCGCCAGATTTGCATGGGGTCCTGGGGCAGCCATGTTGGATGAAGGTGCTTAGGTGTGAAAATGGAGTGTCTTAAGAAGTTTTGATGTTCAAGAGTAAGGTTACACAGTGCATTGAATGGGTGTTTTGATGTAAAGATGGTCTTACAGCACACCGTTAGAGTAATGTGCCTTTAGCCAGCTTGCACATCAGTAGCAGAAGAAGGTAGAGTCACTGTCATGGTGTGACTGCAGTTGTGCTGACTACTGCTCAGAAGGAATTTTGTGGATTAGCATTTGGAGCAGCTGCTGAATTGGTGTCCTTGCAGCAGCACTGGTGGATGCTTCGCTCCTTCAGTTTAGCAATAGGTATTTCTTAAAAGACTGCCTCTATAAGCAAGCTAAATATGTAAACCAATCTTTGCTTTCTAGAATGTCTAGAATATTTCAGAAATCTTCTAATTTTGGGTGCAGAGGGAAACATTTTTCACTACTTAAGCAGTATTTGATTTTGCTGGTTGCCAGATTGAATCAGCCAGTGGCACAATGTCTTGTGCCACTTCACAGCGAATAAAAATAATATCACAAGTCTCTGGTGTCCCGTCTCACTGAACTTGCCTTTCAGTTTAGAACTGCTAGAGTTCCATGGTCAGATTTTGTTGCTCCTGTTGCAATGAGCAGCAGCAATTGCTATTTTGAGTTCACCCACACCACTAAAACTTTTAATAGGCATCTGCTTGGGTAATGAGAGCGGTCTGCTGGCTAATACATGAACACACTTGGAAGTTAGGTGTGCCCATGTGTTATGATGACTTCATTCACACTTTTATGCTTCTTGGCTGGGCTGCTGCTCTGGAGCAAAGGCTAAGTGACATGTGTGATGAAACCAGACCTTGCTGTAGGGGTTCAGCCACAGTCATAAATTGCGCTGGTTCACTTATTCCTCACTTATCTAGCCCTGATAGCTTGTGTACGCCTCTCCCCAAAATCAAGGGCAGTCTGAACGTAATTGCTGTTTTGATACTACTGCTGTCTACTGGCTGGAGACAAGGTTGACCACAAAGGATTTTTCAGATACCTAAAATTTAGATATGCATCTCTAAGAGCACAACAGTCTAAATCCATGACAGTCTGGTTTCCTCTGTTTTGAAGCCAAGCCTTAAGGGCATAATTCAAGGCAACCAACTGGAGCTGTCCTATATTTTGTGCAAGATAAGCAAGGAAAATTCTCTTCACTTTCCAGAAGCTGCTTTTAGTTACAGATTTTGAGGGGGAGAAAAAGGATGCCTTTTTAATGGGAATTGGTTGTACTTGGTCTCAATTTATAAGATGTGATAACTGCTCTTGGATTGGGGATGAGGGTAAAGTCAGAAGGGGTGGATTGAGTATTTTTCTCATTGCTCTCTAAAAGAAATCTTTAATGTATTGTGTTTTAGAACTGAAGATGTCTTAGGGTAAGGAAGAATACTTTTGTCTGTAATCTCATTGTTAACATTAAAAAATAAGGATTAGGAAGAGTAGGAGGTAAGTCTTCAAGATGTGCATGAGAAACAGGAATTACAAACAATTCTCCAGCAGTAGGGCTGATAACATAAAACTCTGGACCAGAGTGCTGACCATGAAGGAAATTTTAGTGATGTATTGAAGCTCTCTAGGCTTTCCTGAAGTGGCTGAATTAAAAAGGATTTTTTAATTATTTATTAATTAATTAATTAAAATTAATTAATTAATTAAAAAAAAAACTGCTGATATTCATGTATATTTCTTGGTGTCCCTGACAGAAGACATTGTTTTGGTGCTCAAATGACACCAGTCTTGATGCTTGTGAAAGAAATGGCCCTGCTCCCTCTTTTTCCACATCTGCTCTTCTCATTTTGAGGGTATCTGACCCTGCAGTGAGCCAGTTCAAGGACAAGAAGTGATGGAAAAATACTTTGTGGGTTGAGTGTCAGATGGGTAACTCTCTGCTCTGTGTTACTGTAGGGTCAGCCTTGGGAGGAATGGTGGAAGTAGGAGGAACAGCAGGTCATAATTTTCTCTGGTTGTTGCTTGGTTTAGTTCCATTGTCAGATCACACCCTGAGAATACTGGTGCAGAAAGCACAAGGGTGGGAATGCCAGCAAAGATGTTGCATGAATGCACAAGTAAATAAGGCTGCTAATTTAAATATTTAGCAGGATTTATATAGTCCACAGCTGAGAGATGACAATATGACTCTTAGACGAAGAGAGACTCCTCACTTCATGGTTTTGCTATATCTCTGTATTTCACCTGATTTATTGTGTGTGAAGCCAGCCCCATTAACTGGAGAATCCTTTGTCCTTGACACACTTAATCACTGTGAAATCCTTCCTGGGGGTGACTGTTGCCATGTGAACACGTGTGTTTGGAGAGAAGGAATGAGATTTATCGCTCTGTCACAAATGACTATTGTCAAAGCATGATGTGTAGTCACAGGAGGATGCTTGTAGACTGAGAATCTGTGAACAGGGTGCCTGGGTGGGAGCAAATGCCTAGACTGGAAGCTAAGCAGTGGTTGTGCACACTTAAAGAATGTGTAGACAACAGAAACCGCAGTCATGTCTTGACAAAGCAGCAAGTCTCTTCTGTCTGAGAAGCTGTATTTTTTCTACTCTCCTCATCTCTTCCTTCTCATTATCAAACTCAAAACCTACCATTAAACACATAAAAGCTGACCACCTAAAAGCACGGCCATTTTAATTGTTGCTAGAGGCTATCACATGTAACTCTTGAAAAAGTTGCTATAGTAATATCAGGAGCTATCACTTCAGAGCTGAATTTGTTTATATACAGTCCACAGTTTATTCACACAGTGGAGAATGAATGTCTCTGCCCAGTGGCCCTAAGTTCTTCATAGTTTCTGCTTAGAAAAGCAGATTTTGAAAAGTTACAATTAAAAATATAGCTACTGATGTCTTATTAGCCTCTAATATTTGAGATGGTAGTGTTTTCTGTAGTGACTGGTCAGTTTGTGGCCTTACTTCAAAAGCATCTAAAACCTTAAACAGTGGCAAAGTGAATTTTCAAATGTATGAAGATTAAGCCTGTCTAAACATGTTTTGCCTGCTTCTTAAATATGAGGTGCTCGCCAACATTTTCAGGCACCTACACATATTTAAGTATCATCTCTTGATACCAGGATGATGTAAGTGTGTAAGTGGTTTGTTCAGGTAGACTGGCTTTTAACCATGTTCTTGGTTACTCCAGAAAAGGCATATTGTGTGAAGGCTGTCATGGTTTGGATTGTTTTCACTGTCTTAAGCCTGTCTTCACTGTAGACAAAAACTGAAAAGCTTGAGGACCCTTCTCTGTAAGTATTGAAGATCATCTGAAAAACACATACTGCAATTTGACAGAGACCAGTTTTCTTCTAATTGCTATCTTGTTGAATGAACAAGAAGATTAGAATTGGGATTTGTTTCCAAATACCCTCAATACTGAATAATTAAAGTAGTAGAGTGTTTTTTAACATTGAAAATTTACTGTGCAGTTCACCAAAAAAATACCTAATGTCAGAAGCAGAGCCGAGACAGGCTGGGATTCCCCAATGCTACTTACCAGCTTTAACTTCTGGTATTTCTGGACATGCCTGTATGTTGTACTGTTACATGGGTGTTGAGAAGTTTGCAGTTCTAATGAAAATTTCTGCTTTTTGGCCCTTGCTGTGGTCATTGTTCCATAAATCTCAAAATGATGAAGCAGTTAGGTATGTTGTAGTATAAAATCTTAATCTAGACACTATGCTAATTAAGCCTTGGCATTTTTTTTTAGTGCTGAATGTTTGAAGTAGTGAGTTTACATTTAGCAGTTTCTGAAGTATAAAAAGCTAACCTACTTGGGGGTTTGGAATGGAAAGATTGCTGGGACACATTCAATTAAAATCTGTGTTCTTGTATGTTCTGGGCTGAATGTGTGGGAGAACAAAACTTGGGTGGGGCAACTTGAAAAGTAATAAAGCAGGATCTCCTGCAGACAGCCCTTAAATTGCTCTGTCCATTGAAAGCTACAATTAACCTAAAAAGTAGCATGTGATTCAAATTGCAGTATCTGCTTTGTACATAGATACTTTCTTTCAGGGTAATTGTGACAGAAGACCACCACATACCAAGTTCTCTCTGGCAAAAAAATTGAAATGGCAGTGTTGTTTGACCATTGGGCGCAATTACTTAGAAAATGAACTACTGAAGCTTGCTTTTATTTCAGTATCCTGCTTTTATTGTGTGTTGGATTGAATCAGGCTGAAACACATCATCAAGTCTGTAGGTTTTGCTCAGTTTACTGTGCTCTTCAGAAGTAATCTCTAATTCTACTATACAGTGTGTGGTGGAGCGTTGATCTCTGGAGCATACAGATTGACATCAACCATTCTTCTTGGGAATGGGAAATTGAACCTTCGTCTTGAAACAGGTGCTGTGGTTCCTGATTCTCCCTCCCTCTGTTAGGAGTCAAGAGTTTTACCTTCCACCCCATGTTCTGCTATTTGTCTTCATGCCTCCAGTTCTAAGCATACTCTGTGCTCTACACAGCTTGCTCTGCTTTGTCCAGGAAAGAAATTAAACATGTTCTGAATATATTAGACTAAGACCTGCTGATGGATCCAGTCAGTTTGGGGTGAACCTCTTGCCATCAGATAGTGCATTTTCTTTATTATTCACAATAGGAGCATCCTCAGAGTAGATATAAAATTATTTTGTTCAGGTGAACTGTAATTCTGGTGTGCAGTAGCCCTCTATGAGGGGGCCAATATCAACCCAAAAGTTATGTAGCATCTCTTTTAATAGTGAAAAGAAAATGTAATGGAGAGGACAAGTGAAGACTGACAAATAAGAGTGTGGGAAAACAGAAGGGATGCAAGAAGGTCTGAAAGGGAGAAGAAAGGAGGGACAGTTGAAGGGTCAGAGTTACTATTTTGGTAGCTGTTCTGGGAGAAGAAGCAACTGGGCTGCTGTGGATTGCCTGTTGATCATCTGTCTCTGGATGGGAAAGTATGAGAAGTGTTTAAGGCTAAATAACTTGCAGATATTCTATAAACCACCTGCAGCATCTCCAAACATTTGAGACAGAAAGGAGAGGGAATTGGTTAAATGAGAACTGTGCTGTGGTGTTTGGAATTACAGTAGACAAACCTGGGTTGGAGTTAGTTTACTTTGAATAAACACATGGTTATTTCCTTAAACAGGATTATGAAATGGAAGTGAGTAGGAAGAAGAAAGGCAAATTGGCATATACAAACTGGAGAAAACTAGTATTTTTGAATCTGTTGGTAACAAGAAAGGAATCTTTTTGTGTAGAAACATTTCTTTTGTGTCCCTTTAAAGAGAGCACAAAAGTTCAAAGACCTTCCAACTTTGGAAGAGTTGGAAAAAAAGTATTTGTAACTTTTTCATTTATTTGTTTCTCTTTAGTAAGATTAAAATGTAAAGTAAATAAATTTTAAAATTATAAATGAGCAGTCTGCATGTCCTTATTGTGGAACACTATATCCCGTCTTCCTTTTTGGCACCGCTCGTGTCTGATCTGATATGAAGTTGTCTGTTAAAAATCATGTGAAAGAGAGGACTTTCAGGAATGGCCCAGTCTTTGTGTTTGAAGGCTTTTGTCTTGTCTTTTGTTGTTAGTGGAGACAGTTTGCTGTGAATATCTGCTGTAATATTGTCTAGGGAATACAACACCCATGCACTTTTATTTTAGTGGAGATTTGAGCCTTTTCATTCTGTGCTTGTATTTTGGTAGACTGAGAGAGATACAAGAAGAGAACAAATGCTAAGGAGTGAGTCAGACTGAAAGAGGTGTGTTAAATACCTTACTCCAGAAATGCGTTCTAGTGCTATTCTCCAAGAAGCTGTTCTGAGTGTGTGTAGTCCAGGAGAATATTCAGAATTAGGGACATGTCAAACCCTTTTTTGCTTCCTTGCACATTGTCACATATGAGGTGTGCTGGATATACATCTCTTAAATGCTCTGAATATCTGTGAAGCTAAAGCATAGAGTAGAATCACTGTGTCAGTGGCTATTCTTCCCTGGAAATGGGAAGTCTGGACTGGTGCTGTTCTGATATCTGAAGACCTATTTTTCCTATTTCAAGACCCAAATGATCTGGACAAAGCTACAGCCTTGAGCTTTTAAAAGTACTGTTAGCATTGAGCTGGCAAAAGCCATCACAGTGGAATGTGTTTTAACTGAAGCTTCAGGATATCTTATTTCTTAGACTCACAGTTTATATGCACATTTATTGTTACTGCAGGTACTATCTCTTCCAGTATTTAGGTTGTTATGTGGATTCCATAGTTGATCTTGAAGTATTTTGAGGTAGAAAACTCTTTAAGTAGTGCTCTTATTCCACATGACACTACTGCTACTTTCTACTGTTTGGATTTTGAGAGGTGGCATTATATAACTAGCAAAACATAATCTGAAACTGGCTAAATTTACTCCTGTATGGCTAAATTTACTCCTGAGTGAGGATTCTCATTCCCCAGATATGCTGCATGTGAGTGTCTCAGATGAAATACACAGCTGACTGTCCAGAACACTTGCATTGACATGATTGCAATGGTAGAAGCAAAGGTATTTTAATAACTTTGCAACTGGTGTGGTTGCCAATGCGTATGGATGTGCCTGAAATAGCTGTGTGGTTCAGTTCATGGGTGCATACCTCTCCTCTTTCATCTTTGCTTCTTTGCTGTGTGTGGTGGAAACTTCTTAGGAATATTGCCAATTTGGGTAACCTGTCTGGTTATGCAGAGCCTGAAACAGGGCCCTTTGAAGTCAGAAGAAAGACTTCAGTCTGCTTGAAAGAGCATTGAATCAAGAACGAAAACCAAAATGCTGGCTCCATGGACACACATGGCCGGCTCCAGTGAGGGATGGATTCCCCCTCAGTGTGGCGTTAAAATACACTTGGATATTGAAGATGCTGGGATTGGCAGGTTATCCAACAGTGGCTTCTTTTTGGGGTCTAGAGAAGGTTGAGTTTTTGTTCTTTTCCTCCAGCTTTTTTTTTCCTTTTGGGGATGATTACTTATGGCATGACGTGATTCTGTTTGACAGGAGCAATGGCAACCCACTACATCTGGTTTCAGTCTTCCCTCTTTTAATTTAATACCACTGTCCTTTGCCTTATTGCCACAGGTCTGGAGAAAAAGTCCTTCTCCATTGTTCTTTACTAGCTGCCTTAAAGTAATTAAAAGGCTGCAGTAAACTATTCTGGAGCCTTTTCTTCAGGCTCAGCAACCCCATCTGTCTCAGCTTGTCCTCAAAGGAGGGGTGCTCCAGTCCTTTGATTTCCAGCAGGTCCCTGTCCCTCCTGTGCTGGAGCCCAGCTCTGGATGCAGTGCTCCAGGTGGGTGTCAGCAGAGCAGAGCAGAGGGGCAGAATCCCCTCCCTGCCCTGCTGCCCACGGGGCTCTGGATGCAGCCCAGGACACGTTTGGCTCTCTGGGCTGGCAGTGCCATGGCCGGGGCATGTGCAGCCTCTCAGCCACAGCACCCCCAAGCCCTTCTGGGCAGGGCTGCTCTGGGGCTGCTCATGCCCAGCCTGGGCTGGCACCAGGGCTTGTCCCAGCCCAGGTGCAGCAGCAGCACTTGGGCTTGTTAAATCCCATGAGGCTCCCACAGACCTGCTTCTTGAGCTTGTCTGGGTCCGTCTGGATGGCATCAGTCAAACACACCTCTTGGTATGGTGTCGTGTGTAAATTTGCTGAGAGTGTCAGCTGGCTGTGTCACAAATGGAGACGGTGTGCAGTACTGGTCCCAGTACAGACCTCTGAGGGACACCACTCATCACTGATCCCCATCTGGACATGGGGACATTGATGACTGCTTCCTGGATGTGGCCATCCAGCCGATTCATTATCCATAGACAATCCATCAGAGCCATGTGTCTCCAGTTGAGAGAGCAGGACTTTGGGAGAGGCCATGTGTTGATAACACATTATCGATTATTTCTGTGTGCTTATCAGGGGCAGAAGCAGTACCCTTTTCTTTAATTCCTTCACTGTGGCTAAGGGAACCTGAGCAGTATACCATGGGCTTATGCCTTACATTGTTGAGAAAGACTACAAATTCAAACTGTCTTGGAGGTGTTACTGGCATGTTACTGTGTAACAGCATATTTAAGGCTGGGATTCTCGTGGATTTCATTTTGACCACCCAACTGTATTCCTGTCCCACTTGGTACAAACAGCCTGTTGCTGTCTACTTTTGCTGGATTTGTCTCACAGCTCTGGATTTGTCTCCAGTCCTGTGTCAAAGTGTGATAAATGCAGCAGGCAGTGTGCATTCCTGCAGCCCTGGTGTTGCAAATAGGACTGTGCGTGTGAAGTGCTGCACAGCAAGAAGCTGCCCTAGGCTTCGTGTTGGGCAGCAGTTTTTTTTTCCAGTAGTGAATACCACTTCTTAATGCATATGTTGTTTGCTTGTAAACTTGGAGTTGCTCAGTGTGTTTTGGTTTTGTTTCTCGTAGTGTAGGTTCCTTGTGTGCAAGCCAGGTCTCGCTTCAGCTGGATTGCTGTGCTGGTTATTTACCATGTTGTGCACTCAAGAGGAAGGTTGTGTTTCCATGTGTTTGTGAGGAACATTAGCTCAGATTAATGTCACAGCAAAAGGGTCTTGAAAGTTTCCAGCGGTGATGCACTGCAGCTATCTCCATTTACTCAGATGATGGTAAGATGCATAAGGTCAGATATAGGCTGTTGGCATTTTATGTTTGTGAGTAATTTTGCTTTCCTTAGAGGGTCATTTAAGGAAAAAAAGTAATTTATATTAATTTATATTGTTTTCTAAACTGTGATGTAGTGAATGGGATGGGAGAAGCATGAGCAGTGTGTGGGGAAAATGGCTATAGGTAAGTTACTGCTGTTGAAGGGTGGCCACTGTTTTTTGTTGAAATGCTTGGGATTTTGGGATAGTATACGGCATGTTTTTTTCTCATTGTTATGCGTGATGCTTGCTCAGTCATTACACAAGCGGTGGTAAACTCCAAAGCTTCTTTATTATTTCCTTTTAATTTAGGCTAGCTTGGGGAGCATGGGCACTCCTCTGGCCATAGAAGTTTGTGTCCAGACTCTTCTCATTCACTGTGTCTTTGTAGAGTTTTGGACAAATGAGCAGCTGTGGCTGCTGTTTCACCCTGTAAAATACACAGTATCTCTGTCATTTAGCCCTGCAGTGTTGAAGGGAGGGTGCCCAGTCCAATTTGAGAATTTCTCATGCAAAATGGAAGAACATGAAGTCAGTGTTCTTCAGAGACCAGGAAGGTGATTTTAGCAAATTAACTTCCAGCTGAAATGTACTTGTCATTTTCAGTGTGTTTTTCTGCTAGCATAAGAATGTAATTATTATGCCCTGGAACTCCGTGCAAGGGAGTTTCTGTGCCTGGATTTTAGATTTAGAATATGCTTCATGCCACTTCCAAACCCAGACTATCATGATACTTTTAGATGTATCTTTATAAGTAACTTTATAATTTGTTCTTGAAATGCTAAGATACCTGTTTGCTGCAGTGGAGACTGTGATTGTATCTGCCTGTAAGCTAACAAGAAAAAAGCCTGCTATCTAGAAATTGTGCATAAATATTACTTAATGACAAATATCTTTCTGCTCTCTGGTAGTAGGAATTCTTCCACTCATTTTCCTCTCCTGTCTCCTGCGTAGCTCCCATAGGTTTGTTCAATAACTGTGGCTGAGGCAGAATTTTAATTTCCTTAAATTTATGTTTCTATTTTAAAATAGATAGTTTTTCTGATATTTGGTTCACTTCCTCCTACCCTCCACTGGCCTGTAAATTACTTTAGCAGTGCTCAGGATCTTCAGTTTTATGAAAGTAGGATTGTTTCAGCTCTGTACACAAGGCAAACACAATTAGAAAATTACATCCTTTGACATAAGAAAAACAACCTTGTATGCAGTACAGGTACTGAAGGTGGCTGTAAACAAACTTAGTATAATCTCATGACGGGTGGAGGGAATGGACATTGCAAATCTTGCCATTGGAATTTATTTAAATTGAAAATCATGTGAACTGCCAATGCAGTACAGTAAAGGAAGGAAAGGTCAGGAGACTGGAAAAGAGGCTCAACTCCTCATCTTTCAATGAGATTTTTTGCAACCTTGTTCAGGGATTTATTATCCCACTTTCATACTTTAAAAATAAGGGAAAGTGTGGAAAAATATTTCAGTGGGGTAATTGTTGTGGATAGAATAGTAATTTTGCAGTGCTCAAATACTTTGGAAACATGTGGACTGTGTAAATTCCCTTTAAGGAGAGACAAACAGCTTCCACCGTACCCAGACTAACAACTTTTGGAGTTCCAGATAGCTTGGGTTTCACCAGACTCTTCTGACTTCGGTGTGTCAGCTATGGTGGCCAAGAAAAACCAAACTCTGTCTCTTGAATCCCCCCCATTTAAAATCTGTTGGTATTTAGTGTTGCACACTGCTGGAGATCAGACCTGCTTTGCAGGGCACTTGAGTTTGTCCAGATATGTGTAATAGAACTGCATGAGGGTTCCATTAGTAAGAGGCAGAGGGATGACTTTAAATATGGAAGTTGTAAATGCCCCTGATGATAGTTTCCTTTAATTATCTTTTCTGAGAAGTTGAGACCTATGTTTATGGTGACAGGATGCTGAGGACTTTGTGGGATCACATCTTTCACATTTTAGTAGTTCAGTTGTAGGATTACACACAGGTTTTGTCAATGCATGATCGTGCTCTGACCTAGAACATGTCCCCTTCTGCTTTCAGTGTGTGTGTGTGATTTTGGATAAATTGTCAGTTTTCACACACAGCTGAAATGCATCTTCTTTTCAAGTATGTTTGAGTAATCCATAGTGATTAAGCAAAACAAGTAGGAAAGAATGTGATCTTTCTATATGCCGTGATTGTAATGACCCCCTCTTTGCAATAAATCAGTTGTTTGTCAGAAGACTCATGTCTGCATAAGCACACGACATTGCTGCAGACAGGAAGTGCCCTAGTCTGTTGACCTCGTCTCCCAGGGAAAATCAAAAGTTCTCATTAAATTAAAAAAAAATAACAAAACCCAGAAAAACTCCCCCAACTTGTCTTAGTGGAAGATGAAGGCAATAATATGTATAACCTCTTTCTTTTCTGTTGTTTATGAATGTGCAATCTGATATTTAAATTGCTTTTAAAACCTTTTTAATGCAGCTGAAAGGAGTGAGGTCAGATATATTTTGTTAGGGTTATATTACACTCCACAAGGGTGAACAGGAAATGGTTTAAAGGAATGCCAAGAAGCCCCTATTCCCTAACCAATTCCCTTGTTTTTTCTTAACCAGCTTTATTTCACATTGCATGCTTCAGCTGCTGTGAGCATTTCTGGGTTGAGTATAGGGGCAGGTTTCAGTGTGTTCTTAAGTTACATCACCCAAGTTCCTCTGCCTGCATTTTAAAGAAGAAAACTGCCTGGATTCTAAATACAACTGTATACAGACTAAGTGTGGTGAAACAGAGATCTTGCTATGTGTAGTTATGATCTGTTGGAAGTGGTATGTGTGCTAATTTATTGACACTGTTAATGTGAAAAGAATATTCATCACAATTTCCAATTATTACCACTGTCCTCAGGAATTTGTATATGAATTTATGCGGTACTATCCTTATTTATTGACTTTATTTCTTGAATTCTTATTCTTCTGATTCTAGATAGGTTTTCTTCAAAGCAGCCTTTTTTTTGTCATCAAGTTTAACTACAGAAATTTGAAAGAAACGTATTACCAAATCCATGCTCTTACAAACTATCAACCTCCCATGCCCAAAAAACCCAAACCAAAACAAAAAAACCCATCGAAAACTCAAATCCAGGTTTAAGTGTTTCTGTATCATACACTAACCGAAATATTTAAAGACCGTTTGTCTCATCATTGGTTTTACTTGTCACCTAGAATATTCAGTTAAGTAACACAAAGAAACACCTTGTAGAAAAGAAATTTTGGAAGTAGATGTTTCAAAGAGCTGCAGGGAATGTAGCTTGTTTTGTGGAGTGATCTGTACACAGCTTGAACTTGGGCTTCCTGCTATTCATAGGTGAGGTAAGTCCCTTCCTCTGTGGGGAAGGTCACTTGCTCTAGAGCAAGTCACTTGCTTCCTGAGGCTTTGAACAGAAGCAGTGAAGGTTCTCCTAACACCTGTTTTCTGATCTAAAAGCTCATAGATGTTTTCAGACCTGACCTGTCTGATTCTAGGAGTGCATTTAGTGGTTGGTTAATAGGGCAAATCTTGAAAACATTCACAATGTTTACCACAGTGCTGCCACAATGAACATCCAAGACTAGACCAGAAATGTACTAAATTCCTTCACAGTGTGTGTGATGTGGATTTTTTATAGTCTTGTCTCTTCACAAGTCATTTCAAACACATGCACATTAAGTGTAAGTTTCAAAACTAACCTTAAATAGTCGCATTAGGCATTATCCTGGGCTCTTTCAAACTTGGATATCAACCCAGGATATCTAAAGTATGACAAAACTAGATAAGCTGACCAATAGTGTTGGTACATGACCTGGAGTTTAAATGTACTAATCTCCAGCTCCTATTAGGAATATGCAGTTGTAGCTTGTGGACACTGTGATTTGGCTTCCCAGGGTTCAGCAACTTTGCTGACCACCAGGATTAGGTGATCTCTTGTAACAGTGTTTACAGAAGTCAGAAATATTTGCACAACAGTAATTATTAAAAAAGACTAGGCGCTGTGGTTATGAAATCCATCACCCATAACAATAATTAACACTGAATGGTTGTGTAGAAGGCATGTAGTATGCTAAGAATCTACAGCTGGGACTGAGTGCCTGCTACATGAGATCAAAACCATGGTTGTTGAATACTGTAACTTATTAAACATGGGGACAGGACCTTATAATGTAATTAGAGGGTCTTCTCTAGTCTTTCTGACATTTGTAATTCTAGGCTTAATTGGTTTTTTTGTGCAGTTAATCCTTATCAGATGCGTGATTTGTTGCACCTTGGGTTTGTAAGGCAAGACTCAAAATTACAGATCTTCTGGTGTTACATCCCTTGCTCACCCTGCATTTCTGATCAGTTTTCTGTTTCTTCCTGGGCTCTTTTTGTAGCGGAAGAGACCAACAGAGAAGACTGCCTACTGTTTTTCTTTCTACTTCAGGAGTACTCTGGCAAAGTCCACTTGAGACATTTGCTGGATCTTTACCACTACTTGCTTCCTGCATGGGTGGAGAGGTCACTTCAGTCTCTCTTTTTGGGAAATGGGTTAAGACATTTGAGATTACCTGCATTGCTGAGCCCTGGAGAAAAGTTCTTGGTTGGAAGCGAAACAAACAGAAAAACTAAAGGAAAAGAGAATATGTCTATTAACATGGAGTCTTAGTTTTATTTGAAACAGAAAAATAGAAGCTTGCACTGACATGAATCATCATCATCCATGTTCTGTTCCTTGTTTTCTCTTCAGCTGATAGTGGGTGGAGTTCAAAAGTATTTCAAGCTAAACTAACTTCAGAAGACACCAGTTTGGGATTGCGTTACCATCGGCCTCCATTGTCCTCCTGCAGCTTTGAGGATCTTCTTGGCGTTTCTTCATGTGGGTTTTTCACACTGCCCTCGAGGCATTGTGCTTACCAACAGATCTTAGTTGTTGTTGCTGCTATAATGAAAAGCATTGCTGCTAAGCCGTGCCTTCTTCCCTCTTTCCATATCCCTTTGCTGTTCCCTGCGAGCTTATTGTGTGTATGTCTGTACCACAGAAAGCTCGTACTCGGCCAGGATCTTGCTATGCTTAGTGCTGTTATTTTTGTCTTCCCTTCTTGCCTTTCCAGTTTGAGGGGTTCTTCTTTTATGAGGCTTTGTTGTAAAATGAAAGCCGCATTTCCCACTTATAAAGTACCAAATGCAGATGATCGTACCTTAAAAGAGACACTGTGCTCGTTTGTGGAGCAGCGGGTAAAACGTGATTTGTGCTACACAGACATGCCGAACATTAATAAATTCCAATCACCCAAGTCGATGAAAGACACACATTATCTGTTTCTGGCAAGAATTATATTGCATCTAATTAGGCCCAACTTTAGAACATAGCATTTCATGAGGAAAGTTAATTACAATGCCTTTAGTCTTTGTTACAAGAAAGCAGTGGTGGGGAAAATCAGCAGTTGACGTTAATTTGTGTTCTCTTACTTAATCAGTCTTTTAGTATGTAAGCTTGTCAGGGCTGCCATGCACAGCAATTTTTGGGAAGAATGTAATTTCAGCTGATGAAAATGACAAAGAATCTCATTTCCAGTAGTGGAAAGCAATGTAGTGTTCATGCCATTCTCCCTCCTCAATGACTCGATACAAAGAGTGCTTTTAAGGGAGTTAATCAACTAATTTCTTTTGTATGCAAAGTGAGGTTTGGAGTTGCTGCCATTGGTGTTAAAAAGTACCAAACACTTTCTGTTTGTCATCTCTCTTACCTTCCTTCTTGATGTCCTAATTTAAACCTCCTGTCTGAGAAAAAAATTCTCCCTGATTGATGTTGGAACTATCACCACATACCCTGCAGAAGTTGTAAGAAAGTTAGGTTACCCATTTAGGAAACATCTTAAGAACATTTACAGTTTTTCTTGGGATTGGGCAGAATCAGTCTTAGGTTCCTTAGATTTCACGAGGTCCTTTGTGAGAAGAACTAGTGAAGTGTGGCTTCCCTGCATGGTTGCTTTGTACTCCTCCACTTTATCACAGTACCTGTGGTTTTTCACTCTGGCCTTCAGTGTCTGCCTTTGCTGCTCTTTTTCTGACCTCTGTGCAGAGACAGCTCTTTCCCATCACTCTCTCCAGGCTCCCCCATGTGCCTGCCAGGCATCACACAGCGTCTGCTGGGGCTGTTCCACATTACTAAAGCAGGTAGTGCAGGTAGCTCTTTGGCATTTGACAGATCAAACACAACTGCTAAGCTCATGATGCAGCCTTTGGTGGAAGCACGGTATTGTTCTTGTCAATATAATCCGTTTTTCATGAAACTTGCATGAGTGTATTTATCTTGGAGACTGCTTTCTAGCTTTTGGTAATGTTGGAGTAGGTATACTGGTGTGGAATGATTGCATAAATCTCTGGGGGGTTGGGGAGGGGGAGGAAATGGCACTAAATTAAGTTTTATTTCTAGAGGAGCAATTTTGGAACAAGAAGAGGACCCTCAAACCTATATTGCTGAGTTTGCTAAAACCAGCTTTATCAAGGTTTCTTTTGGTCACAAAGTAGTGTTAACAGAAAGCTACCAGCTGGGACCTGTTTCTAAAGCTGACAATTTATATTCAAGTATAGGGATGTGATTTCTTCCTGTGCTAAATAAACTTGTTAGGAGATCTGATTCGACTCTAAAATAAATGGAATTATGAAAGTAGTGTTGCATTGAACTTGTTTAATTAAAACTACCTAATGTGTCTGTTCTGGAGACTGTCTTTCTTTTGTCAAGCATCTGGCTATCCTTGCAATTTGAGAATAATTAAGTTTAGATTTTTTTTTTCTCTAGTGCTTTGTGCAATGGCACTTTCAACCCTGACGGAAATGTTAGGATAAACTGAACTCTGACACTCCTCTGCCTGCACTGTTTCTAATAAAAGAAGTAGACCTCTGCCTTTTGCAACATTACAATATTTTTTCCTATCTGATATCATGTATGTTATGCTGATAGGTGTAACCTCTTGCAAAGAAGAGTCAGACTTTGTCACTGTGAATGTTTTGAGAACTTCGATGATAGAACATGCATCCTGTTTCTTGCCACTTTTACACTGTTTATTCAGACAAAAAATGAAAGAATAAGGTATTTTGTCTTTATCATAATTGTGCTTTGTTGTGTGATACAAATTTTCCATCTTCACCCTTCAGAGGTTATTGACTCTCACGTGTCTGAGAATGCTTGTGCAGGAATGCTGTCTGCCTGGTGCCTGCTCTGTCCAGGCTGTTGCCTCCTCCATTCTGTCAGGGCAGCAGAGGTTTTAGGGGAGGAAGCTATTGAGATGCCTTGTTTTCAGGAGATGTTACCAGGTTTTGCCAAAAAACTGGCAGTCATTAAACAATTTTCATGCAAAATCTGCATTTTCTGTATGGGAGATACATACTGCTTTCTCAGGAGCTCTTCCCATGAGCCCATTACCTGGGCAGAGTGCTGTAGCCTAGTGAACAGGCAAAACGTGATAGCAAATCTCCTGACAGGTTCTTGCATCTCAGACAAAACGCAAGCGAGAGTGGGACAAATTCTGCAACACAGGTTCTGTGGAGCTTGGAAGCTGCTCCACAGATGCTCTTTCTGTGAGAAATGAGCTCTTTGTGGTGTTATTTGGCTTTGCTTGTCTTCCCCTCTGTCTTCTGACACCAGCAAGCAAGATGCTCCACTGTAGGGTATTGACACTGATATCACACAGATGTAATGTCTTTCATAATCTCTCTTAAGCGCACACGTGAATCTAAGTGCAAAAAAGGGTTGTTTGGAGTAGATGAATAAAAACAGTGGAATTAGTTTATTAAGACAATGAGGTTTTGCCCTCTTCTGTGGGGCATTGTTGGGACTTGTAGCAAAATGCATCCAACCACAGTCTTCATAGCTTTGAGGAATATAATACATAGTTGTGATACCATCTCATTTGAGCTGTACTGTTTCTGCTTGGGGTGTTTCAATAGTGCAGTTGTTTTGTGAGCCTGGGATGCTCTCTGGAAGGACACAGAGCCAGTGATTGCCCATTGAGTCATCTGTGCCAGAGCAAAGACTGCAGCAGGAAAGTATGTTCAAAAAGCAAATCTTGAAAACTTGGATTCAGTGGTAAAAGCAGGATTTTGCAATGCTGCCCTTTGTAAAACACAAGCAGCCTGCAAAGACCTGACTGCACAGATTTCTTTTTCCTTCATTGCTTCTAAGCTGGGTTGGGTTTGCAAGAAAAAGCTCTGGTTCCCATTGTCATCTGAAATATGAACTCAGCTTTACATTCCTGACCTGTAACACAGCTATTTCAAAACCATGCTTTTTCTCCTCCAAAACAGCATGTGTTGAATTATAATGGCCCATCCTGCAATGCAGACATTTTAATTTTCAACAGGCATGAACGTCTGCAAGGAGGTGAAAGTTCAGGGTGCGGGGGGAAGGCTAACTCAGAAAATATGAACAGAAATATGTTCCATTCCCAACCCTCTGTTCTTTAGAGCATTCTCACCAAAAGAAACTAAAACCAGAAAGAATTTTAAAACAAATTTTATCTTGAGAAGAACTTGATGCCTGTTTGAGGTTTGGAATGTAAGTCACGAATAAAAAGCCATCTTATTTTTGTGTACAACTTCACAGTGTTTAGATGGTGGAGGGAAAATGCACCTTTCAAGTCTAAAAATTGGTCTGTAATTATGCATAATCTTGCTTAGCCTTCATAGTTTGGCCTATGGGAAGGGAAACCTTCTGCAGCCAGTGCTCTCGTTTGTAAACACTTGACATTCTTCACGCCTTGTAAAGCATGTTGTCTGCAAGTTGTGTGTGCTGTTGAGTTGGTTAACTGCGGCTCCTGAAGTATCTGTTGCTCACTGCTCCGCTGGTTCTTCTCTGGGCAGAAGAGGAACATTTCCCTAGTGGAAGATAAGTTTTTTTTTTTGGTGTGGTGTGGTTGCAGATTTTTGTAGCTCAGGGACTGAGCAGCATGAGGGGTAGCTGCAGAGCTAAGTAAGGTATCAATTGTTGCTGTACTTCTGGTAAAACATAAGGATTGAGAGTTGGAGAGCGAAATTGGGAGCAAGTAACTAAAGAGCTTAAGCTGTGGTGGTGGATTGACTTTCATACAGTTCTGGAAATAATTGCTTGACTTCCTGAGAGAAGAGGAACATCAGCTCAGATTTTTGCCAAAACTTATCCACTGCCTGAATGCTGTGTGTCACCAGGGCAGCAGAGACAGCATGGATCACCCTTGGCTCCTCAGGCAGTCTTATGGAGCAGAAGGGTGCGAGAGAAGAGGAACATCAGCTCAGTTTTTTTGCCAAAGCTTATCCACTGCCTGAATGCTGTGTGTCACCAGGGCAGCAGAGACAGCATGGATCACCCTTGGCTCCTCAGGCAGTCTTATGGAGCAGAAGGGTGTTACAAGTGCTAACATAATAGGGAACATGTCTCTGCTGAAAGGATCTAGAAGTCCTGTTTGACAACACTGTGTGCAGAACTGAGATGAGGCAGTGGAGCTGTCTGTTTTCCTAGAGCCTGATCTATGCAGGAATTCACTTCTGACAATTTGGTGATAAACATGCTTTTCTTAAAAAAAATTAAAAAGTACAAGTGTCACAAATGTTTTGTTGTGAGTAGGTGAGCTGCATGGATGCAGTAAGAAAGGGCAGAAACTTAAATATGGGTACATGTGTCTGTTCTGAAGAAATGCTAAAATAGGAGGAAATTGTAAAATCAATGCAATGAATTCTGAACATATGCTATTTACCTTGTTGTGACCAGCCTGTAGCTTTTACTGACCTTGTTACTCTGGCTTATTGATTATCCCTGAGATGCACATGTGCCTTAATAATGGGGGGAAATTGGGTTCAAATTCCCTATGGCAGTTTCAAAATACATACATGGAAATGTGTGCTTTTTTTTTTCTTTTTTATTGAGCAGCTATAGATTTCCCCTTTCTTCCAAGTCTGTGTTCATAGATTGACTGTGAAGTGAATAGTTTGCAAAGAGTTAATCCTTTTGCCATGCTGAATACTGGCTAACCCAGCTGTGTGGAACACAGGTAAACACAGAGCAGTGCAGTTCAGTCTGGCTTACTGTGGAAAAGGTTGATGGATAATGCTCCCCATCCTGCCACCTAAACAGTTAAGAAAACTGGAATGCTTAACCATGCAAATCAGATACAATCGTAGTATTTGAATGGATTCTTTGACTTTTTTCCAACTGTTGGTACAAGAAATGCCCTTTTATGCTGTCTTCAGAAACAAAGGAAGAATAAAAGTGTTCTTGAATACTGTGCATCATCACAGATGTGTTGAGCTCTTGTTTTCTTAGATCCTTCCAGTTCTTCTGTGACTGTGTTTATTGCAGGACCCCACAGTTTATTTCCCAGATACAAATGATTTTAGGTTCAGTTTAGAAGGGGCAATTTCAAGATGAGTTTGCTATTCTGTTATTTTAAAACTAAACATGAGTATTTGTTCCAGCATATGTCCCAAAATACAAACCCTCCATCCCAGAGATTATATTAAACCAATTAAATAATTGGTATATTTTCTACATTTGGTGGGAAGAAAGCCTACTTAAATGAATAATTTTGGTATGATACCTACTTGTTATCTGACAATCCCTAACAAAAGCAAGCAAGCAAACAAAACTTCCTGTGTGTACAGAAGCCTTCTATCACACCATGGCATTAATACTCACATACAGAGTAGGATCTGGACACAATTATTTTCTCTTTTACTTCGTGTTGAAATTCTAGCTATGCTGGGAGAGTAGTTGAAGTATGCACTAATTTGGTGTTTCTTTTGTTTGCTGTCCTTGTGTTTTGCTCAAGCACATAGAAATTGACTGACGGTGTACAAAAGAGTGAAAAATTTTGGTAAAATACATCTTGTGAGTTCTGCCAGAGCTGTCTGGGAGTGATCTCCAAGGTAACCAAGCTTTTCGCGACATAACTCAGTAACAGTATCTAAAATAAGAGTTGGTAGTGGCTGCATTGGTGCAGTAGCAAGAAACATAGTTTTTTATTGAGCTCAAGTAAATAGCTCTCTGTTTTTGGTCCAGTGTTTTCCACATCTCTGAAAGTGTTCAGAATTCAATTCCAAGCTGCCAAGGTCAGAAGAGACCGTGTCTTGAAACGTGGTTAACTTCTGGGTTGAGAATAAATATTTTTGATGCTTGTCTCCACAGTGATTGCTCTTTCAGACAACTGAAAAGCAGTGTCAGCTTGGTTTGGTGGGAGGTGCATATGCAGACAGAGGAATACATAATGAAGCCTGGAGTTTTGTAGGCTAATAATATACTTCTTAAACATAATCATTTTTGATGGCTTAAAAGTAATAAAAATATTGCACTGCAGCACCTAACTTTTCTACTTACATACAATTATTTTTATTGCCTTTTAAATTTTGTTTTCCAATCTCATGCAAACAGCATATCGATCATAAACAACATGGTATATAATTTTGGAGTTTACACTGAAATTCCATTGTTTCTTTCTGCAAAATTGTGATGTCTCTTCAAATAGCAGTGGCATGACTGGCTGTAGTGCTTGCGGTAACTTAGAGCATGTATAGTGTGTCAGGATGTATGGACTGTGTTGATAAAGCTCAGTTAGACTGGCTGTCATCCACTTTCCACTTCAGTTTTCCTGTCTGACATTAAATGTTTGGAAAACTTTTTGCATAGGCATAGAAATAAAAGAATGACGCATTCTAAAATAAAACAAAGCTGAGGAAGTGGCTAGCTACCCATGAAGCTCAATATTAGTCTAAAACGTCTATTTCCAAATAATGTAATATTCTCAGAATGTTTCTCATTTGCCAGAATGTTTGCTGCCTTCATTAAAAAACAAAGGAAAACAACTATGAAAAAAATACCCCCAAAATAAGTAAAAAAAAACTCGCACCAAAACAATATAGCAAAACAAAATAACATTTGGAATGGTGGAATCCTCCTTCCTTCATTTATACCTGATGTTGATTCTTCCTTTTAATTTACAGAGTGAAAAGCTATTGTGTACAAGCAGTTTTTAATATGCCATGGAACCTGCAGGTAACCATCAAGCAGTCACAAAGCCTTGGCCCAAGGTTTGATGTCTTGTTCAGTCAGGAGCATTTGCCTAAAAGAAAGTGGCATTGGGGATGGCCAGGCTGTAGTGAGCCCGGCTTTACAAGGGGGAACACAAGGATACCAGTTCAGTGGCTGGGCAGGCATTCAGCAAGCAGCCTGAGGCAACGTGTTGTGTCAGGGACTGAGTACAAAGCCTTGGACAGCTGCAGCACAGAGGTTTAATTTATAGTGACGTTGCAAGAGTGCGTGCCAAAACTTTCCTCATTCCTAAGGAAACACTTTCCAGTGCATAATCGTTCAGTCTTGTAGAGCTCTTTAGAGATGCTGAAGAGCATTTTGAGCCTTTTCTTCTCAAGCAGATAGCAATGTTCTGTGGTGCGATTATGGACGAATTGTCTGTTCGCACGTTACTGTAATTTCTGTAGTCACTATGGTAAAATTACTCCCAGATTTTGCTAATAGCAGTATCTTTGCTGCAACTCCTGGACGATTAACAGGAGGTTGATGCCATTTTCTTAGCCTTGTCAGCCTCTTCCCATTCAAATAACATAGTAGGCCAAAATCTTTAAAATTTGATTTCTCAAAAGTAATTGCAGGGCTGTTGTGAAATACTATGTGGAGCTTTCCAAATAGAAGGCCTTGATTTTTTAATTTCTTTTCCCTTAGTGCAGTGAAGATTTTTGGAAGGATTAAACAAAACTGAAAAGTGGTGATTGATAATTCAACAGTTACAAACAATATTCTTTTACTACTATGAGGGCTCTTGAGAGCTTCCTTTTCAAATCCATATTTAGGTAAATATATTAGCTATTTAGCTTTCAAAATGGCTGGTTCAACAAATAATTCAGTAATGGGATGTGCGTAGCATAACATATATTTAACATAAGAGATGGTAGTCTACTGAAATTGTATCCTTCCATATAAAGATGTGTCCTCAGCCCATGTCAGAATGACCCTTTTTATCCATGCTGAGGTTTTTTATTCAAGCCATGAATTAAAGTGTGGCTGTAGCCTATCCTTGGTTTAGACTTCATCCCTTGACGCAAGTTACCATTAAAATCTCTTGCCAGAAGATTATAGAAATTGGTGGCTGGGGCCTGAGAAGACCATACAATCAAAAGTATTCTAGCTTTTTACCTGTGTGGTTAAGACAGCATGGCCAAATCTGGTGGCTTTAAACCATTTTTGCTCTGCCATCTTTTAAAAATGTTGGTCTCATGGTACAGAGCTGATGTTGAATTCAAGATTGCTGCCCTGTTTTCCTTCTTTGTCTTGGGATAGTTGAGAAAGAGTGGAGGGATCTGTACAGCCCTGTTTTGTGGAGGTTACTTCAGCATAGGAGTTCCTTGCTTAGGACTGTGCTTGTTGATAAGGTGGAGCACACATGAGGGGTAGCAGTTCTGCGTTTTTTCTTTCTACTTTCCACCTGTCACTACTGAAGAAAAGCAGTGTTGTCACTTGTGGTTAGCCACTGGTTTAGGGCAGTGTTTGTAGCCTGACTTGGTCCTGGTGCCTATCAGGCTGTACAGACACCAATATGTTGTTGGTTTTATTTCTGCAGAGCAGAGGAGGGAATAGGAGCTATGGCACAAAAAAACCCAATGGAGCTGAACAAATTTCTGGTCTGTTATGACCAGAACACTCAGTTTGAGGGTCCCTAGTTTTGTTTTTACCAGCAGGGACTGCTGGGGTATATCTAGGGAAGAGAAAGCACTGAGCAAGTGTGTACGACACTTCTCCTTAATACTCTCCTAGCTAGTCAGTAGTTTCAGCTCAAGCAGTTTCCTGCACATGTGGAAACTCTTTTTAGACTTGCCTGATGTTTGATTAGTCCCTTCCTGAGCCCACATAAACCTGTTTGGAACATCCTTGGAAAGGACTTCCAGCCCAGACTTGAGGCGAACCTTTCTGCCTGATGTTTGATCAGTCCCTCCCTGAACCCACATAAACCTGTTTGGAACATCCTTGGAAAGGACTTCCAGCAGTCCAGTACTGTTTGTTGCTTTACTCTGACCTGGTTCCACCTTTATGTGATGGTCCCTCATCTGTGCTGTGACAGTTGATCCCTGTTCACCTCCCCCCACATCAGTGTTTTTTGTCATCTTTGTGTTCCCCTTAGTTTAACTAGGCTGAGATACCTTAGCCAGTTTGATCTTCATACAACTGTTGTTTTGGATTATCTTCACCCTTCTGAAATCTTTCTAATGCAGCACTAATGAAGTTTTAAAGAAAGAGAATACTGCACATTGGTGACTACAGTCCATAATTGTTGTGTTTCCTTCTTTATGCCTCTACCTGATGATTCCTAACACTTTGATTTAATATTAATTGGACTGGGACCCGGGAAGCATGGATGATACATTTCCTGGTTCTCTTGTGTGGTCTCTTGGCTTCTTAGTTTCTGCTGAAACTTAAGTTTCTTTCTAAACTTCTTTGTTGTTGTGATTTTGTGCACACACTATTAGAAGGGAAGGGTACTCGGTGTGTGCTAGGGCTGACAGGCTCTGCTCTGTGTTGCCGAGCAAGGTATTATGATATGGGGGTAATGGTAACATGGTGTTTTTCAGAAAGACTTCGGAGTAGTTATGCCTCAGTCAGTCCCCAGTAATTGTTCCTTGCTGGTTCTGTCACTGTGAGAAACAAAACTACTCCTGCTTGTCATTTTTCTTTAGTTTTCATGCAAGAATCAGTTTATTTTTCTGGGACCCAGGCTTGAATCACCTACAATAAAGAGTGGAGGGTTTTTTTATATAACACTTGGACATTACATGCTTAATTAAGGTATCTCTGCATACCTTCTTCAATGGCACCCTGAATACAATGAGGATCAGAGTGATAATGTGCTGAATGGTTGCCATTAATTCCAAGGGACTATGTGAAATATTTGAGTAATTGAGATATTGATGGCTTCTGTTGCACATATTTCAGTAGTGAACTGAAGAGTATTTTATGTCTTACAGTTGATTACTCTGATTTCCTTCTCAGCACCTTTTTTCTACTCAACATTTATATAATGCAGAAAATTACATCCTTTGCCACTTAGTGAGGTGTATTCTGAATTCATGTGCATTCTTTTCTCTTTCCCAGATATTTTAAAAGGCAATCTTCTTTTTGTTTCCAAATTGTCCTTCAAACTCCCTTTTCCAAGAGGTTTCATGCTATTAAGTGGGAAATAGTAATAAACCACAGGCTGCTTTCAAAGTCTATAAAGGCATTTTTTTTTAAAGCTGCATTGCTGCAGAAAGGTGTAACAACTTGTTCATTATACCTATTTAGTTTGTAATGAAAATGGCTGGTGCATTAATGTAGCTTTTAAGAGCAATATCCATTTCTTTTCCAGGAGAAGGCTTAAGAATATTTATCTTGGAGTCTTCTAGAAAACCCTGCTCATTTGTGTAATACCTTTTTAAAATAGCTGGCCAGATGGATCCAGGCAACGCTTGTGCATGTCACATATGTCTAACGCCTTTCCTTCTCCTGGGACCAAAGTGCATTACATCATATTTTATGATTACAAGACAGAATTTTGGTGGAACTTAGCCATATGGTTGAGTCATCTGTTCTCTTCAGTTTTGGAAGGATTATACTAGCATCTTCAAAAGACTGTTAAATTTATTGTCTTTTTTAACCCATAAAATTTGGAAACCTTCTGCTGTCTCTGGCAATGAAAGCTATTCTCATTTTCAGCTTATTTATATGATTCTTTGCAGTTATTAACTGAATCTGTTAAAGATGCTGTTACAGGATGAAAAAATAATGTTTGTATGTTTTTCTGGGTTTTCTAGTTCATGCGATGGAGGGGAACCCCTAAGATATGTGACGTGGATTCCTAAAAGAAACCAAAAAATCAACAAAAGGACATTCTTTGCATTTTTGTCATGACTCATAAAGCTCTTGGGCATTATCTCTTCTTCTATGAGGACTTAAAACCTGTTACAAATCCTTGCTCTCGCTTTGCTTCTCCACCCTTTCACATGAATTATTGAAAGCATGTTTTGAAAAAAGATGAGAATTACTTCGCCACTGACTGGCCATTTGCTCCTGGGAACATGTCTGAATTCAGCAGTTACTCAAAGTTGTTCTTCTGTTAGATGCACTCCACAGAATCCAGCATAGTCCTGGTGTGCAGTCTCAGGCTGTGTTTAGAGTAAACTGATCCTGATGGGGACCATGGCTAGGGATATTGGTCAGGTCAGTCTTGCTTGTAAGCATCAAGGGGAAAATGTTTTATAAGATTTATGATGCTACTAGGGATTTCTCTCTCTCATGTCAGCTCTTGCAAGAATTGTGATGAAATTGTTATAGCTGCAGCAGGGATGTTTTGGATGATGGAAAAGGGACTGGTAGCACAGCCAGCCCACTCACTTTTCCTGGAGTTGTGTGCCCTTTTCCGGAGAGACTCTGGGGAGTGGACTGCTCTTCAGGGTTCTGTGCTTTGGTCACCATTTTATTATGGGTTTTTCATTTTCCCCAGTAGCTTTTTACTGGGGAAGCTGAAAATCTGTATGTTGTTGAGCTGGTGAGCTCTATTACAGCAAATGTGGGCAGATCTTGTGAAGAAATGAGGATATATACTGGATAACCTGCAGTAGGGTGTCTTGATACAGCAGCAACAGTATTCCTTAGAGGGGAACGACAGACAAACCACTTATCTTGATAACAGGAGAGTATCTTGATGATTGTGACATGCAAATGTAGTCCAGTCTAGGACTAATTAGTAGGAGCCAAGTGAATCTTTAATTAAAACAAAAAAGCAGAGGGTTGTTTGTAGCTCTTGTCGTCCTGTGTGAGCCATCCTAGTGCATTTGGTGATTTGCAGGGTCTCCAAATTAGCAAAAGCACTGTGGTGAAAGGACTGAGTGTTCTAGTAAATCACATATTATTGATAAGAATATTCAAATGAGGACAGGTTATTGATCTGCAGATCAGTCCGTCAGTGCTGAGCTGTGGTGGTTGTGCCAGGTTGATAATTCAGTCACTGATCAAACAGGCAAGAGTTGAACCCCCAGCACTGCTTGGAGCAGCCAAAACTGAGTTTCCAGGAGCTGCCTAGAGAAAGGTGTGCAAGCTGTGGCTCTGATCAGGTGAAAGGCAAGGCCGTCCATGCCTGCTGAACAGAAGACTTGTGCATGTCATTATTTCTGCCTGTAGAGAAATGGAACTCCTTCTTCAGATGAGGCCTAAGGAAAGAACCAGGGTGAGTGCCTGATTGTTCTCTCCCTCCTTTTGCTTCAGGCCTGGCATGTGTGGGCAGTTGATGTTCTGCATACAGAGAGTCTGATGCATAAAAGTCTTGTCTGATACTCAGTGCATGTGATGTGGAGGATAAACAACGTGGGAAGATGCGGTGGTGTGAAATCTCACATGTTCTTCACTGGCAGCTGAAGTGGATTTTATTTTCATGCAAAACAATTGCTTTCTTTTCCCCATGACTCTTGGATTTATCCCTCATTGCAGTAATGGAAGTAAAAGCAGCTAAGCTTAGCTTGCTTCTTTAGTATTTGATTTTGGAAACTGACAAATATTAGGTCTAGAGGTCAATTCACAGCACTAACATGGCCTCAGGAAGATCAGACAGATAGTGAAACTTTTTTGCCTTCTTATGTAGTCATGAAGTACTTTTGGAGATGAGTCGAGTCCTTGAAGACTCCAAACAAAATAATTTCTTGGAATAGGGATTTGTCTCTGTGCTTGCACTGTGTTTTGTTTGGCTTTGTCATGGGTTTCAGAATAGAAGTCTATAATCCCATAACTGTGGTTATGTCCTTTACAAGAATGACGAATTCAACTATAAATAGACTGTTCTTCTACTCTGAATAGTTTTGAAATGTTAATACATATTTTGTTATGAATTTGTAAATTGCATTGCTTCCTGCAATGGCATTCCAGTAGGTATAAAAATATTGTGATGTGTTTTTAAAAATATCTAAGATCTCTTCTGGCACTTGTGGAGGACATTAAGATGGTGAAGGTTAGTCAAGCAATGAACTTTGTCTTGCTAATAAAGGGGGAAAAAGGTAGCTACTTCCATTGTGACCTGAAATTTCATGTAGGCATTTGTAATACAAACACAATGTGCCATGGTGGCTTGTACCTTATGAACACAGCTTAGTGCAGTACATCTTATATAGTTCTGGACAGTGTTCTGTTTGGTGTTTCATTTTTTTTCTTATCTGCAGCTTTTGTGTCTATATTCCCCCATGTGGAATAATGGGGAGGAAAACCAGGTAGCAGCTCTAAAACACCATGAAAATCAGCCTACTGTGCAGAAGTGGCAAGATAAGCAATGTTTTGAGAGGTTTAGCAACAGACAGGAGGAAAGATGGAGCCATCGGTCTAAAGTGCAGGTACATGATGGATGTCCATTTGGCCATCAGAAATCAAAAAGATCCATCAAGTGCCTGCATTCTCTAAGTTTACTAATCAGCAGAAACTGGAGCATGCTGCTAAAAATCTAGGTAGACATAGTCAGCTCAGATCCCAAAAGAAGTTGTAGAATCATGGAGTGTGCTGATTTGGAATGGACCCATCAGGATCGTTGAGTCCAGGTCCCAGCCCTGCCCAGGACACCCCAAGAGTCACACCATGTGCCTAAGAGCATTGTCCAAATGCTTTTTGAACTCTCTCAGGCTGGTACTGTGGCCACTGCCATGGGGAGCCTGTTCCAGTGCCCAAACACCCTCTAGGTGAGGAAACTTTTCCTGATATTCTAACAGAACTTCAGGCCACTCCCTTGGATGCTGTCACTGGTCACCAAGGAGCAGAGATCAGTGCCTGCCCCTCCTCTTCCCCTCATGAGGGAGCTGTAACTGCAGTGAGGTCTCCCCTCATCTCCTCCAGGCTGAATAAAGCAAGTGACCCTGGCCACTCCTCACACAGCTTCCCCTCTAGACCCTTCACCTCCTCTGGATGCTCACTAAGGGCTTAACATGTGGAATTTACAAGCCTTCCACTAAGGAAGTCGTTTGTCTATGGCTTTAAATGTTGAAATCTAAGGGACTGCTCCTGTCCCTACCTAGAACCAAGGAGTTCAGATGTGTGCCTTGTTCCTTGCACTCTGGTCCTCACAGACCACTGTGTCCAACACAGTATCGAGGATTGTCAAGATCATCAACACAATAGCTGAATAAACAAACTTTGCTTGCAGAGTTAACATTCCCTCTGTATTTTACAGCCTACTTACCACTGAAATATACTTACTAGATAAAAGGTCATGTTAGATTATCCAGGCAATTTTACTTTGAACCTCTTGCTCTCCCCATTTTTCCTGTGTGACTGTGAGGCAGAAATCCAAAAACATGAAAAGTTTTATGTGAATTGCTATTTGACCTTTGTAAATAACTAAAGTGTGTTGATTAAGTAGTTTTTCAGTCTTAAAACTTCTTTAGAAGTGGTCTTTTTCATATGTCTCATGCTGATTATCAGTTTCTTGTTTATATATGTTTTTATTTAAGGGTAAGGAAAACTTGAGGATCCTTGGATAGCCATTTGAGAAATGTGGTCATTTTCAAGTCTGTGTTTTGATACCCCATGGATTTTTTTGAAAGGAAGAGCTCCCATGTGTCCAGCAGTAATCAGCAGTTTGTTAGATATATTTTAGTTTTAGTACAATTATTGAGTAATTTCAAGATGAGAACAGTCATCTGAGTTCTCTGTAGCTCAGATCTTTAGAACTTTGAGAAAAGACAGAACAATGTGAGATGGTCACTTCAAACAAAACAGATTTAACGTCTTTATTTTTAGAAAGTCCCCTGTGTTTTTTCCTGTGCTAAGATAAACATTGTTTCATTTATACAAATATACACAATTAATTCTTGGCTTTACTTTCTTGTCTTACTGAGAGTGATTGTTTGCATGTGGTGTGCTTACTGCTACGTCCTTTGCTATCTGAAAATAAAGATAAATCTTCAGTTGCTGTACTGATGATGTGTGAGATGATAAACAATGGACGGTAGCTGGACTTACTGCCAGTGCTCTGGCTATATGTTACTAATGATTTAGATGTACTTTTTCTTGTTTTGTTCTTGTGCTTTGCATGATGTGAGCTTTTTGCTCATTACTTTTCCTTCATACTCAATGGAATGAAATGGCTTATGTGAACACATCAGTAATTGTTTAAAAGAAAAGAGAATACCTGATGTACCTAAATGTAACATTAGCAGGAAATGCCACTGTTCCTCAAATGCAAAGATTCATTTATCTCTTTAAAAAAAGCTGAAAAGTAGTATCTAGATGAAAAAAACCATTGTGGCCTTTAGTATGAAGTGAAACAAGCAGCATGTGTGAGCTGTGTGCCTCAAAACTCGCTAGTGTGGGCCAGCTGTATTCTTTGGTCTGGGTGAGCTGTGTCACGCTCTCTTGGCCCCTTTTGCTCTCAGGCTCTTCACTCTCTTGCTGTTACAGAAATGAAGTCTTACAGTTGAGTTAAAAAGTGTTTGCTTTTCGCTGCTTTAACTGGGCATGTTCTCTTCCTGACCTTATGGCTATTCTGCATTCAAAGCCTGACTGAAACTGTGAAACTAACCACAGAGTTTTTTTAAATAACCCAAACAACAAAGCAAACAAAAAAATCCACTCACAAAACCCAACCAAGCCACCACCAAAACAGACAAAAAAAACCAAAGAAACTTGCGTGCAAGAAATACAAATATCTCAGCAAAACAGCAAACTTATTTCCACTTTCATTTCAAACTTATTTTGACTTCCATTGAGTGTTCTTGGAGCACAGCTCACAACCTGCTGCAAGTTCCAGTCATCATTTAAGCAACGACCACACTAACTTTTCTCCACAACTTCCCTCCCCCCACACCCTCAGTCTCCAGACTTGCAGTCTCAGATGACCATTTTAGTCAGGTCATCTTCCCTCTTCTCTCTTGGTGAAAGACCCTTTCTTTTCACAGCTTGTGGTCCCCTTCTGCCAGGAAAGTTTCCGGGCAGCCTCACTGGCTGATAGAAGTGCCCTGCTGAGTGACTTGCTGTTTAGTTACATTATTCTGGGGTTCAGCATGAAAAAATGGTTTGCTTGGAAAATAATCACTTCTTTATCTACAGAAGCTACCCAGTGAATGGGTAATTATCAAGGTTTACTGACAATCTGCTGTTAGTCTTTTGTTAGCGTTCCTTGTCCATTCACTCCAACTGCTTCCTGCCTTCCCTGTCTGTTTTTATCTCTGATTCAAATGGAATTCATGGTCTGACACAAATACAGCCTCCAGTATCAAACAGACCTCATGCAATTTGCATGGCCAGTTACCCCAGCTAGGCACCATAGCAAGAAGCAAGAGGAGGGCAGTGGACTGACGATTCTGGTTGTAAAATGTGCACAGGTTACTTCATTGCTGCCATTTCCTCCTTTAAAGAATGGCATGTGTAATCTTGTGAGCTGCAAGTGTTTCATCTTCTTATGTAAATATAATTAGTGTTATTAGCCATCATTAGCCATCATGTGACTGGTGGCAACAGGCAACATGGATGGTCAAGTGAAGCTGGAGAAGACTCGGTTGTAGCAATTAGTGACATTTAGATAGTATCACTATGAATACTTTGAAAGCCATTGTCACGCTTTGCTTTTCTGACAACTTAATTAGAGGTCTAGACCTTACTTGTGGTGAAGTTAATGAGCACAGCATCTTTTGGCATGGCCTTTCAGGACGCTGCCTGGTCGGTGTGGTGTGGCAGAGGTCAGCTTGCAATGCCACTGTGCTGTGTCTTCGCCCAGGGCGGGCTTTGGGAGCAGCAGCAACTGAAAGGAGCCTGGGAAGGCAGCAGCTGCCGGCATCTGCTGAGCTCTGAATCTCCTGGGAGAAGCTTGCAGACTGGAATAAGCTGTTGCTGATAAGGTCAACAACATCCTGCCCTTCTGCAAGTGAGATTTCCACTCCCACCACCCAAGTTTGCTGCTGGCAAATCAATCTCTAAATTACAGATGGGAAGGCCAGGAAAGGTGTAAGCTCCCTACATACATACCACTGGCTCCTAGGTTCTACTGTTTACAGATAAGCCATTATTTCGAGAAAAACTGTCATCTGTTGTTTTAACTTCAAGGCATGTTTTGTTTAGTGAATGCACTCAGGACAATAAGATTGTTCTTGTTTTTAAAACTCCCTTGGGAAGTCCAGCACATGTGGACTTTTGTGGATGACCTTGTGATGCAGTGGTGTTCAGTGTCTTTGCCATGCGTCTGTTTGTGACGCCAGTCTCTAAGTATTCCTTTCCTTTTCAGACACTGAGTTGCTGAGTTTGAAATTATCAGGAATTTCAATTTGCTACTCAGCTTCCCTGCAGTTCTGATTTCAGTGCAGATAACATAACTCTGTCTCCAGTAGGTTTGCAACAATGCAAGGTCACTTAAATCATCTCCTGTAGGCTGCATGCCAAAGATAAAGAAACTAAGTTGTTGCCAGTTAATGTTTGCTCAGGTATTTGCTCATGGAAAACGTACAAGTGCTAAGTAGAACTATCACCTCTTGTTATACGTTATTTCTTGCATGATATTGCTGGTAATCTTAGACAATTGAGGCTTAATGTCCTGATATGGAGGTGATGAAAAAATAAATAGCTACCTTTTTTTAACATGTTTTGATTCCCCAACTTCTCTTCTGGAAAGGAAATTGCTCACTTTGTGACAGAGAAAACAATGTATGAAACAGCCAGTGCAAGCTTTAACTCTGTAAGAAAATAGGCTTTGATATGGAAGTTTCTCTTTGGACTCAAAATCTGTCAACTTGTCAACATGCTATGTGTGATCCCAAATATGGTGGATTTTTACTGGATGGTTTCAGTCCCACGGCTATGATAAGTACTTTATTAGTATCTTGCAATGATAAAATTGGAAATTGTGCACAGAGGGAGCTTACAGGAGACTCGACAGCTGCCAGTGCAGTTGCTGTTGGTAACTGCTGCTGAAGCTTGTGGTGGCTTTGAGTGCTCATCCTGATGGTGATCACTGGAGGTGGTGTGAGCACTCTGCATTGGCTTGAGCATTGCCTTTTTTAACCACTGGTCATAAACTGGTGGTGTAGATCAAGTCAATCAAGTTCTCAGCCTCACTTCATTAACACCGACCACACAGTGTCCTGTGCTGGAGTGGCTTTCCATCCTAAGCGTGGCTACCTCTGTGCTGCCAGCTCCTTTCTTGGGTTCATGAGTGTTTCTGTATGAAAAACGCTGAACTGTTACCAGGGAGGTGCTTCTGAGTGAGGCCCTACAGCACACCTTTCCATCTGAAAACTGAAAATCAAGAATAAAAGGCATACTTGAGAGGGATGTTCAATGCCACCAGATGTTTGAATTTTAGCATGCCATCCTTTCAGCTGTCAGTGTTGTGTCTTAGGATTTATTAGGAATGGCAGGTTATCTGATCCCCTGCACATTAATGGGAAAACCACCTATTTTATCCAAAAACTTGCACCTCTTGAGCTTTAATTAGATTACTTTGTCTCTGCATATGTAATACTAATTATTACTACCTATACTGAACACTATACACATTTAAAAAAACCCAAACAAGCAACAGACTAACTTCCCCCTCCCCCAAACCTGAAGAAATACTGAGTGGAGCACTGGCTGTGGTCTATGAAGCTGAAATATGTGTTTCATCAATTTTGCATGTGTTCACAAGCCATTGTTATTGCAAAATGTTAATTGTTTGAAGCAAGGCTGTTGATAACTGTTTGGCATGTGGCCTACAGGAGTGGGGGCAGTGCGTGTAGGGTGGGGGTGGAGGTGAACAGAGCTCTCATGTGCAATCTTTTCTGGGATAAGATTCTGCCAAATCCATTACACGTGTTTTTATCTTCATGTTGAAATGCTCAGATTTGGGGTTTTTTTACTAGAATGCTACATACTCAGTAGACTAACTTGTGTATTTGCAGCAGTCTTAGCAAAAACAATCTCCAAACAAAACAAAAGAACCCCCAGCTTGATTGGTGATGAAAAGTACCTGCTTAGCAGTTGGTTTTGTTGCTCTTGTGCTATAGTCAGTATATTCCTGAAGACTGTGCTGTTCTTTTGTGCTAACCTTGAGTTTGAAGTGGTCTGCGTGGGTTGGCTCAGAATGTTATGTGTAGAGACCTCTCTGATATTAAAGAAAACACTCTTTTATGTTACCTGAGTGAGTGGTGTAACAGAACTGAAGCTCCCCATGGGCAGTGTGGTGGCTGGTGCTGTGCTATTTGCATGGGATCTGAAAGCAAGGCAAGTGAGGAATCTTTAGATAGAGGGAGCAGTATGTGGCACACAGCTGAAGGGGCAGCAGGAATGTCTGGGCAGCTTGGAAAAGTGGAATGGGAAGGTTTGGGGTCTGCAGTGGAGGAAACACAGTGGATTTATGAAGTTAAGGTCTCCAGTTCTGCTGTCCATCCTGTACTCCTGGCAGAGGAGAGCACCTCCCCGTGTGTGTGTTTTCCAGGATAGACAAATGCTGGTGCTGCATGATGGGGGTCAGTTCAGGGTGGTTTCTACAGTGAACAGTAACAGGGAGTACCCATGGTTTGCATCATCCCAGCAGAAGTTACCTCCCAAGTCTTTGGTGTATACTTGATGATATGTGACTTGTGGGGTCAAAACCAGGCTAATATTACAAGAGATTCCAGATATGTAATGTAATGCAGCAGTTACTGCCTCTGTTCAGAAATCTGGATTTTCTGATCTGCTATGGACAGCAGTGCCTGTGCAATATTTGATTGCATGAGGCACTTTTAAGACTCCTACTGACTTAAATACCTCCTACTTTCTTGCCAAATCCTGGGTACAGTGTCTTTCTGGGTGTCATATGTATTCTCTGTCCTTTGAGATTTTTTTTCCCCTGAAGAAATGGACAGTAGGGCTATGATCCCATATTGAAACGGGTTTTTGAGCATCTATTACGTGCCATTTATTTTATTAGCTGTACCTTTAACTTTTGGAATGCATAGCTGGTTTTTGAGCACAATGCGGAAGAAAAAAACCAGTTTGATCCTATCAGAGGAATATTTGAGCAACAGTTGATGCCTGCATACTTGTTTCTTCTGTGTGAACAGATTTGTGTATAATTTAATTTCAAAAATAAAACAAGGTCTGTATCTACAAAATTGTATTTTGTAGCTTGCATAAAATTAACATTTCATCTACAATTACAATGATGACACTTTACTGATGCCTTAAAATGGAATCTTTATTGCTTTAATGAAAAATCAACAACTTTATGTGAGCAATAGAGTGTGGTGGCTTTTAAACATCTTGGGTAGGACACAGATATTTTAGTTTATAAATAAGCATAACTCTGCTGTGCAATGATAAAGAGAGACTGCATGTATTCTTTTGTTTTCCAGGAGTAAAACAAAGTTTCAGGTACAGTAGTGTAATGGATGTTAAACATGCAATTGCAAGAACAAATTTATATTTGTGGATTTAGGTATGTGGCAATCTCTAAAATTACTCATTCCTTTAACATCTCTTGAGTCACAATGCTTGAAAGAAGAAACACTAATTAGATATAGAACTGAAAACAGGAATCTAAAATGACTGCCAAATACAGATCTAGCCTAGCCACCAGCCTCTACCACGTTCCTCTAAGCAGGAAAATTAATTAATTCTCCAGTTCTGTGTGAAAAATAAAGAAATGTACATTCATAGCCTTTCCTTGACACTGAGATACATCTGATACTACTGATTGTGTTTTCAGGGTCACTTAATGGCTTGTCCAAGTTCAAGTATGAGGGAATCTTTTTAGCTGTACAGATTAGCAGGCAACAGTTTTTAGCTGAGGACTCATTAAGTCTTTCCTTAATTGTGTTTGTGTGTGAGTGTTCATTTTAGGATACCAGAAAGGATATGGTTGAATACTACAGTAAAGATGAGTTAAAGAAACTGTTCTTGTAAAAGAGTGATTCCATATGTAATAAAATGGTTTACTGTTAGCATGAACATTGCTCTGCACCATCAGAATCACTTTCAGAATACTCCAGGGTTCTCCATTCAATATCTGAGTATCTCCTCAGTGCAGCTTCCACACTGCATAAATACTGAGGGGTAATTTGGGACCCAGCTGTGTTCATTCCTACTTGGTCTGGGATTTTAATGATAGTATAATTATAGATGAATACAGTTACCACAGAAGCTTCTCAAAGGGGAAACTGACACTTTATCTCAGATATTTCTTAAATACAGGAGTCAGTATTTGTGTGCTTACTTGCTTGTATCAAAACATTGAATATTGGATTATATGTCAATAATAATTGAATAGCTGACTATTGAAGGAATATTAATGAAACTGCTTCTTGAAGATATGGCCATTTTGTACTCTAAAGCTGATTTTTTTCTGAAAGCTGTTCTGCCAAGGATTTTCAGCAGGCCTTAATCTTAACATTTTCCTACAGTCTATTCAATTTCATGGACATGTGTGTAGATCAAGGCTGATTCATCAAATAGCCTGTATTTAAATATCTTAGGTGACTGAATAACAAAAAAGCTCAGAAACAGATCAAACTCCAAAACAAAAGACATGCTGTCAAATAAAGAGTGTTAACTTTAAAGTTTTTTTATGTACAAGTAAGATACATTTTTTTAAACATCTGCTTTTAATAACAGGCTGCCTTTAAAGCATGAAATTCCCCAAATGCAGAATAGGGTCTCATTTTGGGTGGAGCCTGCTGCTTGGCTGGCCACTCTTTATCATGGAGGCTAAATATTGCTTAGAGAAACAATTTTTTTTGCTGATGTAATTAGTGGTCCAGAGTCTATAGAAATTTATTGCAGTGCCATAAGAATAAAGACTATAACCTGCTGGATGTGCACTGACCCACCAGTCATTCATGGTCATAACAGAGTGCAGTTCTTCTGTCTGCATGCCACTTCTTGGACAGAACTACCATTCATACTCTTGGTTCCAGGTGATGTTCTTCCAACTTGTCTGCTCTCCTGCCCATACTGTGCTCTCCCTAATGGTTCTTTTAATTTGTTTTTTAAATTACTTTTAACCTGGAACACTTTCCTCCTGTTCCTCCTGTTTTTCAGGGTGTGAACAGCCTGTGGGGTTAGTTCATATAAGGGTGCACATCATACACTTTTCCTCTCAAGCCCAGACAGAGGCACGTCAAAGAAAAAAGTCTGTATAGAGGATCAGGGCAAGGTGTTGAGGGGCAGGGTGGGATTTTTTTTTTCTTTGTTGTTGTTTTTTGTTTTTTTGTTTTGGTTTGGTTGGTTTTTTTGGTTTGTTGTTTTTTGTGGGGTTTTTTTTTTATTAAGTATTTCTCAAGATATTAACATGGATTCAGTAATTCCAGAAGTTGTGTACAAATCAAGTGCTCATGAACAGACTGTCGTGCTGGAGATGAGCTGACTGATGTTGACTCCCCTGAGTGTAGCTGGCTGCTAAACACTGCTTCAAATACAGCTTTTAACTGCACCAAATTGTTTTTCCTGGAGACTGAACACTGTTGTTAGTCCAGTTGTGTGCAACTTTCAACTCCTTTTCCAGAGCTCATTATGCTGTGATCACATGGAATACAGAAGGTTAGCTGTCCTCTGTTTTCTTAGGATCTTGCTAGATTCTGCTTGGAAGTCTTTTATAGGAAATAGGCCATTGTCCTGATCGTTCAGAGGAGGAGGGAGAGTCATCAAGTTGGGAAGTCATGTCCTGTTCTTGATTCAGCTGCTGATCAAAAAGATTTAGTGGATTAGGTCTGGAAAAATTTGAAAGTAGGGTGGTTTTCTTTCAGTAGCACTGTGTGAGTGGTTTGTTAGTTTGTATGTTTGTTTGTTTGTTTGTTTATTTGTTTTAAAGACCAACACAGGATAAAAATTCAATAAAGCTAGCTGCCGTCTGCAAAGGGCCATCTCTTAAGCCATTAACCTCTACAAAATGTGAGCTGGGAAAAGCCTTTAATATGGAAAGTTTTGGCTGGTTTGGGTTGTTAGGGTGGGGTCTGGATAAGATGAGGCACCTCATTGCTTATCCATGTGATGTATGTAGTGAAGGTCCAGTGGGGCCGGTACAGCTCTGAAATGGAAACCAGGACTGGAAAAATAAAGCAGAATGTTTGAAAATACAGAAAATACAGTAAGAAAATATGGTATTTTTTTTCCTGCACTACTCATCTATGGGGTTTCCAAGTTGCAGTTCATCTTCAATCATCGCTTAGAACCTGGCTTAAGCCATCGAATCCTTGGGAGCCTCTGCTGCGCAGCTTGCAGATTACTTTTACGCAGCTTTGTCTGTGCCATTTCTTTGGGTTGGGCTGTACACAAAGTGGTACTGATAATATTTCTCCTTTCTTTTCCTTTTACTCAGACCAACGAGTGGAATAAGAATGACGATCGGCTGCTGCAGGCGGTGGAGAATGGAGACCCTGAGAAAGTGGCTTCACTGCTGGGTAAAAAGGGAGCCAGTGCCACCAAACAAGACAGTGAGGGCAAAACTGCGTAAGTCCAACCAAAACCTGTGGTTTAACTCGGGGAAAACCCCAGCCCTAGAAGTTTGCCACTCGTGTGATTTAAAAAACAGATACTATCCTGAAAATGAAGGTATCTTTTTCTTCTGAAACACAACACATTCTGCAAGTCTTGATTTGTAATTCTACCTTTAAAATGCCATTTCAAAATCATAAACCCATTCAGGTAACTTGAAGGTTAACAAACCGCTGGGTAGAGTGGGATCCTTTAAGGACAGGGTGTTTTCAAATTTCATGGCACGCTGCACATTGCACACTCCAAAAGGTATTAATCTTTGGGGATATTTTTCCCATGGACATTACTTTAGTAGGACAGGAATTATGATATATTTTAATGGGTTTGACTGAACTGAAACTATGGTGACAGAGTTTTAAAAACCTGCAGACGCTAAGGATTTGCCAAGTGTTCCTTGTTTTGATTGAAGAGTGCTAATGAATGTTTTGTGCAAACGAAATTCCTTTTGATATATATATATTTCATATCTATCTTCTGTTCCTCCTCTTGTTCTCCTGCAAACATTCTGAATTGTGGAAAATAAAAGATTTCACAAAGAAAACTACAGCCAAAAGATTGCTTTCCTTGTACTCTTCTCTGTATGGCACAGAAAGATGATTCGGTGGATAAGTGAGAAATAGGTGTCCTGTGACAGAACCAAAACCTTGATAAAATTCTGATTAGATGTGGGCAAAGGAGGACTTGGAAGGGCAGCACAAAGTAGTTTATACCAAACTCTAAGTTCTGACAAATTACCTCTGGATTACATCTATTGAGTCATACTCAGCTTCGTTCTTAGTTTGGTTCAATTTCCTACATCTGCTCTATTTCTGCTCTGCATCTGAGGGAGCTGTGTGATGGATTGAGTCATAATAACCTGCAATTTCTTACTGCAGAAGTCCAAGTCATCAATTACGTCAAGTGGGCTTTCTCCTCCGTACTTTAATAGGTTTTTAATTTTTAAAAGTTGCACACGTATGTTTTTCGTTTGGCCATTGAATCTTCAGAATTGCAGCCATATTTAGCATTTAATGTTTTTACAGTCAGTGTAACTTCAGACCTCAATTCTTAAGATCTTCTTAAACTGCACTCTATATACAGTGTATCCAGTGTAACACCTACTTTGCAAGTTTAATGTATAAATTGATACTATGGATTTTTCTAGGGAACCACCCAAGACTGAATTTGTCAGTATCTCTTAACTCTAAGAATGTAGCTAGGTATTGATGCAACAATTTTTGAGCTTTACATGGTTACAATGAAAAAAAAATCCCGTTTTCATTCTTTCTTTGAAGCTACTAAGTCAGTAAGCATATATTTTTTTATGAATGATGGTGTTACTAATAATGCAGTTGCAAATACTTCTTTCAATTGCTTGGAACAAATGTGAGTTAGTGCTGTAAAGATCTCTGCTGCTTTTTGTTCTGTATTCTCATTTGACTGTCATTTACATTTTTTTCTGTGTTGTGGTTTAAAAGGCAGCTTGAGAGAGAAGAAGGAAAAGCAGCGTTGCTGTGATGCAGAAATACAGCATGTCAAGTCTCATTCTGTTTCCAGTGCTTTGGGAAATTTAGCAGACCTGCTCAGGTTATTTCTCTCTACATTTTGAAAGATAGAGACTGACAGGTGTGGAAGCAATGACACTAACCTGGAGAGACACAGCTAGCAAAGGTGGCCCAGAAATGTTCTCCAGCATATCTTATTAATATTGGGCTGTGTCTTATTTGTGTTTTTTATCACTCCAGAGTATTTTTTGGTGTGTACAAAACAGAGTTCAGCCATCATTTCTGCAACATCTCCTACATTTGCAGTATGATGCCAGTGCTCCATTCCTGCTGTGTGTCTGGGTGCTGTTTTTGCCTGGCCTCAGAACCTCTGCTTAGAGGAGTAGATCCTTCTGCAGCCCAGCACTGAGGTCTGTTGGTGTGCTGCAAGAGGCTGGTGCTGGTTTGTTGGCTACCCCACCTGTAACATCAGCAACTCCTGTGCTGGTAAATCACAATCTGCACAGGGCTTTTTGGGAGACCTGGCCACCCTTGTGCTCAGATTTCACAAAATCACAGAACAGTTTGGATTAGAAGAGATCTTAAAGATCATCTCATTCCAAGCCCTCTGTGATGGGAAGGGACACACACACATGGCCACGTTGCTCAAAGCCCAATCCAACCTAGCCTTGAACACTTCAGGAATGGTTCTTCCACAACCTCTCTGAATAACCTCTTACAGTGCCTCGCCTCTTTCACAGTAAAGGATTTATTACTACCTCATTAAATCCACCCTTTATCATTTTGAAGCCATTCACTTTGTCCTATCTCCATATGCCCTTGTAAAAGGTCTCTCTCCAGCTTTATTTAGGTTCCATCCTTAGGTACTGGAAGGTGCTAGAAGGTCTTCCCAGAGCCTCCTCCCATGACCCTTGCACATGGAAAATAAGACAGTGATTGGTGACAGCCACCATGGCTTCAATAAAGGCAAATAATGGTTGACAAATTTGTTGGCCCTCTGCAGTTGGGTCACAGTTGTGGGGCATGAGGGAAGAGCAACAACATCACCTGCCTGGACTTGTGCAGAACACTTGCCACTGTCTTGCACAACACTCCTGCCTACAGTCTGGAGAGACATGGGATAGACCAGTGCTCCCTGGGCAGAGTATAGAGAGGCAGAATCACCTTCCTTGACCTGCTGCCCACAGGACTATTTTGATGCAGAGCAGGGTATGATTTCTGGGCTGTGAGCTGACATTGTCAGCTCATGTCCAGCCTCTTGTCCACCAGCACTCCCAAGTCCTTCTTGCCAGGGCTGTTCGGGGTCTGTTCATGCCCAGCCTGTGTTTGTGCTTGGGTTTGCCCTGACCCAGGTGCAGGACCATCACTTGGCCTTGTTGAGCCTCATGAGGCTCATTGGTTACATTTTAGGAAGTTGTCTGCAGTGCCATCTGGGAAGGGTGCTCTTTGGAGGAGTGTTCTATCGATCCCTGTGAGTATACATTGATGTGTTTGTTTACTTAGTTAGGATGACTAACCAGAAGAACATGGTGGATTCAGTTATGTAACAGAGTGCATAATGTGATTAAAGACTTTGGAATGTGCTTGAAAGCAAAAAGAAGAAACAATTACACATTGCAATACAGGTTTGTTAGCTCCATCGTTGTCTGTACCCTTAAGGTGTGACATGTTTCTTTTAAGACTTTTCTTTCTCAGTGCTTTTGTTAACAACGCTACAAACAAAATTTTCAGTGCTGTCCAGATTTTTGAGATATAGTCATATAGTTCATTATTTTAAACAGAAGGTGGAGAGGATAATTTTCATGCTTAGAGATGTACTTCTAAGTTTTTATTTTATAATTAGAGGGCTTCCTATTATAAAATGCTTGAACTGAAAGGAACAGAGACCAGAACCAAGTATTCTTTATTGGTCCTGTTGTGTACAGTATGTATCATTCCACTGAGTCCTGCTATGATATGCTCCAGCTTTGGCTCAGTTTTGGACATTACCTCCTAAATTTCCTCTTGGTGTCCTCTTTAGTCCCTATCATTTAGGTCCTTTATTTTGTGACTTGTCAACATGCAGTAAAATGGAGGTGCTTAAAATAATGAGGTCTAGGTACCTCATTAATTTAAGGTATCTAGTACTAAGGTAGATATTTCTTAGAGATAATATTTACAAGTTTTCATTAGGAGGTTTAACTCCTCAGCAGTATCTCTTTAAAAAAGGTACTTAATGAAGACCTTGTCAGAGTAATGAAATTATAGTTTTTTTAAGACTTGCCTGACTTTTCACACCGCCACCCTGCCTTTGACTAAGTTCTTTCTATAAACAATAAATCACTTTTAAGGCCATGGAGCAAATCCACCTTTGGCATAAGTTGACACAGTCCCATTGTTGCTCTCCCTTACATAGCACAGACTATTGCCAGCCATAGTTGTAATAGAACCTATCTGGAAATCTGACTCTGTCATTGTAGTCTTACTTCGCCAGATAGGTTGGTTGTTTTTTCTTTTGGTCCAGCTTCCTTAAACAAAAAAATGTGGCTTTCCAGCTTGGAATTTGATCATTTAAATCCACTTAAACTAACAAAAAAAAAGTTTTAAAACAGATCCTTTTCAGGAATGATGGGATTGGATTCATTCATGTGCTGCACTTTCCAGAAGATCAAGTGTTCAAATGGGCTGTTATTTTAAGAAGCTACTGCCATTATTGAGGGGAAGTGGAGGGATGGGGATGGGGGAATGATTTTGGAAAGGATTTACAGTGTATAAATGGTAGCACTTCCTTGTCCTGAAGTTATTTTGTCAGTGTGCCAGTCCATTACAGCCATGTTTGCATGTTTCTGCAAGGTACTAAACTAGAATTAAATGCTTTTGGCTATTAAGTGAAACAATAGATCTCTGTGCATTTTTTTAATCTGCAATTGAATCAGTTGTTGTTCAATAAAATTACTCTAATGATAGTACAAAAAAGCTTTAGAAACCTCTGCAAATTTAAGGACTCTTTCACAAAATTACTGCCAATAGCAGTTAATAGAAAAGATATATTTTCATTTGAAAGAGACTGTTCATGCCTTGGAGGCTGAACTAAAAATAAATTTTGGAGCATATTCCAACTGCAAATACTTGATATTTATTATGTACATAGTATTCATTTTTGTTTTCTTCCTTTTGGATCTTACTGAATAAGGAGGCTGGGGCAAGTGGCATGAAGAACATCACTTTTCAAAAAGTACATAATGTTTTAATTACCTTTGAGAGAGAACGTTTCCTTGTATGTAATAATATTTACCTTAAAAGAAGCTATTGGAAGAATGCATAGAATGATAGAACAATCTGAGTTGGGTGGGGCCCACAAGGATCATCAAAGTCCAAGTCCTGTCCTTGCACAAGAGTCACACCATGTACCTGAGAGCATTGTCCAGACATTTGGAATTCTCTCACGCTTGGTACTGTGGCCACTTCCCTGGGGAGCCTGTTCCAGTGCCCAGCCACACTCTGGGGAAGAACCTTTTCCTGATATCCAATCTAAACCTCCCCTGACACAACTTCAGGCCATTCCCTCGGGTCCTGTCACCACAGAGCAGAGATCAGTGCCTTGCCCCTTTGCTTCCCCTTGTGAGGGCGTTGTAACTCCAATGAGGTGTCCCATCACTCCCAGCTGCTCCTCACATGGCTTCCCCTGCAGACCATAAAGCCAAGTAAGGTCAAGGGACCTGCTCAGGAGATTCAGTTTTAGCAGTAAAAAGGGAGGATAGAAGTTCTTCTTATTCCAGTGGGTGTGGACAACAAAATAGCAGCCATGTCCCTGCCAAGTAGGTAGAAGGAAGCGCAGACTTTCCGAGGTGCTGTGGGGTTTGGAGAATTCCAGAGCACAGTCAGATTGTCAGCCCTCTCTATCAAGTGATGTAGAAGAATGATCTCAAATGGGGCCCTGAACAACAAGAAACTCTTGAACAAATTAAGCAGGAGATTGTCCATGTAGGAGCCGTCGGGCCAGTCAGAACAGGGCAGGGTGTGAGGAATGTGCTGTACATTGCAGCCAGGGATAATGGTCCTTCCTTGAGCTGGGGCAGAAGGGACCTGGACAAACTCGAGGATGACCTCTTGGCTTCTGGAGTCTGGGATACAGAGGATTTGAGGCCAGCTACACCCCAGCTGAGAAAGAGATTCTGGGAATTTATAAAGGGATTTGAGCTGCCTCAGTAGTGGTGGGCACTGAAGCACAGGTTGCAGAGCTTTATATATAAAGCCTGCTGGCTTTGTATATTGCTGAGTGAGAGAAACGAACAGTGCTCTAACTCTACACTGACTTGTGGATGTTGGCAAACACGCTGTGGTTGTGTCTGGACTGACAGAAAAGTGCAGAGAGAAACCCATCTGGGCTGCTGAGCTGTAGCAAGAAATCGCTGCCCGGGTAGAGAAGTTGGCTGTAAAATTGCATCATGTAGATGCACACAAATGCAAGAGTCAGGCTGCTGAAGAGCTGTACATAAATTTGATCTCTGAGAAAAAAAAAATTAATTTACTTTTATCACAGTATTTAATTTCTGATGGTCCAGATGGTCGCAATAATGTCTAGGTTTCTGAACATGGACAAAGTAAGAAAGACCACAGGGATCTCAACCTTTGTTTTATCTCTGTCCAACAGACGGCTGAAATCTGGTTCTTATTCCAAGATGTCTTGTGAAGTTTATTTCCATGGGAGATCTGGGTGTAAAAGCTTTTGTTTTTCTAAATCTTTTCTGAAGTTCTTCTTAGGTTCAAATCATGATTGTTCGTTTTTTGTCCCCTCCCCTGCCCTGCAGCATTTGCTAGGGATATAATTTAATTAAGATGTTGATATTAAGTTTCCTGAAAAATTGCTTTCCACTTTAGACAAATGCTCAGAAATGCTAATGAAACCCTAGGCCATGGTTGGATGAATGTGTCCACTGCCAGGATACTAAATTGGGCTAATTAACTTTCTATTATGTTCAGTATGAGCTGATTGTTAATGTATGGTGAGAGGGAATGCTTTTATCTCCACAACAGAGGAGCAATACTTAACTTTGATTTCATAATCAAGTCATGGTGATACATGAAAAAATCCACACTGCCTACAAACACCACTGTATTGACAATCATGCAGGCTTTTAAATGAGATCCATGCAGTGGAATTCTGATAGTGGTTCGTTCCTGGCTCTTGACTGAAGCTGTGTAGACCATTTCCGATGGGTTTGACCCCTCACTTGACCCTTCCAACTAGAGTTGGAAAATTTCATCATCCAGTTTTTAGTTCTTGCCTACACTTTTGACAGGATTTGAAATCAACAGCATCCAGACTCTCTTGTACACATTTTTAAAGCAATTTTTATGGGCTATTTTAGCATTTTTATACTTTCATGTTATTAGGGGAAAAAAAAAAAAAAAAGAGAAGAGGGGGCGTTTTCTTCATGTTATTAGGGGAAAAAAAGAAAAAGAGAAGGGGGGGGCGTTTTCTGAAGAGACAGAAATTAATCAACTTTATTTGTATTTCAGTTACAAAGATCCTAAACTTTTTACTTTATCTCTTTAGTGATTTCCTATGTTGTAAATCAAACAAATTCCATGTATTTAAAAAGCAAACTCCATATTCCATATAAAGTTCTCTGAGCATTAAGCCTCCCAGTGGATTTTGCATCTTACATGCACAGGGCTGCATGCAGACAATATCTAAAGTTCAAAGACGAAACAATCAGTCTGAAATTTCTTGAGCCAACTTGTGTCTTCTGTTCTAAATTTGCTTTTTCACACAGCTGATGGCTATTCTTAAGATCTTTTGTATTTCATTGTCTTTTAGCGGGCCTGTCATCTCAGAGGGAAGCAAATCCTCTTCTGAAGGGCCCTAGTACTCGTGTTTGGGTAGCCTGTGATCCTCCTGCCCACAGGCAGGATCAGCCAAACCTGTAACGCAGCATCAGGCAGCCACTGGAATTCCGTGTTGATGCAGCTCCATTTGCAGAGTTGCCAAACACCCAGATTTTGCCAGACCTGGCTGGCTTTCAACAAGTTTCTAAGTTGCTTGGATCAGAGGAGAGCCTGGATGATTGGGAGTTTTTGTGTGCCTGGGTTGAAACAGCTGCAGTTTGGCTCATGTGGAGGCAAAACCCAGCACTCCAGTTTCCCATGGGGAATGCTGTGGCTGCTCCCTGCTCTTGTCCCATCTGAGCTGGCAGGAGAGCCATGAGGGAAGCACGCCTCTCATGGGTTGGGCCAGAATCAGCCTCTTCAAGGCTGGAGGGGACAGGGTTAAGGCTGCAGTTGTTTTTCAGATTTATATCTACATAATGGGCTGCAGTTGTTTTACATGTTTTTCAAAGACTTATGCAACCAAATGAGCTGTATGTGTAGATTTTAATTATACCCACTGGCTGTTACTGGCTTAAAAATATACTCTTAATCTAGGAAGGGGAACAGACAGCCGAAACAGAGCAATGTGCAAATCTTGAGTTTACTTAAGTGTTTTTTTAAACTTCAGACTGAGGTCTTGGGCAATAGACTGTGCTGGTGGCTGCTTCTTACTGGACTTAAGTTTCACTCTGTTTTCTGCTACCTTCTTTACACGTCCTGTGTTAGGAAACTGCTGAAAGGTAGCTGGAAAGTAACTGAAAAATTTAGAAAAGCTCTGAACTTGTACATGCCTCTGGCCCAGCCCCTGGTCCTCTTTCAAAATATGGAATCTTAAGTAGTTTTTGTATTCTGAAATACAAAATAAAAAGTATATTGCCATAATAATCCAAAGAGTTTATTTATAAAAAAAATGAAGTGGTCATATTAACCAGTGGTCTTTGAATGTGTTAGTAGTAATTACCATGAGTACATGTTATTGCACTTGGTTTACAAATATCCCACGAAGTAAGAGAAGCTTAATAAAAAATAAAGTACATCCAAACATTTGCTTCAAATCTGAAGAGATGGGAAGTATTTTGAGCATAAAAGGTACAGAAACATCAAGGACAGCATATCCTGAGCTATCACTTGTCAATATCCCTCGGGTTCATAAGGATATTTCTGCTTGCTGGTTCTTGGAGCACGAGATGCAGTTCTTAAGTCTTGCTGGATTTCATGCTACAAAAATATTTGGTTTAGATTAACCTTTACTCAGTTGCTGTTACTCTTTTGAGCCTTTTCCTGGTCTTTTGTTATGCCAACATGGTTCGGGATTACATTGCTTTAATGTTCATGAGTTTCCATATACAAAGGTGATTATCAGCAATTGCTGACCCACAGGCAGCAACACGAAGTGAGTTGTGTTGGAGGATGTAGTCATTGCTCTCCTGTTTGGGCTTCATTTTAACCTTGAACACTGTTGGGCCTTGAAAGGGCTGAAGATGGCTAGCTGGTTTTACCCAGCTTCTGGAAGAGAGTCATCTTTACCTGGGCACATCCTCAGGGGTTTCACACTGTGCTAAAAACATGATGTGCCATTGGGCATGTATACTGAGAAGGTAACTGAGCACCTCTTTGGGCTTTGTACTTGGGATGGGGTCTTAAAGAAACTATCAGAAGTAACCTTCCCTACTTGTCTGCCTTCCTTGGCTTTGGAGGCTCAGGCCATGCTGCACAGATTTCTGGGCTCTTTACGCTTTCTGAGACTTCATTTGGCATACTTTGTTAATTTTTCTCCCCTACAACTCCAAAAATAAAAAAGTATGTCTTAATTTCAGCTTTCTGTCAACATCTAGGAATGCCGTGAAGCTTCTGCTTGCAGAATCACTTTGCATTTCACTGACATTAGTTCCTGAGGAATTTTAAAATAGACACTGTGCAAGAAACTTCATGTGGTAAATCTAAATTGTGAGCACTTGTGTTTACAATTAATGGTACATGAAAGGAAAGTCCATATATTTCAGACTTGAAGTGGGAGTTTGTGTTAATGTGGTAATAGAGTTTACCAAAGAAACTGTATGTGAAAATGGAATTGCTAGAGCACAACCTGAAAATGAAAAGTATAAAGCTGCTGGGGATCCCAGAAATCTCTCTGAAGAGCAACTGGGTGGATATTTGGCTGAGTTTGAAGGCTAAAATCAGGAGTCTGTAGCTTGCCAGCTCCTGCGTTGCATGATGCAATTGCTTCTTTCCTATAAGAAAACAGCCATTAAAGAGGCTTGCCTTTTATTAATGTCCTATAGCTTGAGGTGTGTATGATTGAAACAAGACTTTTCATGCTATGATGCAAAAATGGAAACTTTATATGAAAACTGCATCGGTTTCAGTGGTGGGTTTTTTGGTTTTGTTGGTTTTTTGACAGTTGTCCCAAAATACATGCTAACACACAAGGGGCATGCAGGACTTTTGTCAGAGGGTCCTGTGTGTACTGGGGCAGGGCAGATGCCATCTCGTATTAAAATAGAAGGACACAGGCTGTGTACAGCACTTCACTTTACTGAGGCTGGTGCTAAAGGGGAGAGAGGGGAAAATAAACTCATGCAGCTCCTGGTAAATCCATACCTACCTCTCTCAACTTCTTAAAAACTTGCACTGCACTCCAGAAGTTGTTTGCAGCAACTCATTGTCTAAATGTTTTAAAGCTTTAAAAACATAATTTTCTCAGCTTGTACTGGTGCCAGCTCTGATTTGAAAACAAAATGTATTTCCTTTCTTCCTCCTAAGATAATATTTGAACTCTTTTGGTTGCATGTATACAAGTGACAGGATAATGATATGGAATGCCACTACTATTGAAAAGCCACATTTTTTACAGTTGCTCTTAGGAGCAGGTAAAATGTGTGCAGTGTGAAGCTGTAATTTTTGTTTAAGTAAAATGATAAAAATACCCAAAGAACTGATAAGTAATTGATAGTGATTACCTGTAGATGTCTGATTTTCTTTTAAGACAGTCTAATCTGCCAAAAATCAGTATGGCTCCTCCATAACTGAATTACTCATTCTCCCTATAACATATATCATCCCAAATGAGTGATAGTGTCTTGGTAATGCAGTCAGGAAAACTTGAGATCCCTTTGACTTTCATAGCAAAACATTCATGGTTTAATTTTAGGTTTAAGGTGAAATTCTACATGCTGCTCCTTATTTTTCACAGACAGATTGCCTCTGTGCTGTGTGATGAAACCGTGGAAGGCAGCTTTGGTTTTCACTGATTTTGTTTCCTGTGCCAGCTCACCTGCCTGCCTGTGCTGGTGCAAGGAGGAAGCACAACCCAGAGAGGACTTGCAGAGGAAGGAATGCAGAAGACACCTCCCATTTCAGAGCTGCTATGGAGCTTTCCCAATCATTTAATCTGCGGGTGGTAATTTCTCTATCATTAGGTTTGGGGTGTGTCAAAAAGGGCTTACTTTCAAAATTGTTCTAATGCTGAAAAAATCTCGAGCCCTTCACAGAGCAGTAAACCATATTCTTCTACAATGACTGGTCATGGTGCTACTTGTGAGAGGAGGCCACACTGGACTTCCTCCTGTGTGACACCAGCTATTCTCTTCATGCACAGAATGTGCTGCTCGGGTGGTAGCTCATGGCCCTTTCTCCTTCAGGTCAGGTCTCGGTGCTTCTGCCACTCAGCCTGTGGTGGAAAGCAATCAAAAGCTGGGTAATATCTACCGTGTTTATTTTAGCTGTTGTTATTGAAGGAGGAGTTGAGGCCTTGAGGGATAGCACTGTAAGCTAGGTGCTGCTTCTAAAATATAAAGCTCCAAGTATAAAAGCTCCAGTTAGTTCAGAAAGTCAGCCAGGTTATCAGTAAGTCACTTTGTGGCTGAGATAGCTGTTGAATTGCTTGCCTGTCTGATCTGGTAGTAGCAAAGCTTAAATGTGCTCAGTTTCTATGTTTTTCTTTCATTAATCAGCAATACAAGGTCTCTATGCAACTTTCTATCTTTATTATTTTTGTTTGTGTGAAGGTATTGGTTGGTGGAGAAACTATAAATTGTCAAATTGTTGGAAGGCAAGTTAGACTTTTTAAAAGTCAACAAGGAGTTGACATCCATTAGAAAATGAAGAAGAATGATCTGCCTTGGGGAGGGATGTTTTTAGTCAAAATAAACCTTGACAATGAGTGTATATGAGTTCATAGTGTTTTTCAAACATTATTGCACTTAAAATATTTTCAGAGCACAGAGATTGAAATTACAGAGAACAATAGTATTATACGCTTGCATATAAGTTTGACTGGGTTCCATGTTTGTCATAATAGGAAATAGCAAATACAATATTCACTTAGCATCCATAATTCAGCCAAATTCCTTATTGGCTTAGGATTTTGGTAAGTAATGTGTTGAAGTGCTTTCAGGCCTTGGAGAAAATCTGTGTTACAGAGAATGCTAATTCTGCTCAGAAAAAACTGTGGAGCATGACCTTGCTAAACAGAGATTGAACTCTCTGACTGGGTGTAATTCTTCTGCTTTTTTCCCCCCACTGTTTTTCTTTTTGCAAATGATAATTTCTTTGTTGGAAGGTTATTGTCTTAAATTAAGACTTAATATTTATTTTTTCTGATTTTATCATGTTTCTCTTTACTTTTGTGGCACTTCCCCTAGATATATGGACCACCCAGTTGTTTTAAGCCAGCTGTCAAAATACCATTCAGTAAGAGCATTTGCAGGAAACAGCTCTGCAAATGGTTGAGCAGAGAACCTGAATATAGCAGAGCCACGTCTTACTGCTAATACCACCTTAGCAATTGCCATCAGCTACAGTTTTACAAGTCTAACCCCTAAATATGGATAATTTCTCTTCTACTTACAGTGTAATGATTTGTAAAGAAAAGTTTTATGTGAGTTGAGTAGTAAAAATTACAGTCCTTTTTCATTTGAGTTAGACTGACATTTAAATAATTTTTGAAAGTATTCATTCTTGGTCTTTTGGCAAAGACTAGCTCTATCTGAACTCTTGTGCTTTGTCTGTCAGATGCTGGTTAAAGAAGCTGTCATTCCCTTGCCGGTTTAATATTGTGGTCAAAATGTGGGAAAGGTCGTTTGCCCTGAATATGGCATGGGCTTGTTTAGGACAGATGTAAGTGCTTCACCCGTTGACATTTCATATCTGTAAAAAATCTGCTGCTTCAGAGTAGTTCAGGGATGTCATACACAGCTGTGCCCTCTGTTCAGGCAGCAAGCATCATAAAAAGCCTCTGTCAGTGTGGGGTTTTTATTTGAGTAACATTTCAGGTCAAGAAATTTGAAATCCTGACAAGATTTTGAGGTGATAGCCTTGTAGCTGTTCTTCAGTTGAACCTGAACCTCATGAAATGAGTTCACTGTTACTCTAAAAGTCTGTTTACTCCAACTAGGCTTTGCATTCTTCACAACTAACATAATTTTTCACCTTTTCTTGTTAAGTACTGAGTAATTATGAGGCCTGTATATTCCCAGTAGGAAAAAGCAGTGTCAGCCTACTGATCTTCCATCTGCTGTGGAGGTGGATTTTGAAGCACTGGGAATGGTGGCAGCTCCTCTGCTGACTGAAATGTCTGGATACAATAAAAAGAGACCATCCTCAGGAAGAACAGAAATGTTTTACAGCAATAAAAGTAATCTATCTCAAACAGTTCAGGCTCGGCTATCAAGATGTGGCTCTAAGTGGCAGTAACAGGCTTATCCATTGTGAAGGGAAAATGAACTATGTTCTAATGGGCTTTTCAGCTGAATGAGAATCCAACCCTCGGTGTGGCCCTTGGTCCAAATGAAGTCTTACATGTTTGTTTTTGTTTACCTAAGTCATTGCACAACCAGGAAATGGGAGGAAAAGTTGTTTGCTTTCATATCAAGGAAAGTTTATTCATAGGAGATGTAAGTAAAATGCACCACTCCTTAAGGCGTCCAGATGGTGAGAACTCCAGTATTTGCAAACCTGCAGTTTTTGCCTCAAATATTTTAGGAAATTATGTAGCGTGTTAGGAATTATTCTGAAATGAATGTCTGCAGTCTTCTTTGTTTCAAGAGCCTGCCTTGCTATATAGGATTCCTCAGTATTTACTACTCAAGTGTTTGGGTTTGGGGTTTTCTTTGTTTGTTTTGAGATGGCTGTTTTGTTTGTTTGGGTTTTTTTAACTAAAAAAAAATTTTAAAAAACCTAAACAAATGGAAGAAAACTACACCAAAAAAAATAATTAAAAAAACAAAAAAACCCACCAAACCCCAAAACCCCAAACCAAAGCAGGGGCTATTAACTTCAAAATCAGAATTGGTTTTTAAGGGCGCACATTTGTCCAACACTGATAGTTTAGCTTAAATATTACTGTAATAGGTTCATCCCATTCTGGAGTTGTTCTCTCTGTAGAGAAGGACTCTGTTTACTAAATCAGCAGTTAAATAACTGTATTCCCCATTCCCTCCCAATTGCTTTAAGATTGATAAGGAAAAAATATCTCACTACAGGTTTATATGAGAGATACTACCAGAATAAGGATACAGAGAGGAGTCACACAGCAAGCCATTCTTTGTGAAATAAAACATCTGCATGTGTGATGACTTGTTGAGAACTGCCATGGGAATTGTTTTTGTTGGTGGGATTCATGTGTTCATAGGAGCATAGCCTGAAAAGAGTTATTTTTAATTTTCTCTGATTTTTTTTTGCAGTCAGATTTTACCTAAATAAAACTTCTTTAGCACTTGCATGTTCATGTTGCATTTGGCACCATACTACAAAGTCTGTCCATAAAATCTCAGTGCCCCAGATTTAGCCAAGTTATTATTATTCAGGTATTTATTATTACTATGAATATTGTCAAATGTAAGTTAGCCAAGTGTGTGCTTCACAGTCTTCCTAATACATAAGTGAATTTGATTGTATTTTGTGTTTACACAAATGTATTGGAACATGTTTTGGTATTTTGCTGGTATGTTGTGCTGGCTAAATTAGAGGTGTTGGAATTTGTCAGACTCCTCTTGTGTCCCTCCCCCAGTCATTTTCCCAGAGCCTGAGAAACCACTTCTTCCAAAGAATGTTTACACAACTTTGCATTGGTCACCAAGTACATGAAGTTTTGATTTTGAATGACTGGAGAACAGACAGCAGCAGCACTGCTTGTGCTCTTGGACGTGTTAACTCTTCAGTTTGTTCATGGCAGTAGAGTTTGCAGGATGAACACACAGAATGCCTTTATATTTGCAGAGAAAAGTTCAAGGCTTAAGAGCTGTCTGTCTGCCATTTGCAATCAGCAGCAGCCGGTGTAGAAGGAAGGATCCCTTCTAGGAAGTGAGGTGGTTGCTGTACTTGATAGACAACTCTGTTCCAGGACTTCTCCTGTTTTGATTAATTCTCCTCTCTTTGCCAGATGTTGTCTGTAGGTCTCTTTCTCTGCTGAGTTTTCAAGAAGTCTGTGGCTTAGAGAAACATGGTGCTGTAGTTCACAGACTCTGTGTCTGAAATACCCATTTCATTCCTGCCTGTTGTTCCAAGTTTCCCTAGTTAGCAGGCTGAGCTGTCAGTATTAGCTTTAATACTTAAAGGAAGCAGTTGTTCAAAATATAAACTCTTAAATACAGTAGTTGATGTGGCTCTGTGATTTATGATGTTTCTTTTACATTCCAGGGGAAAATCCCTTTTACAGAGGGGTACATAATTTAAAAATTCATACCACCTTCAAAAGATATTAGAAACCATCCCAGGAATACTGGCTCTTTCAGTGCATGTTTGGTGCATGTTTGATGATGGTTTTAACTTTCTACACACAAAGAAATAGTAATTAGAAGTGTTTTGTCTTTAATTTTTGTCTTACATTGCTCCCACTGAAAAACTACATTATGTGCATCAGGCTGATGTTGGTAGGACTCACATGGTAGCAGAATGTCTGCCCATGTCTTAAAACATTACAACATTGGCATGTTATGCATCAGGAGGATATAAACTTCTCTGTTTTCAGAAGCTTTCCCTTCATTTTTGCTTCAGGGCAAAATGAAGTCAGCAGCATCTCTGTAGCACTGCTTCTGGGAATCTTGATGTGCCCAGCCTGAAGATGTCAAATATAAAATCTCAGCTGTAAGAAGGCTTGAATTCAATATAATTTCTTTGGTTTGTTCTGTAATTACATCTTAGGTAATTGATGCTTGGAAGTGCATCCTGCTGTGGTGTGGTTGGTAACGTCTGCAGTTTCACACTGTTTAAGCAAGCAGGTGCTTGGGGTGAGCAGCAAAACCACAAGTGGAAAAAATACATCTCTGGCACAATCTCCCAAATATTCAGTAGCTTTGATTTCTCCGGGTGATACTCACAGTAAAGTGTTTTCCTCCACCCATACACGAAGGCAAGATGAGCTTTATAAAGGACAGTGCAGAAGTACAACTTGATGTGGTTTAATTAAGGAAATGCAGAATCTTTTTTAGAGGAACTAAATTTTGTCTGCTGAAATGGGAAAATCTAACTAAATCTGACTGACTAAAATCTCTAGAACAAAGTCAGTTATTTTGACTGTTTTCTTTATTAATTCCCCAAGCCCAAGCATTCTTTGAGGTTATAGTATGTCACTAGGGACATAAGTTTAGAAATTGTGTGGAACTAGATGCACATAAAGTATGTGATATGAGCTGATGAGACAGCAGCCTGTGTAAAATCATAGAATCATGGGGTTGTTCAAGTTGGGAAAGACCTCTAAGATCATTGAGTCCAACCATTAGCCCAGCAACCCATGTCCACCACTAAACAGTGTTCCCCCACCTGTGGCACATTGTCTCTTAAATATGTCCAGGAGCCTTCCAAGGTTGGTAACACCACCAGCTCCTCAGGCCGCTTTTTTCAGTGCTTGACAGCCCTTTCAGTCAAGACATTTGTCCTCATGTCCAATCTAACCTCTCCTGGTGCATCTTGAGGCCATTTCCTCTCACCCTATCCCGAGTTACCTGGGAGAAGAGACCAACCCTCAGCTGGCTGCATCCTCCTGTCAGGCAGCTGTAGAGAGTCATGAGGTCCCTCCTGAGCCTTCTTTTCTCCAGACTAAGCATCCCCAGCTCCTTCCTCTGCTCCTCATAGAACTTGTTCTCTAAATCTTTGCCAGCCTTGTTGCCCTTCTCTGGACATGTTCCAACACATCAACATCTTTCTTGTAATGAGAGTCCCAAAATGAACACATTATCTGACCTGCAGTATGGAAGTATGACTACAAAGTCTTTCTGATGTGCCATCTCACTTCCAGAGCTGTTATCTTCCTGGGAGGAAATGGAAAGATGCTGGAATATCTAAGGACAGGGAGGAAAGAACTTGCCAGTATGCAGTTAATGAATGAAAGAGAAAAGATATTTTAATAATAATAAAAGACATGTATATGCTCTCTTCCAGTTTTCACCTGGCAGCCACGAAAGGACATGCAGAGTGCCTCAGGATCATGGTGACACATGGTGCGGATGTGACAGCCCAAGATGGTGCAGGTATGTCTTTCTATAAAAGTAGCATGATACACTCAGTTTGCTCATGTAGTTATTGATGTGCAGAGTGAAAACACAGATTTGACTAATTTGCTTTTCCCCACACACCCTGTAGGAAAAGCAGTTGTAACACTTGCAGGTTAGGGCATATTTGCTTTCCTGCACAGAGAATTCAGAATCTAAAGTCCTTAAAAGCTTTTGTCCTGATACTATAAATTTCAGCTTTTATAGTGGGCTCCAGATATAAAATATTTGCTTGATTTTTTAAATTGTTATTTTTAAGTGAAAATAAAAAAAGAAAAAAATTATCCTCCCCACCTCTTCTTATAATTACAGGTTGCATCAAGATCTTCAGTTTTACTTTCATGTTTATACAAGCTATTAATCCCATTAACTTTACAGGAGTTGCACTAAGACATTTCTTCAGGATTATGACACAGTGAAAACAGCTGATACAGGCCAAAACAGAGTGGAGAGCTATTAAGTATGATGTCTCAGTTCTCAAAAGTCCTGTGCTTAATTACTGCTCTGCTAGGAGAATGATGGGAGCTGAACTTGAAACTGGCAAACTGTTCTTAATAGATTTCAGTTGACACATCTTCAGAATCTGTGCCCAGCATTTTCTCTGGCTAGCTGAGCCACCTGGATGACCTGTCAGCATTCTGTCTTTCCATTAATGATCTGTAATTGCTGGGCTCATGAGTTCTGCTTTGCCACTTATTGCAGCCTGAGGGAATCTCTGTCATATGTGGGAATCATTTGCCTCTCTATATAAAGAAGTGTATGTGATAGTAGAAGAAGCATTCATATTTTATGTGATGTTAAGGGAATATATGTACCTGATGCAGACTATAATTCCAAATTCATGCTTCACCTTGCCTGATTTATTGGTCACTTCGGTAGTAAAAGGTTGCCTGCCTACTTCCACCTGAGGGTGTCAGCCCAGTACTCTTTAGTGAAATCCTTCTATGTGAAAGTCACACTATTTACAATGACAGCTTCCTGTCACAAGTGTCTTTGTCTTTATTGAGTACTAAATCCTGGGTGCTTCTTTTCTTAGGGTAATTTCTTCATTGGTGGTCCTGTCATCAATTTTTCAGATGCTCTGTAAGATAAAGCTAGAGGAGAGACTTCTGTGTTTCATCCTAAATCCACAATCAGTAAATCATCATGAATTCAGTGAAATATAAACCAGTGTAGACCTGTGTTTGATAGGGAATAGGAAATCTGTGAGGTGCAAACCAAAGTAGGCCTGTGTTTGAGTATTCTATGTGGGTGACACAAACTTAATTCAGTTGCAGATGATGAATTTGGCAGGTTTTGCTCTTGATGCTGGGTACGTTTTCATTGCCAAATAGCAAAAATCATTACACCGACAGACATCTGTGTGCAAGGGAGGCTGTGTAATTCTGGAAAATTATTCTCTAAGAAACAAGACATAATGTACAATCTTAGGCTTGCTTCTTGCTAGGTGTAGTCTGACACAATGTTTGTGTCACTCCCTTGTATGAATTGAGACTTTAAGATTACTCTGTAACTTGCCTGAACAACAGGTAGTAAAGACATTCTGCTTGATGTAGCTTTTTACTTTATTTTCTCTACCCTTACTTTTTATGTGTCATGATAGGAATAAGACAGATAATTCAAGATTTTTCCTTTGACATGGAAGGTTTTATTCCCGTGCTTTGGCATGATTGAATAATTAATTTGCTTTGCTTTTATTCTTTTAGGGCACAGTGCTTTACATCTTGCAGCAAAGAACAGCCACCCTGATTGTGTTAAGAGGTTACTTCAGGTAAAAGAAAAATAAAATTAATTCTGATTTTTCAAATTTTCATTTGCCTCCATTAGACTCATTTTATGCTAATAATCTGCACCTCACTTCTATACTGTTCTATCTCCTCGGCATCAAGAGAGGCACATCAAGCGTTTAAACATAAAGAGTTTAAGGACCTTTCAGGCACTGTGAATGGATGATAGAAAACTGTGTATCTTCCCTGAGTGGTCTGCAAATACAGTTTTCCATGTCCAGCTGCTCTGACATAGCTTGGTTGGGTTTCAAGTAGGTTGTAACTTCAGTTTAACTTCCTGTGTTTTGTCTGTGTGGTTGGATGACTTGGAATTAGGTGGACTAAGGGTTACGAGGGAAAAGGTTTTTCACTTCTGAGGGGATTCTGATAATGTTCTATACTTTCTGTCTGTTCACCATAGAAACATTTTCAAGTTTAAAGTAAAAAAGAGATGAAAACAAAGTAGTTAAATCCAAAATTAATGTGGAAAAAATCGAATCTTCAATGAAATGAGGTAAAGGACAGTGAGGGGTTAGAAAGGGAGTTGAAAGAATGGGGAGAGAAAATAGGAAAAGCAAAAGTGAAGATGAACAGAAAGTCTCATTGTGTTGAAGATGAGTGTTAGTAAGCAGACATTGTCCATCTCAACTCCATTTCAGAAATACAGGTAAGTTTTCATGGTGGTGATCAGAGAAACAGAACAGATTTTTCTAAGTTTGGAGTTATCAGATCTCAGATAAAATAATGAATACAGACTGAGAATGCAGATGAAATAATGATTAACAACCCCACTGGAAGACGATGGTGCAGAAAGAGAATGGATCCTGTATCCCAGCCTCCAGATTGTTTTCCCCTGGCTGCCTCAGGGCTCTCCATCTGTCCGGTGACTGACCTCTGTCAGTGCCTCTGAGACACGGGGTGCAGTTTCACGGATTCCCACCTCCACAGCCCTTGCAGGCGCTCTGCCCTGCTGCTCCCCGGGCAGGAGGGGAAGGGTTTTCCTAGCCATGATCCAGGTCGCCATCAGGCCGTGGCTGCTGGCATCGCAGGCAGCGGCAGCTCGGAGCTGACCGCGCTTAGCACCAGGAGCTGCTGCCCTTCCACTTGCCCGCTGCTACCACAGGCTGCTTTCATTGATGTTTTTCTGCTTTCATTTCAATATGCAGGTTTATAAATACATTCCTAAGTGCAGACCTGTTGGTGATATTCTCCAGTAATTCATGCTTTTAGGATTATCTTCTTTTCTTAGAAGACCAAAATGTGCGTGGCAAGGAGTGTCTAACCGGTGTTGAGCTAAAACAGGCTGAGTAATTATTTTACACAGGCAGAATCATGACATTTTTGTTACAGGATGTAATGGTCTGTGTGATCCTGTTGTCCTAGATAATCACAGGTGTGTTGGAGACAGTGCTGCATGTAAAAGTCAAAAGTTACAATGTTTGCTTTCTAGAAATGGAAACAACCAACTGCCCAACAAAAAGCTTTGAAACTTGTGAAAGGTTTAAAGAACCACTTCTGTGAGGAGCAGCTGAGGGAGCTGGTGGCATTTAGCCTGGAGAAAAGGAGTCTTAGGGTAGACCATATCACAATGAGAAACTAAGAAATAGCCTGAAGTTGCACCCAGGGAGCTTTAAGTTGGATATTAGGAAAATTTCTTCATTGGGAGGGATTTAGGAGATGTGTAGATGTGAGACATATCTTAGGGATTAACTTGGCAGTACTGGGTTAATAGTTGGATTTGATGATCATGATGGCTATTTCCAACCCAAATAAACCTAGGTTTCTATAATATTCTCTTTTTGCTGTACCTAAAAAAAAAAATCTTCTGTACTAAATTGAGTCTTCATAAGGATTTGGATTATTTTTTCATTACTATTTATTGCTTTGAAGTCTAGTTGGATCAGTAGCATCTGATAATTGTAATACAACAAGATATAACTTGATTGTTGGTTCTTATTTTTAGAAATGCTAATGAACCCCTATTGCATTTGACAGTGAGCCCATGGGACCTCATGAACTTTAACAAGGCCAAGTGCTGGTGCTGCACCTGGGTCAGCCCAGAGAGCCAAATGTGTCCTGGGCTGCATCCAGAGCTCCGTGGGCAGCAGAGCAGGGAGGGGATTCTGCCCCTCTGCTCTGCTCTGCTGACACCCACCTGCAGCACTGCATCCAGAGCTGGGCTCCAGCACAGGAGGGACAGGGACCTGCTGGAGCCAGCACAGAACAGGGCCATGAAGGTGATCAGAGTGATGCCTTGAGAGGCTACCAAGAACAGAGGCTGGACAGTGTTAAAGGAGTAAAGTTGGGTATTCATTAGAAAGGCCTTCAAAGGATACCCCTGGGGCAGCACAAGAGCCTGGCCAAGGCTACCCCCAAGATGGATGATGGGTCACAAGTTTTTTCTTTTATAAATTTTGGTCCATTTACATATCGGGGTTAATTGTCCCATTACAGCTTCAGGTTATGAAGTCCCATCCTCCCAGATTGCTCTCTTCAATTTGCTGTTGTTTGTACTTTTTGGACCTGAAGCTGTAACGGTGTGCTTGGGCATCTTGGAAATCCTTGGAAAAGGATTGTTTTGTGTAACTAAACTGTGAAGAGAACTTGCGAACACTTTATGTGGAGTTCAGAGTTACGAACTAATGCAGTACAGACTCTGGATAATATGAAAGCTAAAACTTAAGGTATTAAGAGGGATGGAGCACTGCTGTGAGGAAAGGCTGAGACCATGCTGTTTAGCCTGGAGAAGAGAAGGATCCCAGGAGGTCTTAGAGCTGCTTTTCAGTATCTAAAGGGGCCACACTAGAAAACCAAAGAGGGAGTTTTTACATGGGTGTGTTGTGATAGGACAAGTGGCAATGGCTCAAACTGCAGTAGGGTAGGTTTATATTTGGTGTTAGGAAGAAATTCTTTACTGAGAGGCACTGGCACAGGTTGCCAAGGTTTGGATGCCCCATCCCTGGCAGTGTTCAGGCCACGTTGGATGGGGCATTGAGCAGCCTGGTCTAGCAGAACGTGTCCCTGCCCATGGCAGGGAGTTGGAACAAGATGATCTTTAAAGTCACTTCTAATCCAAACCATGGCATAGTTTTATGAAATAATGCAGGACAAATTGCCTTAGGACATTAGGATGTGGTTGCTTTAGCTTTTATGCTAATGTTAAAAAGAAAAAAAAAACTGAGGCAAAGGAGAGATTTTTTTTACTGATTTATTTATTTATTGACTTAAATTATTCTGAAACTCTAACATTTGTTAGGGACAGTTCTCTTAACCATGAGAATTTCCTGTGGCTTCAATATAAGTTGGTGTGAAGACAGGAAATACCAGATTGGTAGAGAGAGAAGCTGTACCTTCCTTCAGTGTTCTTCTCTGAAGCAGCACATAAATCTTTTGGCAAACATGTTAAGCACTCTGTCTGTATAAAACATATGTTTTGGGTTTTTTTGTATTTCTCTAATTGCTTTTTTTCCTTTTCCTTATTGAATTGTGCAGAGTAAATGCCCAGCCGACAGCACTGACAATTCTGGGAAAACAGCTTTACATTATGCAGGTAATTTCTTTGATGAAATTTTGTACTGTTTTGTTGTGCTTGATACTCCTAGCTTATCAACCTATAATTTCCTTTTGTACCCTACTGTAATGCTGCAGGATTGCAAGTGGAAGTGTGGGACACAAATTTTGAAATTGAGGTTTAATGAGCGTTCACAATTGTCTTGTTTCTTTAATTTAATTTAATTTTCTTGTAGCTGCATGCGGGTGTCTTCAGGCAGTTCAGCTCCTGTGTGAGCACAAATGTCCCATTAACATCAAAGATTTGGTAAGTACCTCCTCTCTTGTGTGTACTGCAGATACTTCAGAGCTTTTATCACCTTCATTCCATGCCTTGCCATGCTCCATCTCTGGTGCACTAGTTCAAAGCAATGCTGTGCTCACACCTTCAGGGTTTCTCTGCTGGAGGAAATTCCTTTTGCAGCTTACCATTGCAGAGATGTGGAAGCAAGCACACCTTGACAACCTGATACCGTAATGGCAGGATTTGCTGATTGTTGAGACATTGGCACAGGTAGCTAGAACAATTCTTGCACATTCAAAACATAATTAAAAGTGTTTCCATTGTCCCCAGGAGGCTTTGGAAAAGGCCCAGTATGTGGCCAAGGGCTGCAAATGCTCACAAAGCCCAGTCAGAACATGACACACCTGAAGGGAACAAATATACCTCACATATTGCAAAGGCTCAGAGACACTACTGAAATGTCTACAACCAACCAGGTCTGGTTTTGGGGTGATGCAACTGCCTGATAGAAAACCTGATGACAAAAGGAAGTGATCTGTAAAGCACAGGCCAGGCAGGAAGTGATAGATACTCAAACTTTGGTTTTGGCTTTGGTCTATATCTGGTCTTTCTAGCAAAAACAAATATGTCACAGACATAGACATCTGGTCTGAGATTTCAGCAGATGCATTTTAAAGGCATAAAAGGTATATTCAGTCTTAAGCCTGTAGGAGTAGCTTAAAAATGCCCTGTGCTACATCATGCCTAAGTATAGGAAAGAGAGAGAGACCGGCCTCAGAGGTGCATGACAAAATGATAAGGAATGGTCAGAATTCGGGTAGTGGACCTAAGTGCGAAATTCCAGTTAGCTACTAGTAAAAAATAACCTCATTTTGAAGGTGGTCAAACACTGGAACTGGTGTCTAGAACTGTGCCTTTACCTTTGGAAATGTTTAAAAGGTGAGACGACAAGTCTCTGAGCAATGTGCTGAAACTTGAAGTTTGCCTAGCTTTGGATTGAGAAAGAAGTGGGAGAAACCCCAGATATCTCTAAAGGTGTCTTCCAACTGTGTTATTCCATGACTTTATGAAATGTTGTATTTTTGCCTAATACTTAGTTAAAATTACCATTTTTTTGTTACGGAGCTACAGAAAGATATTTTGTAGTTTCAAAGTAATTGTGTTTTAGCATTGAGCAAACAGCAAAGGGAGTGCAAAAGCAAGTTCCTACTCCCTGTGTTTTGCATCATCCCCAAAAGATAAGAAAGAAATTATAACACACTCAGCTATGTTTGTGGTACCCAGGACTCATGTGCTAATAGCACCTCATTTTTGCTATGTAAAGGTAAAATTTGTAGCTGACTTAAAATCTCAGTGTGTTTTTGTAAGTGGACGGAATGCTGTTCATAGTTTCTTTATATGCATTTCTAGGATGGGAACATACCTCTGCTGCTTGCAGTACAAAATGGTCATACAGAAGTCTGCAAATACCTTCTCGATCATGGAGCAGACATCAACACCAGGGATAAAAATGGAAGGTACAGCAGGTTAACTTGTTGATTCTTCACCAAAGCTGACTGTCAAATGAAGATTTTCTTCTCAAATCCTTCCCAAAATAGTTGGTGTAAGGTGAAATAATGCTTTCTGTACTAGACAGCATATCCTGATTGCTGAGAAAACTTACAGAATTCTGACTGAAATAAAAGATGAAGCAGAAACTGTGTGGCTGTAAAACTAATCTGCCTGTAAGATTTGCCTTGGGATACCAGAGCATTTAAATGATTCCTGTACAAATATGATTGATAGCACTCACCCACACAGCATTTTCTAAGCATCCCAGTTTAAAATGCTGCTCTCTTCTTGGAATCAGTTGATACCTCCAACTTAAATCCTTAAAAATGCTACTTGTGAGCAAAATCTGTGCGGGTTGCTATTTCTGCCATAATGCAGCCACAGCAGCAAGAAAAAAATACAGTAAATCTCTACAGTGGAGATGCTGGTTTTTTTAGAAGGTGCTAATTTGAGATTTTTCTGCATTAAGAGATAGTGCATCAGACAGAGTATCAGACAACTTAAAAAGCAACATCCTTGTAGTGAAAAATGGACTTGTTCTGATAATATGACAAAGATCAAGAGTCTTAGAAAATAATGGACTGTTTTATAAACAACCAATTAAATTGTGGAGGTAGAGGAGGATACTGACAAGACTTGGCACTTACACTTCATAGCAATTTTGATTATTTTGTGTGACACAGTGCTGATTCTGTTCTCTGGTGGCACCTGTGAATATAAGACTGGGCTCTAAATTGTTTTTTATCACTCCAAAGTTTACTAGAACGCTCTTTATTTCAGTTGTCTGAAGAAAACCCCTTTGTTTTCTGTCAGTTTTCATGGCCTCATTGGTGCTTTGAACCTGAGGTGCTGCACACTCTGGGGCCTCTGCCTTCCCCCTCACTCTCCTAGTGTTTAATCAGCAGACAGTGTTAAGACTTTCTGCTTTAATTGGATGAGGGGGTTTCTGTCACAGATAGGACTCCCATTTTTGTATTTTTTTTGAGATAGTACTGTATGTACTATCTCAAAAAGCAACAAAACATTGTAACATGGAATATGGTGGTTTACTTCTTGCTTTAATTGTGGTGAGGGGAGTGACTACTCCTGCATCTCTTGTTCCCAGAAGTAGTTAAGATTTTACTAAAACCAGAGAAACCTCATTGTGAGAAGAGAGGGATAACCTTGGAAAATAGCATCTCCAGATTTCTATCATGTCCAGACTAAGTGAATTATTTTGGTAATCTAAAACCATCCCTGTGACTCTGGAGGTGTTATCCAAGTTATCACTCACCACTACTTTTAGCACAGTACTGCAACAGCATCACTTTTCCAAGTGACTCACCCATTACAGGGAGTATGTTTAATTCATTAGTGAAACTGTTGTCTTAATAGTTAGCAAATATTATTACTGTAGTAACTTTTCAGCATTGTATCTGCACTGAGGAATGTGTTTGGCAGTAAACTTGGCCAACATATTAGACATGTTTTCATGCTGAGAAAGAAGAACTATGCCTGAGCAAGAAGGCAGTATTAGAGCATGCTTGAAAGGTGAGGTTTTCTGTGTGTTTGTAATTATTCTCTATGTCTCTTATGACCTCTTCAAATAATTGAGAAAAGCAGATACGACCTGTTAGGGAAAGATTCCTTCTGTATGCTATGTTTTCTCTAGGAGCTGTCTCTATGCAGCTGCCCTCTGTTAGAAAGGGAATTGTTTGTGCTGTCATGAATGCCTTTTTTTTTCTTTTTTTTAGGCTGACAGTAGCACAGGGTTTGAGGTCTAAACTCATCTCTTGGACTCACCAAAGATCTTTTAGATTTAATTGTCTTTTTGATTGAAATCTATTTGTCTTGAACACAACATGTGGAGGAGAGCAGGAATGAAATAAAGGTTCTCATGTTGTACCACCACTGTAATCAGAGTGTAGCAATGAGGTTTGTTTGTCTGACTTTACCCTGCAGCCATTTCTATCTATGACTCTCAGCCTCAGGAAACCATATTTAGAAATGTTTGCAGACCTGTATTTGCAGCTGGAGTGTATGAGGAAGAGGAGGAAGAGCTGGCAAGTATTTGTTTGTAAGGAGAAAGGGACGTCACTTTATGTATCAATAAACGTGCTGATGGACTTTTTGGCTTCATTGCACAGTAACAATCACAATTTTATTTCCTGAAGAAATGAACTGCTAAAGAGAATGCCTTAACACTTGCTGTTTGTGTTTTGTTTGGTTTTTTTTTTTCTCTTGTTCAGAACTGCTTTGATGATGGCTTGTGAAGCTAGTAACCTTAACATGGTGGAAGCTTTCCTTAGGAGAGGTGCAGATGTCAGTTTAGTAGATGTCTTTGGACAGAATGCTCTGCACTATGCCAAGCTCTCTGAGAACACAGGGATCCAGAATCTCCTGTCATCAAAGATGTCGCAGGACGTGGGTATGTGAGAGAGACTGACCTGCAGTTTGTCACTTCTTGATTTAGCACTGGGTAGCCTGAAATGTTGCAAAAGCCATTGTCAAGATTATCTGGCTGAGACTTCCCAAAAACTGGGAAGTCTCTTTGCCGTAGATGGTAATATTTAGCATGAGATAAAACCATGAGCAGGCCAAAAGAGGTATTTTGGAGAAAGACAAGTTGATGTAGCAGCATTGTGAAATTTTGTGTACAATTTGGAATGGATTCTCTTTTATACATAGAACCCCTCAGTAGAGGGGTTGGAGAAGGAACTAAAGCAGGCAGAGCATTTTATGGTGAAACTACAATGGATTTCTAAAGGAGGAAACCTAATGCATAAAAATGATGCAAGACCAGAATAAGAATTGTCATGATTCTTCAGATTTTGTCTCAAAATGAAACCAGACAGTAGCAGAGAATGAATGTGATTGAAATGGAATTTGCAAATTGTATTTTTCAGGTTTCAGACAGGAATTCAAAAACCAAACCATTTATCTATGGTATGGGAAGCAGAGCAGAGAGGTGGGTTAACAACAGAAAGTAATTCTTTCTTTAATAACTTTTCTTTTTTCCATTTCTTTTCTGTTCCACAGAGGCAAAGTCTCCAACAAAAGTGAAGCAGGTATTTGTCCTTTTGGTTTTGAAAATGCTCTGACTCTCTAGACTTGTAACATAACAAAAAACAGTAACAGAAGCACTAGTAAGTGTCATTGTGAGATGTGTTGCCATGACTACTATGTAATGTGAAAGATTTTTCTTGCTTAGGTAAGAAACGTGTTTCAGGAACACTACTTTCAGACTTGGCTTCTCTGTGTAAGAGCAGCCAGCACCCTTGGTGAGGGGAGGAAAGGAGGGAGAGTGTGTATGTGCATGTGTGCTGGGGTGATTCCTGCTTTCCTCATGTGTGGTGCAGGAGCTTGGCTCTTTGAATTGCAAAAAAGAGGATCTAGAGAAATTCTCTCTTTCTAAAACATAAAATCAAAGGTTATCCCTGGTTTTGCTGGAGACCCCTTCCTGTGAGAATCACGGCAGATTTAGGCGATTAAATTAGTTTCTTACATTTTTTATTCAGTGTCATATCTTGGAGTGCAAGTAGACCTTGTAGACCTGCTGGTGGCTGGGAAGTAGACAAGGGTGCAATGCATTGGTCATTCCTTCTCTGAGTGCAGAGGTGGGTTTTTTGGGGGCTCAGGCAGAAGCTGGAGGAGAGGAAAGATGATAGCTGTGAAGAACGGCATGACTGGGCTGTGTGTGAATAGAAGTGTTTGAAGGTCACTGGTGCTAAACCTATTGTCAGCTTCTGCTTTTTCACTAAATCTTGTTTGTTTTCACTGAAGCATGGTTTACAAGGGAGCAGATTCTTATTGTCAGGCATGTTTAATATCTTTGTGTTAGTAGAGATGTGGTCTTTACCCAGGGGAAAAAAAGGCACTGCATGAGCTGCTAAAGTTGATATTAATGTGGGATTTTTTTTATTTTTTTTTTTTACAAAACAACTTGCTCAGACTTTACTAACCAAACTAACAAACCTACCTTTTCTGGCTGGTGAAACTTTCAGCATGATCAAGGCTCTAAATTAAGTTCAGAAAGAAGTGGAACTCCAAAAAAACGCAAAGCCCCACCTCCTCCTATCAGTCCTATTCAGGTAAAGAAAAGACCAATTTTGAGACGCTTTTAGGGGATAAAAAGCATTTTGAATATTATTAGAGTTATGTGGACAAGATTTTCTGTGTCACTGTTATTTTATATGCCTGTCTTACCATGAGTGCTTTTCCTGACATTAGGATGACACCATGAAAGCTCATGTTGCTTAGATTAACGAAGCAAAATTGCTTAAAATACTGCATGGTCCAAGATACAACTGTACAAATTTCACTGTACAATTGCTTCTTCCAACTAAAGTTGTCCTTTTTGCTGATTTCAATAAGTAAATTATGAGTTCTTTATATTTTAGTTACACATATATATGGATATGTATTATTATATACATATCAAAATAAAATACATGACTGTGTTTTGATACTATATAAGTCTATATAATAGTTAGGTTTAATCTTAAACCAGAATGTAACCTGTGTAACAGCTACACTTCTTATGTAATAATGACTCAGAAGGTCACTAAATAATTAGGTCTGTTCTCTGAAAGTAATCTAGAATTGTGACTTATATTAGTGCAGGTAAAAGTACTCTTTAATGCATGTGTATGCATATATATATATGTGTGTGTATATAGGTATAGATGTATAGATATATGCATATATACATAGATATAAAATGGGCACATGCTAGGGAGGTACCTGTATGTGCATGTATGTATACATACCTATTTATATAAAATTTTTTACAGATTAGTGATTTGTCGTCTCCACACTCATCAACTTCAACTCCCATGACTGGAAAAGGGCAGGCTTTCTTTGCTGATCAAGTGTGCAAGGTATCAGTGTTCCTTTCTTATGAGCTTATGGAAGGAAAGTACAGGCTCTGTTTTGCTTGATGTTCTATTTTGATGACTGCAGAGTCTCCTTTGACTTAATTAGCTGAATTTTAGGAACAAAAACTAATCCAAATCTGTTTCAATGCAATTCATAAAATAAGTGTAAAAATACTTTAATGTGTGAAAAATATGTACATATAAACAGTCATAGGTGAGTTAGTGTTTAGAAGTATGGTTATGAAAGTATTAATATTCCAAGAGTTCAATTTCTATATCAGCAAAGTGCATGGAATTGGGCAATGCAAAAATAGACCATTTTACCAAAAGATGTCAGTGAAAGGGTTGAGTATGTTCTGTCTGATCTTTACCTTGTGTTGCTGAAGTTTTTTTTAAACACATGTCATTATGTTGCTACTACTTATCACAGGGTTTGCAGTCTTCAAAACTATTTACGAGCTAGCTGCCTGTGTTTCATTAGTATTTAATGGGAATTGGGCAATGGAACTTGAATGGCTTTAGCACACTTGGAAATACTGGACACATGCTACAATTAAACAAGACCCAAAAAATAAAAAGCATCCACTTGGACAGGCTTTATCCAGCAGAATCTATACTGTCTATAGCTCTTTTTTCTGAACTGTCCAGCTTTACATCTGCTTTCTGTGAAAATGTTTTCTTTTGATGTCTTAACAGGAGGAATTCAGCTCCTTGCACAGGGATAATAAAGACAGACTGAGTGACAGCACAACAGGTATACAATTAATCCTTATCTCATTAGGTGTTTTATGTGGCATGAAGTGCTGAAAACCTCTGTACCTTTCTGCTTAGGACATGAGATACACTAAGTATTGAGAGTGACATTTTGTAATTCCACAAGTAGCTCCCCACTAAAGCATCCTGCTTGTCTTGCCTTAACCTAATACATTTCTGGGGAGTTTGTAGGAAGAGTTTGCTTGCTCATTGCATTTAGTGGTCATGGAAACAAGCTGTTTAAATGTTGGAATAACTAACTAAATAGTTTTTCACCTTTTTGAAACCTTTTGAATTTTTTTTTTCCTCTGAAGGTGCTGATAGCTTATTGGATGTGAGTTCTGAAGCTGACCAACAAGATCTATTTCTGTTGATGCAAGCAAAAATTGCCTCTCTGACATTGCACAATAAGGAGCTGCAGGACAAATTACAGGTGGCATATTTTTGTGCTGTTCTGATGCTCTCTTAATCTGCTAGGCAGGACAAAGAGCTGCTTACTGTTTTAAAGAGTTGTACTGTGAAGATCTTTTAATGAGCTTGTGGGTAAGATCATGGAAAGACTCTGCCCCAAAGGATTAAATCAGTGTTTTGATCTTCTCTCTTTTCCCATAAATTACTGAATAACTTTGTTTATTATGATAACTACATTCTAAAATATGTTGTTAACAGCTGTGCTAGAAGAATTTTAATTTGCATAGCTTTGATTATTAGCTTATGGAGCTCAGCCCAGACATTCAGAGAAGCTTGGCACTCACTGCCTTCTCTACTGTAGACAACTAAATGGGAGCAGCTGAGTTTTTAACTTTTCTAGAACTTTCTTCCATGGCTCTTCCATCATCTGTCTCTAAAGGATGTGGCAATACTTCCTTGCTTACTCTATTCTAAAAAAATTAGAATCATGTACTTGGTTTTATTGTGCAATTGTTGGTGGTTTTTTTTGAACAGGAAAGAACACCTAAAGAAGGGGATTCAACAGCAGAATCTTATTCATCCCAAACACAGTTTGAGCAAACAGCAGAGAGACAAAATGAGTTCTTGGCACAGGAGCTGAAGCCCACATTAAATGCCACTCAAATCCAAGAAAAATTGACAAGCCCCAGGGAAGTAAAAATAAAGTACCTCCAGGAAGACTTAAAGGATGTGCAGAGAAAATTAGAGAATTCTGAAGCCAAAAGAAAGCATGTGGAAACTCAAGTCCAGTCTAGAGTCCCAGAAACAGATCATTTAAATAGCCCAGACATTTCAGAAAATGGTTCTGATCTTAATTTGAAATTCGAAGAAACTCAAGACAGGCATGAGGAAGCTGTGAAAGAGATTTTGAATATACAAAGGCAAAAGAAGCCAGGTCTTGTTTCCTCTGAAAGTGAAGAAACCAGTTCTGATCTGAGTGTGTTGAAGGTTACATATGGAGAAGTTGAAGCACTTAAGCAAGAGTTGAAGAAAGCGTTGGAGGAAAGCGAAAGACAAAAAGAAAAAGTGAGAGAGCTGCAGAAAAAGTTTGAAGACGGAGAGCAGAAGGGGGCAGGCAAATTGTCTGTGGAAGAGTGTGAGGAAATTAAGAATTCATATTGTTCAGTTATTGATAACATTAATCAAGAGAAAGCTTTGCTGATTGAGAGGTACAAGGAAGGGCAAGAGGAAATTAAAAGGCTACAGGCCAAGCTGACAAATCAGATGCAGTTGGAATCTAGTGCTGAAGCTGGAGAAAGGAAAGATGTGATGCACAGAACGATAGATGAGCTCAACAGGCAACTTAGTGAATTGTCTCAGTTGTACAAGGAAGCACAAACAGAGCTTGAAGACTATAGGAAGAAAAAAACTCTAGATGATATAGCTTCAGACTACATTCCTAGAGATGAACATGAGAAACTGATGGAGATAACAAATTCTTTGAAATACAAAGCAGAAAATGAGTTATCAGAAATTAAATCCCAGTACACGAAAGTGTTAGATGAATCAGAAGAACTCAAGCAACTGTTAGAAATTCAGAAGCAAAACTCTTTGCCAATTACTGAACACCGTCAGGTAATCAATGCACTCAGAAATACCATAAAGGAGATGGAGGAAGAAATAAATGAGCTCAAACGACTGCTTAGCAACAAGGAAAGTGAATTAAGAAATTTGGAAAAGGAGTTACTGGAAGAAAAAGCTGCAATTAATGAAGCCATGGTACCCAAGGCCACATATGAAAAGCTCCAGTCCTCCCTGGAGGGTGAAGTTAGTGCTTTGTCATCCAAACTGAAGGATGTAATGCGAGAAAAGGAAAATATATCCCTAGATGCCGTGAAGCTGAGAAATGAAATTTTGCACTTGAAAGAAGCGAAAGAAGGTATGCATACTCTGCTTGAAGCAAAGGAACGGGAGGTGACTGATCTCCAGCACAAGTACCACCAAGTTCAAGAAGCTCTTACTGAAATGAAGAACTCATCAAAACTAGAAGAAGATAAAGACAAAAAGGTAGGTGACTCAGTACAGTGGAGGGGTAGTGTGAGTTCAGAGTGCAAAGCATGTTTGGTGTACAAGTGCCCTAACAGTGTTGGTTCAAGTACCTTCTGAGTGCATTTTGCCCTCTGAAAATGCAGGTATCGAAGGCAAAGGAGTTTTCTCTATGTTTGGCTTTACAGTTGGTTTCCCTCCTCTCCCCTGTGGAGACAGACAAAAGATAAATCTTTCAATTTACCTCTTATAAGTTCTGCTTAGGTTGATTTCACACTATTCAGGCAGCTGAAGTCAAAGAAGTGAGATTTACAGTAGGAAGATATTCCAGAGGAGACAAAACAAAATATCAGGAAGGAGCAAAAATTCACTGGTGCCATATTACTACATCATCTCAACCATAGCATGATTTGACTAATTTTCCTCTACAGCTACCATATCCATCACCACAAGTTCCTTTATACAGAGCTATGCATTTTGGTAGCTGTGAATAACTGGCCTGTGTTTGGTTCAGAATTTGTAACAGAATTTGCAATAGAATTTGTAAAGGTGGTAAATGTAGCCCTTCTTGTTAAATATTGCTAATGTTCAGAACAAGGAGTACAGTTTGAATAGACTGGACTAGGATGGGGAATAGAGCAGTATTGCAACCCTTTGTTTACGTGACATCTCTGTTTGTCCATAGAGTTTATTTGCAATTTGGTTTTCCCCACTTCTTAGATTTAAGTCACAAATAACTCAAAGATAGGACACACAGAAATTGTGTGTGTGACGCATAGCATCTTTTAGTGAAAACCTGTGTTTTGCCTCCCTAGATCAATGAAATGTCCAAGGAAATTAGCAAATTAAAAGAAGCGTTGAACAGCCTTTCTCAGCTCTCCTACTCAACCAGCGCCCCCAAAAGACAAAGCCAGCAGCTGGAGGTGTTACAGCAACAAGTGAAGCAGTTGCAAAACCAACTGACTGTAAGTGTGACAATTTGTAAACCTAACATTAGTCCCAGTTCTCCAAAGAAATATGTACTATTCTTCACTCTGCCTTATTTAAAATAGAGTACAGACAGTGAGTACATGGAAAAGAATCTTCATCCAAAAAAATCTGTAATTTCTGTTTCTCTGAAACTTGTATGAATTTGCAAGTCATGAATAGCACTTTAGAAAGAGCATAACTAAAGAAAGCTGGTTTTCCACATATTTTTCTCATGCCAGTTGAGAAACAGATTTTTTTTGTAGTAAAATGAAGTGACGAAACCTGCTGCTCAGACCTTAATTTATGGAAAAGTATGATCAGTTTGCAGAAGATTTTCAAGGACATTCATCTGCTGAAGTTGTTTTGGAGTGTTAAGCTTTTTGGAAAAAAGTATGGGGTTTCAAGTCAAGCAAATGTATCTTTTTATGGAGAGCATAGTTTAGTCTCTGAAATTCTGAATGCCTTGGCAGATTTTTTTGCAGAGCATAGTTTAGTCTCTGAAATTCTGAATGCCTTGGCAGATTTTTTTGTTTAATTTTGTGGTTTGCGCATGAAAGGTCCAGTCTTCTAAGTTGGGTTGAGTCATAATTGATATTTCCTGGAGCTTGCCTGCCCACAGGAGCACTTTATCCACTGCTGAGGATGAAAAGAAAGTAATGTCCACTGGAGACCTTTGTTGAGGGCTCTGGAGTGCCTCTGAAAGGAGAATTCCCAGACTGACATGCTAAGTGGTGTCTGCTTCCTACCTTTCCCAGCAGAAAAAAGGAGGGCTCAGTATGCCAGAAAAATTCCCTTGCAGGCAAGAGAAATAGTAGACAGAGCATCCTGTCAGTGTGAAGGCCCAGACTTTGTTATTCCAGTCCTCCATGTCTGAAAGGACCCTTCTTCTCCCACTAATTAGGATCAGCAAAGTAGTGTAAAAGTGCAAAGGTATAGAGCACACTGGGAAAGCAGGTAACACTTAAAACAGGACAGAAACACTCTTTCCTTCTTGTAGGTTAGCTTTCCTAACAGCTTCATGTACTTTTGGAAAGGTGGCTTCTGAGTTGTGGCAGTCTGTGATCATTGAAAAGGATTGGGTGGCGTTCATCAGGTCAGGATTTTACAGGATAAAACCTTTGTAAGCACCTCCTTTCACCTGGGAAGGCATCAGCTCTGACAGTGGTTGATGCCTTTTTTGGGCTCACCCAAAAACAGAGGCCAGACAGAATTAAGAGAATAAAAGCAGTTCTATTTAGTGAAGGGCCTTAAGATACATTAAGGGCAGACACAGCCTCCCCAAAGGGGCTATGTCCAAGATGGAAGATGGTCAGACAATTCTAAGTTTGGTCCATTTATGTATCAGGGATTAATTACTCCAATTACAGCTTCAAGTAATGAAGTCATATACCCCCAGTTTTCCTCTCCCCACAAATCACTTTTGTTTATACTTTTTGGGGCCTGGGGCAGTAGGGTGTCCTTGAGCTTTCGGCCTAGAGAGGAATTGTTTGGTCTGAACAAAACGGGAGAACAGTAGCTGACAGGCTATGGAGTTTAGAATTGTACCCTACAGCAGTACAGGATTTGAAAAATATAAATGCTAAAATCCTAAGGCATCAGGGCCACTGCCTTCAGGGAAGAGCTGAGTTGTGGATGAGAGATGATGTGTCAGAGTACTGTTGTCTTTCTTCTGTTCTGGTTGCTGATACTCTTGGAAATGGAGTATGTGCTCATTCCACACCTTTGCAGCTCAGCACTTGTTAAAACTGATGATATCACCAGATCTTTTACTGGGGTAGGTGGAAGTACTGCATTTTCATGGACATGCTTCCAAGCAAATGTAGAGTGCCTGGTGACACAACACTGTCTGAACTGGTTTTCAATGCATTACATAAGACTATGGTTTGAATTCTCCCCAGTCAGAATCTACTTGGGGAGTTCTGAGTTCAGTAGTTCTGAATGCTCTGTGCCTTTCTGCTTAACTGTTTTTTAGGAAACAAAGAAACAACACCAGGAAATTGTCTCTGTTTACAGGATGCACCTTCTCTATGCTGTGCAGGTATGATTGCATGTTGTCAGTCACTCAGTGTTAGTATATTAACTGAAGATGTTTCTTCTGCAGATCTAGTAAGAATTTTGCATGTTTTCACTTAGACATCCCTCCCATAAGGTATGACAGTTCAAGAACAATTTTAGCACTGCTTCCACTTGGGAAACTGATCTAATTAATGTACCTGAAAAATAGTTTGTCAATGTTCTTAAAGACTGAAGCTGCATTCATTCAAATGTCTTTTTTTGTCTCTCCCTTTGTCTAGGGTCAAATGGATGAAGATGTCCAAAAAGTGCTTAAACAAATTTTATCAATGTGTAAAAGCCAATCACAGAAAAAGTAAACAAAAAAAGCCAAGGAAAACTCCCTATTTTTATTAACCCTGTTATGATTCTTTTATCTAGATTTGCCTTAACATAAGATTTCAAATTGGCAATTTGCTGCTTTTGTGTTACTGTGCTATTTGTGAGGGGGATATATTTGTCTGTCTGTACCACTTCCATGTGCATTTCCATGTGCAGTAGCTAAACACATGCCTGCTTTTCATGCCCAAAATGCAAGTATGCTCTTCAGACTTTTTACATAGGCCACTCCATGTTGTGTTTACCCTGTGAGTACTTTTCCAGCTTCCTCCAACAGCAGCAGGTTAACCTGGAGGAAAGCACTGGTGTTGCCTGGGTAGAGGTGAAATTCTCTGTGAGGTCTTCTGTACTGATTATAAGCTGCAAGTTGTTACTGGGTGTGTTTGATGCTGCAGCTCTCAGATTGCTGAGATGTTGCCATATGCAGCCTTAGGCAGAGCAGAGGTGAGCCTTGCAGCAGCGAGCAGGAGCAGATATTTATGCTGAGCCAGAACAGCTACACTTCCTGGTGCAATGTTATTTGAGATTGACACACTAAAACGTAGCTGCCCCAATTCACCCAATGCACTGAGTACACAAAACCCATACCATGCTTCATAGTTTCCTTAACTACCTGGTGGTGGAATGAAACTATTTCAAAAGGTAAAAGCATTAGTTTATTGAAGTTACATACAAACAGAACTGTCTCTATAAACAGCCCTTTATGATAGGTTTAGCTGTCTATGCAAGTGTTGGCCATGAAGCTCAGGAACAAAACCAGGTCATATACTTTTAGACAAGGGATTCTAGTGAACACAGGATGTTTACAGTGAATGTCAATGCCTCATACTTCCTAACCTCACTTTTGTAAAAATCTTCTCTGCGGTATATTTTTACTGGCCCTCTAATGAATTTTTTTGTAACGAAACCATTTTTTCTACATAATATTTGCATTAAGCTTATTAACAAATATTTTTAGGTAATTGTGTCTTAGAGAGTTTCTTTTTATACCCCCAAGTACTCAGTAATAGTGAAGCATAGTGAAGTGTTTTCAGTTTGTAAGAAATTTGTACGGAATAATACACCTGTCTGTCAGTGTGGTCCAGAGCATTTATGTGTAAAATTCAGCCTGCTGTTCCAAAAAAATTTAGAAATTATAGGTAGACAACAGCAGGAGGTGTCCCAAAATTCTGTATGTTGTTTCTAGAGGCTACAGGCATCAATAAAGCCTTTATCAGCACTTCTGCATTTAAAGTCAAATAAAAATGCCTGATGTGGAATAGAATGAAACTATGGAAAAATGTTTTAAGCACACACTGCACTTGAGGGTACAACCATTTTAACAAGCTTGCGGCTTCAATATGGTATTGTGTTTTTTTTATTCTATGGGGATATGTCTCTATTAATAGAGAAATCTTTCAGAGCTATATAATCTATGAAGTTTATATAGAGTCATGATATGACAGGAGTCAGCAGTGCCTCAGGCTGACTGAACTCATAGTGCACTTATATCAAATAATTCCTAACTCTGGCAAAGCTAAAAGGATTTTAAAAACAAAAAGAAAAATACCACCTTTGCATCAGTTAGACCTTGGTGTTACTTTTCTTGAGTGGTTTAACTAATGCCGTCTAATTTTGAACAGTATTTTATAGTTAGACAGCTTTGAAAATGCTCCAAAGAAATGTGAAGAAAATTTTGCTGCATCACTTCAAAAAGAACAAAATTTTAAGCATGCTAATGCTGCAAGTATAAAACTTGATGAACCATTTTGTAGGTTGCCTGATGGATTTAGTCTTCTACTTTGGTTTGGTTTGTATATTTATTACAATTATCTTTGTGGAATATTGGAAATTATATACTACAGCATAACGAGTTTCTTTATATGTAATTTACAAGAAGTTTCCTCATGCAGCAAATAAACTATTTCCAATTTTTTTTTTCATTTTTGTCTTCATTTACTTTTTGTATTGAGGGAAATCTCACTACATTGTCCTAACATTGTACAGATGTGTTCTATATCTTCGGTGTAAATGGATGAGGCAAGAACCAGGTTCTCCTGCCTGAAATTGCATCTTCATTATTAACTGTTTTGATCTGTTGTGTGAAATAAATCCAGTCCAAACCCCACACAGTCAGTTTTGCAGATGATGCCTTCTATCTCATTGCTAAGTTTGTAGCCATTGCTCACATGGACATCCTGCTAGAGGTAATACAGGTTTCCCATTTGCCACTGGATTTATTCCAGCAAAGTTTAAAATACCTTAGGGCTGCAGCACATCAGTGATGTCCCACAGTTCTTCAAAACTGGTGGTTCTCTGTCACTTAGCACTTCACACACAGAATTACAATGAGGGTGTATCTAAGTGTATATGCATATGTTTGCTTTTTAAACTTAGTTGCACATTGCCTTTTACCATCTCTTCTCAGTTTTATTTGAGAAACTCGCCAGTGACTGATTTGCTAGTATCTTGCCTGAAGGAATTGCATCTCTTGTGATCACATCTCAGGGCTCTTTAGCCTCTTGTAGCAAATTTCTGTAAGCTGCCCAGCTTTGAAGATGAACAAGCTGACATGCAGAGTCTGGGCCTGTGAGGTACATCTGCCTAAGCTGCTACTCTGAAACATCCACACCTGTTTCTGGCCTCCTGCATGGTCAGTCATATCAGCATGGGCAGCATTTTTATAGCAAATTCCTTTCCCTCTCCCCACTAAATGCATGAGTACTTGGAATAAACTCCTCTTGCCAGACTCACTCACTGCAGTCTGCACACAACAGATATAATTTGGTCAGAGAGCTTGACTATACTGGTTCTTCTCATCCACCCTATGTCCTGTCACAGCAGGGAATGGTGACAAATGATGGTAGCAGGCTTCAGATGGAATTTGGGAGGAGACAACATCCTAGATCTGTATTAAGATCAGCTTTTCCTTTTTTTCTTTTTTTTTTTTGTTGTTGTTGTTGTTGTTTTTTCCTAGATCTGCATTAAGATCACCTTTTCCTTTGGTTTTGTTTTGTTGTTGTTGCTGTTGTTGGGTTTTTTTGGGGGGGGTTGGTTTTTTTTTGTTTTTGTTTTTTTTTGTTTGTTTTGGTTTGGTTTTTGTGTGGTTTTTTTTGTTGTTGTTGTTTGTTTGGGTTTGTTTGTTTGTTTGGGTTTGTTTGTTTGGTTTTTTCTTTTTTTTTTTTTCTTCTTTTTGTCCCTTTCTCTTGCTGTGAAAACTGAGGGCAAGTTCCTGTAAGCAGGTGTTGCCCTGGTTATTTATCATCTGGCTCTCACAGGGCCCTTCTTATGCCAACCCAAATCAACATGAGGAGATGGTGGAGGGTGAAAACGCAGAAGATTTCAGCAGCAGTCAGAGGATAACTTCTTTTTTCAGTGTGCCACGTGTCCTTGCTGGACAGATCTTTTGGCTATGGCAGCACACAGGGAAGCATAAGCAACACCTGAGCTCTGAAATGTGTCTGCATTCCTGGGCATGTTGCATAGCAGACTTCCTGCTGGAGCCTCATGGGTAGAGGCACAGGTAGAGAGCCAATCTTGCCCCTTGCTGGCTGAGCAGGGGGCTCAGGGATGGCAGAATGTCCTGCTGGTTGCCTTCCCACCTCTCCTCAGGGCAGCTCCGTGGTGATGCGATGTGCTGCGTGTCAGCGTAAGACAGCAAAAGCCCAGGGAAGACCACACTGTTCTCTGGTGCAGCAAACCACACACAGGGCCCCAGGAGAAGCAGCCAAGAAAGGGCCAGTGGAGAAGCTGGCAAGAAATCCCTTGGCAAATGCCATTTTGTTAAACAGAGGCGTTAAAGCCCACTTCACGTTCCATGAGTTTGCCTGAGAGTAGCTGGCTGAGGGGGGAAGAGGTGGGGTATGATTTTAATGCTGGGTGCCACAGAGCTACATAAACTACTGGTGCAGTCTGTATATTGTGTTTACATCTCTGGAGGGGTCTGGCAGGGTACCTGGGGTACCAGCCTGGAGTGTGCAGGAGGATAAGCCAAGAGGCTGGAGTACCACATGGGACAGGGGAGGAGAGCTGACTCATGGCACTAGAACAGGGGGCTCATGTCCCCTTTGCCTGTCTGACTTTCCCCAGGGAGGCTCTTGCTTGGGTCAGCCACACCAAAGTATCCTGGGGTTTTTTTCACACCAGTGCCAGCCCTCATCTGAGCAAGAGGCAGCACAGAAGGCAGAGGCAATCTGCTCCCAAATGTGGCAGAGACCCAAGTGCTGCAGGGAAGAATTGCTGTCTCAGGTGGTGTGGTCAGGCCTCCCAGAGCAGGGCAGGTCCTGGAGCAGAGGCAGCCTCCTGTGGCTGTGGATGTCTGGGGGTCAGGGCCTCAGTCTGCTGCTTGGGACCCAGGCTGCAGAGCAGCTGTGCCTGTTGGGGACTGTGTGGAAAAGCTCTGGGGGAGTTAGGTGTGCAGGTTTCAGAGCAGTACAGGCAGATGTCATGTACCCCAGCACATACTCTGCAGGCACATCTGTAACAGCAAATTTTTTCAAGCAAATAGAAATTGGTGCAAGGCTTTTAGGACAGTTCGGTGATCTCAGTCATCTATCAACTGTGGGTTTGGTCTGCCTCAGAGAATACTAAAAGTACTGAATTTAATATCAAAGCACAGTTACAAGAGTTTGAGTACCTTGAAACCTTCATCTATAACACCACTTGATTCTGCAGCTATGGGTCACTGTGCATGCTCGTGGGTGCTTCCCAATTCTCAGCAGAGCATTTCACAGAAGTGAAGTTTCAAATGCTCTTCTTCATCACTGCCTCCTCCTCTGTTTGGATCCTTCACAATCCTTTTGAACATAAGTAATAGAGACACTAAGCACAGACTAGAACCATATTTTTTGTTTTGGTTTTATATCTGTGTTCTTAGGGCAGTAACAAATTCATTCTCCTCAACAGTCATTTCCTTAAAACCCATCTTAGCTGCAGTTGGATAAAAATCGGTGATTTAGTGTCTACTAATTTGCGGAAGCCTGAGTTAAAATTTTTGTAACTACAGAACAGATCTACCAGTCAAGTCTGCTGCTGGCAAGAAAGTCATGTGCCTTTGCCCAGCAACTGTTAATTAGATTCCCCAGGTTTCAGTACTGTGTGGCAAAAAGTCTTCTTGGAGAAATGACAGCCTCTGTCACATCAGACACAATGGTGGCAGACTGCATGGGCTGTCACTAACATATGACTCCCCTGATGACCATTTTTTTGCCTTTACACAAGCAGCAAAAATCAGCTTGCTTTTAGCCCTGGTGATGCCAGTCCCCAGTCCTACAGGTGGCTTTGGGAGGGTCTGTTTTGTGGTACCACCCGTAGCTCCTGGGGCATTTTATGACAATGCACTTGTAGGTATTTCCAAACCTTTGGCTGCCCTGACAGACTCTTAACTGATGAGTTTAACACAGGTTAACGCAATCACCAGGCTTTCAGTCTATTATTTTAAAAGCCTGCTCTCATGCTGATCTCTCCAGATTCCCAGTGTTGGCCCTCTTTGTACATTTTCCAACAGCCTGAAATGCTCAGACAGTTGGTAATGGGACCTCCTACCAGCAGCTGGAGATTGGAAACAGGCACATCTCAGTGACATCATCTCCTGCAAGGAGCTCAGGGCTGGAGCCCACGGGTGTCTGTCTGTCTGCTCCTGCCTGCCTGGCTGGGCCCTGCACACTCACGGTGTGCTGGTGTTAACCCTGCCCAGGGAGGATGCTGCAGCTGGTACCCTGCACCCAGTGGCCCTCGGGAGACTGACATTGCCTGCATCAAAACACCACTGTGCCTGTATGGGAAGCTGTTGCTCCACTACATTCACCTTTCCTTTGGGATTAGCCAAAATGCTTCTCAGTGATGGCTGGGCCCGGGCCCACAGCACTCTTCCTGCCTTCCTTGTCGCAGAGCAGCAACCGTCCCCACCTGCTGCACAATCAGAAGCCCTGTCCAAAAATGTTTGGATGCATTTTCTTCTCTGTAAACACTCTACTGCCCACCAGGAGTCATCCCCCAAAGAGTCTGGGAAGTAAGGGGGTGCTGGATTAAACTGCATTTTCCAGACAGAAAGAAAAAACTCAAAACATTCCTGAGAAAGCAACCTGGCATTCCTTCCCCTCAGAGCCTCCCTCACAGCTGGAACTGTGGGGAGCGACAACACAAAGCACAAAGGTCTGCACTGCCCCATTACCCGGAAACAGATTGTCTGGATTTTTGCTGTTCAAAGTGCAGCTCCCAAAAAAAGCTGCGTTCCGCAGTTGGTGTGGCCACAGCTGGGTGTGAGCACAGCTGGACAGATGTTGCAGAGGCGGCGCACACGAACCTGTGAAGTATTTCAGAGGCAGGCGCCTGCAGGAAGGTGCCGGTGGGGAGGGCAGGTGCTCCCCTGGTTGTGCTGCTTCTGCGTTGCCCCCTGCACTGTGCGGAGCCCTGCGCTGCCTGGCGGTGGCTGTGTGGTTTTCAGTGTCTCTAAAATTCCTGCCCTTGCTGCCACAAGAAGAATTTGTGTCACCCGATGACTGGTGAGGGACAGGCCGGCAGTTTTGTCCTCAGATGCTTTGGCTGGTGAGTGTCTGGCACCTCGCTCCCTTGCAAATATCTGCGTAATTAAAGTGGACCGGGATCACCCAGGCTGGGTTGCAGCATGGAGGAAGAGGAGGGCGTGCAGCTCTGTGCAGCCCTTGCCTCTCTGACAACTTTTCTGGGAGCTTTGGTCAGCTCTGGAGAGTGACTGCTCACATTTGCAGCCTGGATATTCCCCAGCTCCTCCAGAACCTCTCTCACGCCAGTAGTTAGTTAATTAGGAGAGTTTAACGTGTTTGGCCAGCTTGTCCAGAAAAAATCTGATTCGTTTCCCAGTGTGCAACAAGCAACTAATTACACACTCAAGAGAAACACTGATTATTTATTCCAGTGGCACAAGCCTGGGTGCTCAGTGGTGTTCCACAAATCAAGCACACCCATTCTCAAAACTTTTTACTATATATATACACTGTAGTGTTAAGGAAACTCCCCAGTCTGACCATTGTTGAGCCTCTCTGGCAGTCACAGTCCCAGTGCCAGACTTTCACACCTGGGACAAAAGCTCCTTCACAGCCCCAAACACTCCAGACCAGGTTACCTTGCTGGCTCCACCCCAGGCTTCCCATGGAGTCTCAGATGTCTGGTTCCACAAAGCCATTTATTCACGGCTCACTTACACAGAAACAGCTCGTGCAGATGCCTCTGAGGAGGGACACTCAAAAAGGAACCCCAGGGAATTTTCCACCTTCACCGTCTACCCAGGTGCAAGTGTAGCTCTTCCTCTCCAGTCAGCACATGCCACTCTCTCCGGGTCAGCTCACCAAGCTGGCACCACCCATCTTCATCTCTCTCGTTATCCAAACTGCCTGCAATTGCTGGCCCCTGCTGTGTCTCCCAGGGTCCACTCACCCTGGCTGGTTTCACCAGGCTTTGTGCCCTTTGTTAACAATCAAAGGCAGCCCCTTCTCTTTCTCTTGGCTCTCACCCAGAGCTCAACCTGGACCTCGAATTCAGCTTGCAAACACAGCTGCCTGCACCAGTTGTATCCCTCAACATTAGCAAACACAGGCATTAATGTTCAAGGCGAGAAGAGACTATTCTCTTATTAATTAATTTTCTATCTTCTGTCAGTTGATGATTCTCTCAGTTCTTATGCTAATTATTCTGCAACCCTCAGTCTTCATTCTCTTTTGACATAGTGGGCCATGAGTCACTCTGTCATCATTGCTCCCTGCTGAAGTTCTTTTTACCCACTAAGCAGTCAGTTTCAGCACAGTTGCTGAGTTGGCCTTATTAGTTTCTTCCTTATCTCGGGAGTTCTGCTGTAGGTCCTTGAGACTTTAAAGTTCTGCATTCTTTGTGTCTACCTACTATCCTTCTTCCCAAACTTTGTTAACCTCCCCCTAGGTATGAGATCACTGAAGCTTAAGAAGGCAATTTTGCCAACACGTAATTTATCTTTCCAACATCTGGACAAAACTTAGGGCTTGTTAGCTGTTTTCTGTTCCATGGATTAAGTCTCTTTCTGTTTGATTAGGGCTGCAAGTGCCTAATTAGGTGGAGCCGTTCCATGCATCCCTTATGTGACAAACCCATTACTGCACTCCACTGGCATTTATGGGGTAAAATGCAAACATATGTTCAGGCAGATTTCTTATCTCAGACCTTTCTGCTCACTTGCTCCTTTTTGGTCAACTCCATGGTTCCATCTGAACCAGAAGGGGCAGAGGCTGTTCAGTTTTCTATTGGGAGTTTTAATCCACACACAGACACAGCCCCCCACCCACTGCCCCACCTTAAACACTGATGCAGTGTGGGTGACAGTGGGAGTGAAATTCCCATTGTCTCTCTGCTCAGATTTTCAACGGTATTACAGAAGAGATTTTCCTGGGCAATGCAGCTCTTTCCAGACTCCCTTGGATGCATTCCTCCACAATACTTACACAGATTGACTTCACAGTTGTGGTGGACATTCAAGGCCACTTCTCACTTCTGTGAGAGTCTATTACTCCACAGAAATCAGAGCTGTGTGAGGCACCCGACTGCATCTCCCTCCAACACTCTGTGCCTGGAAAAGCCCCTGCAATTAGCTGCAGCAATGCTAATGCACTGCCCTGTTACCCTTAGACACAGCTAAGGGCAGAAGCAGGGTAGAAAGAGGCTCAACCCACCTGTTATCTCTTCCACTTATACCTAAGCAGTCCTGGAGCCCTCAAAGAGAGATTCACATAAAAATAAGTTTTTCTCTTAACAAGAAGTCATCAAGCAACTATTCTGTAATAGCAGCATTTTAAAAATAATTCTGTATTTGTTTGGTTTAATGTTAGTGTTCTTTAATGTTACTGTTCAGCAAAAGCACTGCTTAGTGCTACTACACACAGTTTCTAAGTATTTATTTTGGTAAGACCCACCTGCTGGATTCTGCAAGCTGCTATAAAACGAGGTTAAAAGCAGACACCTACAGGAAACAGCATATGGCTTACCTCAGCTTTTCCAGCTGCTCCACTAACCTCACTGAAGACTCATGTAGTCAAATATACAAAACTACTATTTCCTTGTAAATCCATGTGTAAATAAATGACAAACAACTAAACTGAATAAAAACTAAACCACTGATTCTTTCCTACCACTAACTTTGAAACAGACATATAGAACTGAATTCCCCCTGGAAATTTTGTGCTTTACAGATCCCAGTCATTGTAGAAAGCCAAGGAGAAACAAATATTCAACATGTTGGGAGGCAGGAGATAACAACAGCACCAGGACTGTTGGTGTTTTGTTGCATAAAGACTGTCAGGAGCCAAAGGCATTATTTTGACTTCTGGAATCTTCAAAGTCTGGTGGAGACCCAAGGCCTGTTTGCAGTAGTCTTCTGGTACGACCAAAGTGCCTTCTTGAAAACCTGAGGTCAGTTCCTACTCTGAAAATCACAAATCAAATTAATTGGAGGGAAAATCACTTGCCGGTTTTGTGGCCTCTGGATGTGGGATGCCCACAGCCCCCAGTGCTGCCCATCAGAGCTGCCAGGCGTCACCTGCCACAGCTGAACCCAGGTGGAAGGTGACAGCTCCCACCCCAGGAACTGATTTACTGAACAAGATAAGTAATTCTGAGTACTTGCATGCACCATTTTAAGAAAGCAGATGGGCAAAATCTGAGTTATGACAAGCCTCTTCTGTGACAGTACCAAAAGAAAAAATGAGCTGAACATTTCTTCTGCTGCAGGTTTCCTGTAGTCTGCAAGGGGAAAGGCCTTGTAAAATAGCAGAGACAAAATGTACCAAAGGTAATCTGAGTTCTGGATCCATGCTAAGTGTAGCAGGAATGCTACAGTGGAAGTGCAGCAGTGAATATCTGCAGAATTTAAGTAAAAAATCTAGGTAAAAAAGATACAGTGCCCTTCCAGTCATCATCCTCCTCTTCATTCTTTTTATTTTACTGTCCTCGAATGCAGAAATGTAATTGAATACTTCACAGATGGATCCTAAATCAATTCACTGCCTTTCAGCACCAAGTCTGTAGCCCAGCTTTCCCATGTTCTTGTCTTCCTAAAACCATATCCATGAAGTCAAAAGTGCACAAACACCTCCCTACCTGTGGGAGCCCATGCTGGGACTCAGCCCATTTGGGGTACAGACATTAACTCCTGCACAAACCATATGTGTCTTTAATACCTAATATCTATTAAATGCAAGTTATTTTCTGGTATTTTGTGGTGTTCTAACTTCTGTGGATATTACTTCTGTAATTACTATTGGTAAGCCATAGAAGCAATCATTAAAAGTACTATTTCAGGAAGTAACACAATACATCTGTAGGCATTTATACAAAAAATCAAATGTTAAGCCACAAGTCCTGAACACAATACAAGAAACCTGGAAATTCTAAAATAAATCACACCAAGAAAGTGGCATGTTCTACTTCATTTTTATCCTTCACCCAGGGATTATGTAAATCATCCTTGATACTCAGTAGTCGGGGATAATATTACTAATTCCCAATGAGACCATAATTTTTTTTTTCATTGAAGAAATTGACACAGTAATCCAGAAGGAAGTTCATTTATACTTGTCTTGGGTATACTTTAGTTTGGAAAAAAAAAAACAAAACAGTGAATAGGAGTAATTTAGAATATTAGGTATCTATGTCAGCCTTGTAGTTCAAAAATTTGTAATTGTTTATAAATTTCCAACAATTAACTTTATTGTAAACTTCATTGCAATAAATGGATGATTTGCACAAAAACAACAAAAGTAAACAGATAACACTGTATTCCAAATACTCTTCCTGGCATAAGCAAGAGGTGAAAAATTATCCACAAAAACATTTTAAATTTAAAATAAACCCAAAGGATTCTGTTGAACTGAGCAATCAACTTGGTAACATATGAACACACTGTTTTCCACAGAAAATGAAGCAAGACCTCACCTGACAGACAGCAAAACCAGAGTCTAAAGCTGCAGAAACCACCTGCAGATTGCTGACTCTTTGATCACATCCCAGAGCAGAGGCAGGCAGGGCTCAGTGTCTGCATCCAGTCCAGTGCCTGCCTGCTCCAGGTACTTCCCATTCTGAGCAGGTTGGTTGGTGTGCAAGGACAAGTGGACTTGTGACCTAAACACAGCCCATCTGCTGCTCTGGGCAGAGGGGGACACTGCAGAAAACTGCCCAGGAACCAGGCTCCCTGAGATCAGTCCCGTTTTTAGCAGTGATTTGAACACACCACTCCATGGGACACAGGCAGATATTCCTCTGCTGCAGTTTAGCAGTGACTCCTGTTGCTGAAAAAGGCCACTGAGAAGGCAAACCAAGTTCATAAAATATTTTCAACAGGGAACTTTTCTCTCTTATGATTCTTAACACCACCAGCAGAGAGCAGCAGAGTAGGAACAGGGACATGAATACACAGGAACAGTTCAGCTGCAGCATTCTTGCAGACGTGTAACAAACTGTTAACCCAAAGCAATGATATTGCCAGAACAGCTATGAGTAATGAGTAAGTAAATCCTGGCTTCTACATCAATTTACCAATTCAACATCAGTTTGCAGACAAAATGGTAAATTGGTGTCAGATGGAATTCCAAGGAATTGAGTTATATAAAGAATTAATCAAGATGAGGAGAAGCCTAGTGGCTTCACTGACAAAACATAGCAGCATTTGCCAGCAAGAAACCACCTGCTACTATTAAGAGATCTGTTTGAAAATGTTGTTCTCTTCCAAGACAAATGTGGTTTCAAGTCACTGAAAGTTATCTGGCTAATATACAACTAGTATTCAGATTTTCCCCTGTGTAATTGCTTACTAGAAGCCAAAGACAAAAAAACATAACACAAACAAAAATTCTTGAAGAACACTGCAAAAAGCATCAATGTATTACACAAACAGTACTTTAAAATCTGTGTTGGAAGCAGGGTCTATAGGACATCAACTCCCTTTTCTGCTTTTTCAGCTTCAGTTTGAGTCAAGGTTAAGAAATGTTTGCAGTGGAAGAAAATGAAAGTTTTCAGCTTTCTTAGTCCAGAGTCAAAAAATAAAGACAATATTAACTCCATCAAACTTTATAGCTTTCATTTAGTTTTGTAAAAAAATATAATATTTTATATAACCAAAAATATATTACAGATGCCAGCACACCTACACACCTACAGTTCTGCTTCAGTGATATTCTCATCAGGGCAACAATAGTATTCCACAAAACAGATCTGTCCATCTTCATTCCTGATCATATACTGCAGTGAAAGGAATCCTTGAGCATCTGTTCGAATGGACACTTTACAAGACAAAGCCAGTGCCTTTGTGGATGGTTTAAGCAAAGAAATCTTGTACCTGCAGGAGAAAATATTATTATTATATATTATTTCAGTAATATGAAAAAAATACATTTTGCAAAGAGAAGCTGAAACATTAGTCACAAATAAAGACCCAGAATAAACGAAAAACAATTAGGAACACACTTATTTGGTTGGTCCCTGGTAACAAAATTAAACTGTCATTGTCAGCACTTAGCTTTTAATTACATACACAGCTTTTTATGGGAGTATTTTTGCCCCCCATACTAATAAAATAAATGTTACAGAAATGCAAAAGCAGTTTTTAAACTTCCCATCAAGAATGCATGACCTGGCACAGAGGGCATCAGTCACTTTCTAACCTGTTTGTCTGGGTCTGGTTACAGTGGAATGCTTCCATCAAATCAGAGTCCCTAGGGTAGTCCAGATGTGCACTTCCAGCATTTCCAAAAGTGGATAACCTGGAAGACAAAAAGCACCATCTCAAAACACCTGATGAGAGCTCTGTAAAAACTCATCAAAATGAGTCATTGCACATATCTCATGACTGTTTCACAAAGCACTGCTGTTCATTTCACTCATTTAATTAAAAAGCTAAACTGTCTACACCAGTGTCACATTTATGAAGTTGTCAAAATACTCATTAATGTTAATTAGAGAACATACTGTGATTTGCTACATTATTACAATTCTTCCTGAAATGAACCAGTATTCTAAAATAGTTCCCCTCTCTCCACCATGAAAACTTCCACTCCTTACCAAAGGCAGCCAAGCACAAACATTTGAGTTGAAAGCCATTTCTTGTACCTGAAGTAGGGTTTTTCTGGAGACATGGTAATCTGCAGAACTTCACTGGTCATATCCAGTTCAGCAAATGCTTCTCGCAGTCCCTCCGACTGCAGGATAATTTTATTAACAACATTTGTACTGCAGAAATCAAAATCTAACAACTCCTCAGGTTCTTGAGTGTTGATTTTGCACACTGTTACTACTCCTCCTTCTTCCAAGAACAGCATCAGGGGATCCCCATAACCACGGTAACACAATCTAAGGGCCGTTGATGTTCCTGAAAAAGAGAATGAAATATATTCTGCAGAGACCGTAGCTAGGTCATTTGACCACTTTAGAAAACTCACATTTTTCTTGCACATGGGCCACAGATCAATTTTAGTGCTGCGTAGATACCCTCTGAAATGCTAATGGTTATGCAGGTAAAATTAAATTAGTAGTGTGCAGACAACTCAAATCCAAATAACTTCACCCACCAGACAAAAAACACCAGCTGCGACAATTAAGGCACACTAGAAACAGTTTAGAGGAACTGGAAAATCCTCATGGTTCTGTGGCTCCATCTTTCCTTACTACTCCTGTTGCTTGTGCAACCCAAACTGAAGTTAATGCAGCTGAGCCAATGCTGTGGTCACACCCTCCTGTGGCAGGTTATCACCACCTGAACCTCTGGATTCCCAAAATCACAGTGCTCCTTCAAACTGAAGTTAATGCAGCTGAGCTCGTGCTGTGGCAGGTTATCACCACCTGAACCTCTGGATTCCCAAAATCACAGTGCTCCTTCGTACATTCGATTTGGATCTTTAGGTCAGCCACAACCAAAACTGTAGAGGAATGAGGAGTTCAACACAGAGCTGCAAAGAAGGAACTGCCCAGAAGGCTGCCATGGTATCACTCCATGCCACGTGAGTACACGTCCTGCAGCACCCACACAGCCTTTTGTGGATTCATGGAAATATACCACACCTGGCAAGGAGCTGGTTCCGAAAATGGTGAGACAGTCCAGAAGAACAGACAAACTGATCCGGAACATCACAGACTCCTCCTGAATGGAAAATTCCTGAAAAATTTCTGCCTGTAAGTTAAAGCAAAGAGATGAAAAGTTGGGAGTTTCTGCAATTATTTTACAGTTTAAACTTCAGAAATCCAGAAATCAGTGCAACACCAAGTGATTTCTACATGCAACAAAGCATTGATTATAGAAAAATGGGTCTTCATCCTAAAACTAGGAAAACACAAGCAAACCACGCTTAAAACAAGGTAAGATGGCATAAACATGAAACCCTAAATACTTGTCTATTATGGTTTAAGTACAACCTGCAAACAGTAAAACTGGAGCTAGAAACATTCATGGAACTGTACAGTGTGTCACCCTTCCCCAGTAACAATACTGGAGAAGGGTGACACAATACAATACATATTTTTTTATGTATTGTACATAAAAAAATGTACAAATACAATATTTTTTATGTTCAGAGCATGAATAAACATTCCCAATACTAGTACTTCAGAACAGAACAGTGACTTCACCACTCAGAAATATGTGCTGAATCCTGCCTTTGACTAGCCTGATGGGGATAAACTGCTCCATGCTATCCTGTCTGTCACTGGCACTCACTGCTTTGTGGCACCTACGAGAACAGTGTCTCAGAAATAAAGCAGGGTGGCATGAGCTGCTTTTGGACAAGTAGTTTCATATTTTCTTGGCAGCCCAGAGGGAAAACCCCATCCTGGGGTGCTTTGAGCACAGCACAACCACCTTTAACCAAGCGTCTGTGAATCTGTACTTTCACAGCTGACACAAATCCAACCTTTTAGCTTTGGGATGAGCTATAAAAACACTTAAAGAGGGACACTATGAGTACCTGCTTGTGCACCTAAGCACAGCATGGCCAGAAGGAGCCGTGATTTTGACAGGCACCAGTACATTAGACAAGGGTGCAAACACACTACAACGTATGAGTTTGGCAGGCGCCAGTACATTAGACAAGGGTGCAAACACACTACAACGTCAGGTGTCCTGGGATGTACTGGGGCAGGGCTTCGAATTCCAGAAGCATGGACACTCATAAACAAGGGCAGCCTCACCGTGGCCCTTCCTACATGCCAGCTCAGGCCTTGCTTCCAGCAAAGTCTCCCCTTCTCTGCAGGTGAGCACATGGAATTTTTAGGGTTGGAAGGGACCTCTGAAGACGATCCAGTCCAACCCCTCTGCCAAGGCAGGGTCACCTGGAGCAGGTGACACAGGAACACATCCAGGCAGGGTCTGAATGTCTGCAGAGAGGGAAACTCCAAGACCTCCCTGGCATTCTGTCCCAGGGCTCTAGCACCTCAAGTGTAAAGAAATGCTTCCTTGTGTTGAGGTGAAACTTCGGTGGTTTATTTTATGCCCATTGCTCTCCTTCCTGCCACTGGTCAGCACAGAAAGGAGTCTGGCACCATCTTCCTGGCACCCACGTTTGAGATATTTATATGCATTAATGAGACTCTCAGTTTGCTCTTCTCTAGACTGAACAGACCCAGCTCCTGCAGGCTCTCCTCACAAGAAATGCTATTGTGAAAAATGTGTATTTTATGATTGGCTTTTCGCAAGTATTAAAATTAATATTGTATTAAGTTACAAAATTATGCTACATTAATTTTCTTAAGTAGTGTATTAAATACAGTTTTAGGTTATAACAAAATGTTAAAATAGAAACTATGTTATGTAAGATATTTGTTTAAGAAAGGACTTGAACCACATAGAAGCCACAGGCAGCTAAATCTAAAAATGTGTATTTTATGATTGGCTTTTCGCAAGTATTAAAATTAATATTGTATTATGTTACAAAATTATGCTATATTAATTTTCTTAAGTAGTGTATTAAATACAGTTTTAGGTTATAACAAAATGTTAAAATAGAAACTATGTTATGTAAGATATTTGTTTAAGAAAGGACTTGAACCACATAGAAGCCACAGGCAGCTAAATCTTTCAGAGAAAGGGAATTTATTGCTCCCTTATCAGCAGAAAACCAACTTCTTCCCACCTCGCTCAGACTGGAAGACGGCATGAGGATTAAGAGGAAGAAGTTGACAGTGACCAGACAGAATCCTGTGTTTGAATGGAATTTATGCATCACTATGAGATGTATGAATATGCAACAGGCGATTTTTTTAAGGGTTAATCCTCTGTTAACGGGGGTCCTTTTTCAGGCTTGTGTAGCCCAGAAAAAGGTACCCGGACGTCCGTATCTCTTTGTTTTTATTGTCTCATATTGTCCTAATTGTTCAAATTTTATTACTCTGATATATTACTATTTTTATACCTATTTTATTACTATCAAACTTTTAAAATTTTAACAACAAGTGACTGGCGCTTTTCACACTCTTTAATCATCTTTGTGGCCTCTGCTGGACCCTGTCCTGTCACTCCCTGTCCTCCCGGCGGTAACGGGGGCCCTGCAGCAGCCGAGCCCCCCCGGTACCTGGATGAAGGCGTTGGCCTGGATACACTTGGCGTCCTCCACGGTGACGCGCAGCCCGCTGGCCGTGGCCAGGCAGGTGGCGTGGTCCTGGAAGTGCACGGCCCGCAGGAGGCTGGAGAGGTGCCGGGCATTGTCCAGGCTGGCGGACAGCGCGTAGCGCTCGCCGCTGGCGGGCGGCTGGGCCGAGAACGGCATGGCCGGGCGGCGGGAGCGCAGGCAGCGGAGTGCAGGGAGCGGAGTGCAGGGAGCGGAAGCGGGCACGGCGAAGGGGAGCGCAGGAAGTGAGTCACAGCCCCGCCGGCACAGGAAATGCGAGCGCAGGAAGCGTGAGCGGAGCGGCAGCAGCGCGGCATGGCGTGCGAGCGGATGGCGGCCAAGAGGAAGCGGGCAGCGCCGGCCGCGGGGAAGGCGAAACGCGCCAGGGGCGCCCCGAGCGCGGCCGAGGCGGCGCCGGAGGGCGGCCCGAGGGAGAGCGGCCCGAGGGAGGACGGCGGGCCGCCGCAGGAATACCGCATCCCGCCGCCCGTGTCCCAGGTACCGCTCGGCCCGGGGCTCGCGGTGTCTGAGGGGACGCCGGGCATTGTCCAGGCTGGCGGACAGCGCGTAGCGCTCGCCGCTGGCGGGCGGCTGGGCCGAGAACGGCATGGCCGGGCGGCGGGAGCGCAGGCAGCGGAGTGCAGGGAGCGGGAGCGGGCACGGCCAAGGGGAGCGCAGGAAGTGAGTCACAGCCCCGCCGGCACAGGAAATGCGAGCGCAGGAAGCGTGAGCGGAGCGGGCGGGCGGCAGCGCGGCATGGCGTGCGAGCGGATGGCGGCCAAGAGGAAGCGGGCAGCGCCGGCCGCGGGGAAGGCGAAACGCGCCAGGGGCGCCCCGAGCGCGGCCGAGGCGGCGCCGGAGGGCGGCCCGAGGGAGAGCGGCCCGAGGGAGGACGGCGGGCCGCCGCAGGAATACCGCATCCCGCCGCCCGTGTCCCAGGTACCGCTCGGCCCGGGGCTCGCGGTGTCTGAGGGGACGCGGCCAAGCCGGGACAGAGGGGTTGATTCGTGGTCTTTTGTAATACCAGCACAAGTAAAAGGGAACGTGGCGGTGCGGTTTTTTTTTTTTTTTTCCTAGCGCTATTGCTGGTCGGTGTCTGTGAGATGTGTTGCCTCAGTCTCAGAAGGAATTGAAAGGGTTGGGCAGTTCTGCTGTATAGAGAGGCTGTGGGGAAACTGTCCCTGCTCTATTTTTAGGAATCATGCGGAGAAGGTTGCTTGTAAGAAAAAAGGCAAAGTACTGCGTGTAAACACAAAGATTTCGCAATACGCTTGTGGACAGGAGAGGCTGGGCTGTGCTCTGGGGCTGCCCCGAGCCCATTTTGCAGGAAAATGAGCACGTGGCTTTCTAGGAGTTGTGTGGCAGTGCAGGGCTGTGCCTGGAGCACGCTGCGGATCGGGATGAGCGCGGCTCCTGCTGTAAAAGCTGCTCTGTAGGGAAGTCTCCACTCCTGCTGCGAGCGTGGCTCTGCCTGCTTCGGCAAACAAAGGTTCTTGCTGTGTCTTTCTGTATTCACTGTGCAAACTTTTATTTTTGCTGTGTTATAACAGTGTTAAGGCCAGAAGCTTCCCACGTGACTGTTGTGTCTTTTTTCCTGACTGTTTTCCATTTTCCATAGGGCAAATGGAAAAACAAGGAGCGAGTGCTGATATTCTCCTCTCGTGGAATTAATTTCAGAACCAGACACCTAATGCAGGACTTAAGGACATTGATGCCTCACTCTAAAGCAGGTCGGGGTTGAACATCATTCCTAACTTATATTTTGAGAATACTTTTAAGCCAAAAGCCCTGTTCTTTATTTTTTTTTAATGTGCTACAGAAGAGTTTTGATGAAACTTGTATCTTAAACAAACACCTTTTGAGCCAGCAAGTACAGCAATTTTTGTATCATAGTATTTTCTGGGAAGTGAATCCTATGCCATCAGTCCTGAACCTGCATAATTAGTTTTGTTGCTATGTTTACATATTCCATACTATGACAGAAGCAATTTGATAATTACCTTTTCATTTATAAACCTGTAAAATTTTTGTAAAAAACCTGACTGTTAAAATAATCTCTTGTATTAAATTGGTTTTCCAGCCTTGTAAATGTTGTTTTTGTCTTCCAGATACTAAAATGGACCGTAAAGACCAGTTATTTGTAATCAATGAGGTAATTCAGGATTTACCTTGGTGCTTCTTTATTTTATTTTATTTTATTTTATTTTATTTTATTTTATTTTATTTTATTTTCTATGGAAAATCAGTATGAAAGGAAAAGGGGCAGCCAAGTTCAAAATGCTACTTCATAGGTGAAAATTATTGATACCCAAAAAGCAAAAAGTTAACTTTTGATTAATAAAGCTAGAATGAAACTTTTAATTAGATACAGATTTTCACTATGAAGAAATACAGCTTAACATGTTTTTCTGTGTAGGTGAGAAGTGTAGTGCAGCTTTTGCTTGAACAATACAGGACAAAAATATGCAGCCAGCCCAAATGTAGTAGGACATTTGATATTTCTGAATCTAGAACCTAATGTCTCAGCTCCTGCTCTTGTGTTTGTATCCTGGACAGCTTATCAGGTTGTTTGTAGCTTTAATGAGGTTATTACTCCTTGTAGTGAATATGTGAAAGTTAAAAAAGAAGCCAAACTAAAATTTGGGTATCAGTAGATGTCATTTAATAAGACAAGATCTTTGCTTTTGAACATGCATTTTGGAGAGGGGAAGATACTAGAGATGAACGTGGAAAGTTATCAAAAATGTCTTCAGGATGTTTGTAAGCTGCTAATTTGATGTGTCTTGTGTAGGTGTGTGAAATGAAAAACTGCAATAAGTGCATCTTTTTTGAAGCCAAAAAGAAACAGGATCTCTACATGTGGTAAGGAAATGTTATGTTTTGTTATATTTCTGTTTATAGCTGCAAATGTTTCAGTCCTAGCGGAAGTTTCCTACTGTAATAGTGAAGATGCATGAAATACTGCTGTTTAGTTAAATTTGTTCTAATATTGCACTTCTGTGGACAGTGCAAATTTACAATGCATGAACAGCTTTTGGAGACTCTTTCCAGAAGCATTTTACAAAAATATTTAGAAAAAAAGTGTTTATGAGCATAAAGAAGTTATGTTTATGTTAAAGGAAGTCAGTACAGCTATAAAACTGACAGAAACTACTTCATTGTGGGAATAACTGGTTGGGGTGTAGTTTGGAAATCCAGCATGTATTCTGGCTGCTGTTAACATTTTTCTTTCTCTCTTCCCCACCACTTGTCCTCTGAAGGCTTTCAAACACACCACAGGGACCATCTGCTAAATTCTTGGTGCAGAATGGTAAGCTGGTGGACATTATTGTGATTGTATTATTGCTGTTCTGTCCAAAACTTTTTCTGTAAGTAATAACTTTTTTTAAAATCACTTTAGTTCACACACTGGCTGAATTGAAGATGACAGGAAATTGCCTGAGGGGCTCAAGACCCCTTTTGTCTTTTGATCCAGTAAGTATAGGTTTTATTTCGTTTGGGTCTGTTCTTATTCTTTTTGCATGACTATTGCATTTAGCCTTGTATGTAAAATTATTTTTTTTTCTGTAGATATTTGACCGGGAGCCACACTATGCCCTGCTAAAAGAATTGTTTATTCAGGTCAGTCTATAGTTCGAGTGTTTCTTCAATGGAGATGTGTTTTGGCAACATACTTAAGAATTGCAAGTGTTTTTTTTTTTCAAGTAGCAGTTTTACACTTCTGAACTTCAAAAAGATCACAAAGGATTAGGATCATATTCTTAGCACAACTCAGACACTTATTTCTTAAGTTTTGGATTATGAAATGTAATCTTGGTTTGGGAACTTAGTAAATTAAAAGGAGTTTAAAGTGAACCATTTATGTTTGACCTCTTAAACTGCAGATGTTCAGAAACACTGCCTTTTATTACAGATATTTGGTACACCACAGTACCACCCCAAAAGCCAGCCTTTTGTTGATCATGTTTTTACCTTCACCGTCACTGATGAAAGGATCTGGTTTCGCAATTACCAGGTGAGTGGTCTCTCCTAGCTCTTCAAGAGGAGGTCAGTGGAGTAACTTCATATCAAATCCATTAAATAAAATAAGAATCATTATATGTCAGCCCCTAGTGCTTGCAGATTCAGTGTCCTGAAATGACAACCTTTTCCCACATCTCTGGTGAGATCTGGTTCACTGACCTTGCATTCATTAAGTTGTGATTCTGTGATGGATGTCTTGGTAGCAGGACATACTACCCAAGGCCTAAACTGTGCCTTAACCTAAACTGCTGCTTTGACCCAAAGTCATCTAGAGTTTACTTTCTGTAGAAGGAATTGACAACTACAGAGTACTCCAAAAGCTTGCTTGAATTTCAAAGAACTGCTTTATGTACAGAACTGCGTTTATACAAATCTACCTAATCAAGTACCTTATCTTGAATTTAAATTCAGTTGTGTATTACTGTATATATGCGAGGTCCCTGCAAGGTCATATGCTTTGATTCAGTCTGTGAGAAATTGAGAAAGTTTCCTTTTTATTGCAGATAATAGAAGAAGATGCATCTCTAGTAGAAATTGGGCCTCGTTTTGTCCTGAACCTCATAAAAATCTTCCAAGGTAGCTTTGGAGGACCAACTCTCTATGAAAATCCTCATTACCAGTCCCCAAATATGGTAAGCAGCTGTGTCTTTGTGTTCTCTATCATTTAGCAACTAATTTGAAAACCAGCCTGCAGTCAGTCTGTGCAAGAGCATCAAGTATGCCTTTCCCCATGACCTTTTGTAGTGCCCTAAACTGGTGACAGTTTGAGAGCAGAGTAGTTTTGTAATCATGAAGTGAATGCAGAAGTCATGCCACTGAAAAGATTACGTTACACTGAGGGTCTTGGCCATTAAGCAGAGAAATTAGCATTAAAGAAATTAGTTTCTTTAATACCAGATTTTTCCTGTTGTGCTTATTTGAAACATGATGAAATCTAAATTCTTATTTTTATAGCATCGCCGGCTGGTAAGATTGTCAGTGGCAGCTAAGTTTAGAGAGAAGCAGCAAGTGAAAGAAGTGCAAAAGATAAAGAAAAAAGGGACTAAGGTCCTTGTTAAAGAAGATCCTACTGAAGTAGTCTTTGAAACTCCAGCTGAAGAGAAGCCAGTGGAAATACAGCTTGTGAAACCAGAGTCAAAGCCAATTGTTAAAGATAAGAAGAAGCTACGCAAAATTCAGAGGAAAAAGCAAAAAAAGCTATTCAGAACTGAAGGATCTGCGTAGATGTTACAAGGAATGAAATTTCATAAATATCAACCGAATATTGTAAATATTTGAATTTACATTGTAGGGACAAACATATCTGAACTTCAATTTTAAGTGAACAAAACATACATTTCTTTATAAAGATTGAGTTTGCATTCTTTTATTGTCTTCTGGGATTCTGAGTTTTCAGAAATAACATGGCATCTCATTCAGCCTGGCCTTAAACATTTCCAGGGATTGGTCATCCAAAACTGCTCCGAACAACTTCCTGGGGCTGTTTCTTTATTACATACAGAATACAGTTGGCAGTTCCTGACCTCCTGACCTGGTTCTTCCACTCACTAGTTCTGCACTCCCCCAGACTTTCTTGTGTTTCAAAGTCTTGCCCATGCCCTGTTTCTGTTTGATACCTCTGTTTCAATTTCAAGCATCTTAATGCTGAAAAGACACAATAGGCTGGAGAGGAAGCTGACCTGTTAAATTCTAAGTTTCATTCCACCAGCAGGGTGAGGGAAATCCCATATAACTTCTGCAGCAAAGTGGTCTGTGTGCTGTATGATTGGAAAGAAAGACTGGTGGATATAGGCATGTGCTCAATTCACATAGTCTAATACATAAACACGGGTGAGTTGGAAAGGACCCCATCAGTATAATTGAGTCCAACTTAAGTCCTTGCAGAACTACATAACACCAAGCCATATGACTAGGTCATCATACAGACCCTCTTTAACTCTTGACAGGCTTGGTGCCATGACCACTTCCCTGGGAACTGACCATCCTCTGTGTAAAGGACATTGGTGTCCAACTGGAACTTTCCCAACACACTTGTTTAGCCCCAGCTGGCAGCTCAGCCCCAGAGAGCTGCCTGCTCACTCCCTTGGTTGGGTGGGGAAGAGAACTGGGAAGGGTAGAAGTGAAAAGTTGTGAGCTGAGGTGAAGACTGTTTAGCAAAAAACAAAAGCAAAAGCCATGCACAGAAGCAAAACAAATAAAGAAATTTATCTACTATGTCCTGTGGCTAGTCAGGTCTTCACCTGCCAGGAAAGCTGGGTTCCATCACATGTAACAGTGACGCAGGAAGACAAATGTGTCACTGAATGTTGCCCCCTTCTTCCTCCAGCTTTGTATGCTGAGCATGGTGCCATGTGTAGGACAGCCCTGCAGTCAGTTCTTGTGCACCTCTCTGGTGGGTGGGGTGAAAAGCAAAAACAGCTGGGAGTCTGAGCACTGCTCAGCAATAATGCAAGCTTTTCTATTACTATCAACACAACATTTGTGTTTTCAGCACAAATCCATAACACAGCTCCCTACCTGCTACTGTGATGAAAATTGACTCTATTCCAGCCAAAACCTCCTATGGCAAAGGTGTGTATTGGAAGGAGGTCCCCCCTCAGCTGAACAAGCCATGTGTCCTCAGCTGCTGTGACCTCTCTCCGTCTGCCCTCATCCTGATAAACTCCACTAGCTTTATATCCTTATGTTGAGGTGACCCAAAACTGCCTCCAACACTTGAGGTTTTCCCAGTGCAGAGCAGAGTGGGACAATCCCCTCCCTTGCTGTGCCTGATGCCCCCACAACAGGGCTGGCCCTCCTGGCTGCCAGGGCACTGCTGGCTCGTGTTCAACTTGCCATGTTTGGATTAAACATGGAGATTAGGACCTCCAGATTTTACTGTGAGATCAGGGCCTTCAGATCTTGCTGTCTGATCCAAAGCTCAGTTTGCGTAGTGCCCACTGATACACACATGACCTAGAGAAGGAAAACTACTCGGACCAACCCAAAATTCTCTGAAGAGTATAGGTATTAAAAAAGCTACCTTGAGAATGTGCGCTGTGCTGGCTGTGCCTCTGAGCTCCTCCACACCCACAGGAATCAGAAATATCAATTTCAGAAATAATGTGGCCAGCAGGCCTAGGGAAGCTATTCTTCCCCTGTGCTCAGCACTAGTGCAGTCACACCTTGAGCCCTGTGTTCAGTTCTGAGCTCCTCAGTTCGGGAAGGACTTTGAGGTGCTGGAGCAAATTCAGAAAATGGAAACCAAGCTGTGAAGCACAACAAAACCTGGAGCACAGGTCTGAAGAGAAGCAGGGATACTTACCCTGGAAATGAGGAGCCTCAGTGGAGACTTCACTTCCCTCTTCAGCTCCCTGAAAGGAAAGGGTGGCCAGGTTGGTGTCAGACTTTTCTCTGAGGCAACTGGCAGTAGGACAAGAGGACACAGCCTTAAGCCGTGCCAGGGACGTTAACGCTGGACATTAGGAGTAATTTCTTCACAGAAAGGGTGACATGGGCTGCCCAGGGAGGGTGGAGTCACCGGTCCTGGAGGTGTTCAAGAAAACCCTGTGGTTGACGCGGTGGTGTCGGGTCACAGGCAGGACTCGATGATCTCGGAGATCTTTTCCACGCTCACTGATTCCGTGAATTCCAGCACCAGGTATCCGGTTACTCTGAAACCGCGTGATTGCGGCCGCGGGCCGGGGACCAGCGCTCCCAACGCGCCGCCGGCAGCCGGGCGACGCCGCGCCGCAGCTCCCTCCGTCCGTCCCTCCCTCCCTCCCTCCCGCCTCGCTCCTCCCCTGCCGGCCTCGCTCCTCCCCGGCGCGGGGCGGCGGTGCCCTGTCCCGGTATCCCCGCCCCGCCGGCCGCCGCCGCCATCGCCATGAAGTGCCACTACGAGGTGCTGGGCGTGAGGCGCGACGCCGCCGAGGAGGAGCTGAAGCGGGCGTACCGCCGGCTGGCTCTGCGCTGGCACCCGGGTACGGCCCGGGCCCGGCCCCGGCCCCGCGCGGCGCGGGGGCAGCGCTGTCGCCTGGCTCGGTGCCGGGGCCGGCGGGGGGGCTGCTGCCGCCGAGCCTGGCCGCCGCTGACACGGTTTCGTTAAATTGTCCCGCAGATAAAAACCTCGAGAACGCGGAGGAGGCAGCGGAGCAGTTCAAGTTGATCCAGGCGGCGTACGACGTGCTCAGCGACCCACAGGAACGGGCCTGGTGAGCGGCGCTTGGCCTGGCACAGGCTTTATTAGCCCCGGCCGTGCCAGGACTTGTCCCGCGCTGCTCCTGGGCCTCGCTGCGGGCAGGGCAGCCGTGGGCAGGGGCAGCCGTGGGCAGGGGCAGCCGACTGGTTTTGGGCTTTGCAAGAGTTAGAGCCGAGCAGGAGGGGCACGGCTCCGCACCCTCAGCTTCCTCGTGGTGTGCGGGGCCGAAGGCGTGCTGGGCCCCGAGCAGCGCCCTGCGAGCGGCCGGGCTTGGCCTGCTGCCTCCTCCCCGAGCGCCGGGCGGCTTTTCACGGCAGCTCTGGGCAGCCCTCAGGCCCTGGGCAGTGCGTGCAGGTGTTCAGTTCTAATTTGAAATATACACATACACATCTCTAAGGGATCGCTATTCCAAATGTTCTGTGTAGCTTGTTTTTCACGTGGGCTGAAGCATCTACCTGCTTACAGAGCCAAACCCACTTCTCCTGAGTTTGTCCTCCTTGAAAATACGGGACTGTATTCCAGTTTTTATGTGCTTATGTATGATTTGGGGGTTTTTTGAGTGCATGCAAGTATTGGGTGATTTAAATAATGTCCCTGCCCCTTTCTGGAAGTTTGGTGAGGCATCTTTCTCAAATGTGATTGATTGGTAGCTGGCTCTTGAGGAATTACTGCTATAGATATTGCAGATAAAATAGCTATAGTAAGTAAAATAAAGGTCGGGAGGGAATATCTATACTGGGTCTGTCATGTTTTTTCTCTTTGAAGTCTTTGGATATGAGAGATAAATTGTGGACAGTGGGTTAAGCTATACAGTGATGTGATAGGTGTACTGTGTTAGTTTATCAGCACTGAGGGGTGTTCTGTGTCTCTACATCCTTGATGCTGTGAATTTTTTCCAGGTATGATAATCACAGGGAGGCTCTGCTGAAAGGGGGAGTTGATGGAGACTATCAAGATGATAGCTTGGATCTGCTGCACTACTTCACTGTTAGCTGTTACTCTGGATATGGGGATGATGAAAAGGTAAGGAATCAATTAATCTTTAATCAGCTTAAGTTTCAATGTTAGCATTTGTTTTGTGCTAAAGTTATACGTAGAATTGTTAGCATAGCTTATGCAAATCCAAGACAAAACTTAACCTGGATGTTTAAGGAGGCTTTAATTCTTGCATATTGTCCAGCAATTAATTAATTAATCAAAATGTCCAACTATGCTGTACAACTGCAGATATGTGCATATTATTTTTTTATTTATATAGTGAAGCATTCCAGGCTTTTGCAATACCATGTGTTTATTTAGAAATACCTTTATCAAAGTATTTCATGCTGAAAACTACAGAAAAACAATGTAACAATAGCCTTTGGGGGAAGGTGTGCTTACTATAATTGAATTCCCTATTGGATTTTTGAATTTCCCATTGGATTTTAAGATACACATCCCATTTAATGTACTGAAAAGCTCCAGGTGATTAGAAAAACATCCACCAGAGAAAATACTTACCTGTCCTTCTGTTATTGTACTAGTAGTCAGTTAGTAACATATTAATTTAGAAAAATATAGGATATTTAATAGTGAATTTTATGTCTGGAACATCCACAAAACTTGATCCTGCATAATTAGAAACTTATCACTATTTGCAGCATATGGAAACTTTCTTTTAAAATTGGTGTTTAACTACGCGTGTGAGAGAGACAGAGACAGTGTGAGGAAGGTGGAAATAAAAGGCATGAGAGATAGTGGAACTTTGTTGAGAAGGGTCTTGTACCTCAAGCAGGTGCTTACAAGGCCTTTATCCTGGTTTTGAGTTGCTCTTGCAGTGCAGCATTGTTTCTCTAAAATACACTGCACCTGAGAATTTGTACGTCTGTTATTGAGCCACGCAAAAGGTTTATTTATTTATTTGTTTGCTTGTTTGTTTGTTTCAGGGATTCTTTACAGTCTATCGACAAGTTTTTGAGAAGATTGCAAAGGAAGAGTTGGAATATATGACACAGGAAGATATTGAAGAATTCCCTATGTTTGGATATTCCCATAGTGACTATGATACGGTAAGGGCAAGCGTAAAACTGAACTGCATTACTTTGTCTTGAAGGAGGGGTGCCTGCGGGTCTCTGAGGTGAATACCATGCATCTGTGGTTATTTTCTACTATTGTAGAGCATTACTGCAGAGGAAGTGTTTGTGGTCTGATTCATATTTATGTGAATTAAAATTGATGCTTCCTGTTGGACTGTAGTATTAGCCAGGCCTGCTGTGTGAGTTGTCAGACGATGCTTCACAGGGCCAACCATCAATTATGCCAATGGAACTTAAGTTTAGTGAAAGACCTATAAAGCAAAAGAATGGATGTTTTCTTTGCTTTCTGATGAGAGTAATTTACCAGTGCTTAACACAACTTATGTTACAGACAGGGCTACTGAGCTATTTTTTTTCCTGTAACGTGTAGTATCTTGCCTCATACAGGAAAACTGCACAGCACTTAGTGTGTAGCACAGCCTTTAGAAAGTAGATGTGATGTTGACTGGCAGTGTGAGCTGCCATTATGATTACATTGTCGTTTGCAATTAGCTTGTAGTCAGATTTTATTCAGAAAAAATTGCATGCTTTCCTCTGTGAAGAAAGAAAAGAAAGTGTATGGGTACTTGTATTACTTGAATTCTTGTCATCTGGTTTGCCAACTGTTTGTTATAATCTATCAGACTTAGGGTTTTTTTTAAGGTTACCAATAATTCTGTGTTGAAATTAAATAATGAGGTGATAACACTTTTGCTAGGGAATAACTGCACAATATGAAGTGCAATCAAATGTTGCTTCTAGTGTGGTACTTCTCCCTGTCACTTCCTCTGTATGGCTAATTATTTATGAAATTTGAATAGATTCATACTTTAAAAGTTAATAGATTCAGTGGTACAAAATTTGGCTGGAATTGGAAACAAAAGTTACAAATCAAACTTCTTAAGAAGTTTCAGAAAGGGTGTTTAGACGCGGGGAGAAGTTACAGGATGGCTTAACAAATGGAAATATTTCCCAGGGAGAATACATAGTATCTCTGGACCAGCTAAATTATGTCTTTTAATATGATTATCTTGAAACATCTTTAGAAAACTGCTTGTTTTGAGGCCATGGGACAGATACGACTATAGACTCAAAATAGCTTTAATGCTTATGTCAGTTAATAACTGCAAAAAGGACTGGAATTCTGATTCAACGTGCTTTGATGTCTGCCTAGCTCACACTCTTCTGACAGTGGAGTGCTCACTTTTTTCCCCCCTAGGGATTCATAGGGTATTTTATAGGAAATAGCTTTTGTTAAGTAGAAAGGTAATTTTCCCTGTTGTCTTATATTCAGACAAAGAGATTACACTGGCAGAGGATTCCAGCATTGCAGTGCTCACTTCTCTATGCAGTAGGAATATAATGGGAGAAGAGTTTTAGAAGAGAGCTACAAAAACTCTAAAAAGGCTTTAAAATCTGTGATGTGAATGCTCTCTGGTTTGGTCTACTTTATGAATTCACAAGAAGCATAAGAGGCAGCTTGATCAGAGCCAGGCAGCCAGGAAAGATATTCTTAAGGCTATGAGTTTACAGGCATTCATGGGAAGAGCAGACATGCTGGTCAAAAAAAGTGATCAGCTCCAGGTATGAGTAGGAGGCAAAACAAAATCCACCTGGGAGTTCAGCGAGCTGCTGGTGAGCACCAGACATGTGCAGGTTGTTAAGGTAGCTGCTGAGAATGGGGAGAGTCCCACCTTATACATCTAGTGAAGGGGAGGGTGATCCCTGTCAGGAGTTGATGGGTGTGCATCCTTTTGCACAGAAGTATCTTCTTCTGAATCAGAAATCTGAGGTAGGTGGTCTAATATTACTTAGGTTATTGGTTATTTTTTGTGATAGCAGAGAAAAAGTGTAGTGACTTACCTGCCAGAAGCCACAGCCATGAACTTCACACGTAGACAGGCCGCTGGAAGTTATTGTTGAGTTTTTCCTGTGAATAACAATTGATAGTTGTAGTTCCTGTGAATAAAAATGACAGAAGAAGAAGAGGACTCACTAGAAGAAAACATTAAACCATGAGGTTAAATGCTTCTATGAGGTATCCCAAAATATGAGCAGTTGGGCATATAGAAGTGAGTGGTAAAAAGGAAAATTGATGAGGCAAGTAGTGTAAGAAGGGACCTTAGGTATATCTTGATTGCTGAATATACAGAATGCAGAAGGACAATAATTATTTGGACAGAAATAAAGAACAAACACAAAGTCATTATGATGCCGTGTTGTTAGTCCAGCATTTACACACGAGTAGTAAAAGGGAGGAGAATAAGTAATGATCACTTTTTATTTTAATGTGAAAGCTAGGGGCATAATTTTGGCCTACAGTCATGTAGTTTGCTAACAAAACAGCAGTAAATATTTCTTCCCATAGTCATTTCTTAAACTGTGCAAGTCACAGCTCCTTGCTGTTGTATCATTGAGGGCTATTAATTTCTGTCTTAATCAGGAAGCAGAGAGAATATACAAGGAAGAAATAGCATTATGTATTTGTTTTTCTGCTTTTTTTATGCTGTGCAAATATGTGGCAGACTTCTGGTGTGGTTTAATGTGGAGTGTGTGTTTAGTGTTCGTAGGTAAGTACCAGCTTGCAGGCAGCATGTGTGATTCTGATTGTGCTTTTCAGTTTGACAGGAGAAATACAGCACAGCTAAGTAACTGGACACTAGGGTCAGCATGATCCAGTCCTGCAGGGGGATATTTTTAGAAGTTGCAGTTTGTACTAGTTTAGATCAGGTTGTTGAATTGATGTGCTTTGAAACTTCAAGGATGATGTTAGAAATTTCTGTAAATCTTCACTGCTCTGAGGCAAAACTGTGGCCTTTATAGAAGTTCAGAAAAAAACTGTTACAAAAGCTCTGAATTATTTCTCTGTTTTTTTCTGTCCTTTCTCAACAAGTGACTTCGTTTTGTTTTTTTCTTATAGGTAGTCCACCCTTTCTATGCATATTGGCAGAGTTTCTGTACTCAGAAAAACTTTGCTTGGAAAGAAGAGTATGACACACGACAAGCCTCAAACCGCTGGGAGAAACGAGCTATGGAAAAAGAGAATAAGAAAACAAGAGAGAAAGCAAGGAAAGAGAGGAATGAACTGATCCGTCAGCTAGTTGCCTTTATTCGTAAAAGGGATAAAAGAGTACAGGCCCACAGAAAACTTGTAGAAGAACAAAATGCAGAAAAAACTAGGAAAGCAGAGGAATTTCGGAGGCAACAGAAGCTAAAACAAGCCAAGTATGTACATGTGGAACAAATTTTTTTGTTAACTTGAGGAAATTATTCATGAGGATACAATTAGATTCTAATAGTAGCTCCGCTTGCTCTTTTAAACATCCTTTAAAATTTTAGGTACTAAGTTTGGTCTCAAGTCTAAGCTTTTTAAAACTCAGGTTTCTGCATTGTACTGACTTGTAGAGATCCAGGATAACTGGGGAATGGTTATCTGGGTGATTAACTGGCTGTAATAGTACAGAACCCAGTGTGCTTTTATTTAGCTGGGGAAATAAAATTTAATAGTTACCAATTTGCCTTTAAAGAAAAAAAATGTAAGTTGTAGAATAAGGGAGAACAACCTGGACTTAGATCACCTTTGTCTGCCTTTCTCCTCTTTCTTCTCAGCACCTGCTGAGAAGAAACAGGAGATAATGAGCTTAGCTTTGTCTTCCCTCTTAATTCTTTGGAAAGGACCCTTTCCTTGGAATAAATGCAGGGTCAAAGTTTGGCTTTCTTGCCAAAATAGGAAGAGGTGGTCTCCCGACTATAGCCACAATTTATTCAACTGGAACAACTGTTTGGCTGCACATATGAGGGAGGAACTTAAATTCTTATTAAGAGTGCACTTGCAAAATAATGACATATTGATTAAAATTATGTAATAACATAAATGGAGTATATTATGTACTGTTTTTCTGTATATACATATATACTTTAACCCTTTTGTGACAATAAAGTAGGGTTATGCATTTACTGACAAGTGGCTTGATATTCTGAGGTCAGAAGCCAGCTGGAGCAAAATTCAACTGTTCTGTGATGCCATATTTGGTAAACTGGGGCACACTTAAATTGGGAAAACTGAGACGGTACATTCCCGTAGCACACAGTCAAGGAGTAATGTGCTTGTGGATTTTGTTGTCCTGCATTTTTTGTGAGTTTGTGTGGCATTCACATTCTCTGAACAGAGAGACATAAGTCTATCGCTCAGATTCTTTTCCTAGAAAAACACAGGGAGAAGAAGAGAAAAACAATTCTTATCTCTACTTGCTGCTCCTGTTGTTTTGCACATGTAGAATGTGTTAAGAAGATTGTTTACCTGAAGTGATTTGTCAGTTGAATTCCACTGAAGATTGTTTTGTTTCCTTGGCCAATTGAAAAAAGCTGTGTTCTGACTGTTAGGAGACAGTCACGAGTTTTCTTTAGTATTCTTTGTAGTATAGTTACAGTATAATATAATGTAATATAATATAGTTTAATAAAGCAATTGTTCAGCCTTCTGAATCAATAAAGTCATATACCAATAATTCCCTTCATCAGGGGTGCCCTGTTTTACTATAAGTTTGGATCTTAGAGTAGGATGGAGATGACTTCCTTGCTGTCAGCTTCATACTTAACATGCTGCACAGCATGTTCTGCCTGAAATTCAACCAGGACCCACCTATGTTAATATCTCTGCTTGCAGTGCAGAGGTGCCCATTGACATCACAAATTAACTCAGATTGCTCAGATTTCCAATTGTTTGCGCCATTCTAATATGTTCAGGACTTTCCTCCTGAGATGCCCAAGAAGAACAGTTACCTTTAAGTAGAAGTTACTTTTCAGTAACATTGTTCTTGTAGTTCCCATCTGAGGGACACAGTGTAGAAGTTACTGTATTCTGCTTGCAGGCTTGCTGAGCAGTACAAAGAGCAGAGCTGGATAACTATGTCAGATCTGGAGAGAGAGCTGCAAGAGATGGAGGCACAATATGAAAAGGAATTTGGAGATGGATCAGGTGGTGAAGATGAATTAGAAGAACAGGAGACAAAAAGCATTGAAGGTATGGTGTGTGTGGAGGTGATATATACTGGGTCACTGCAGTATGAGTGTGGCTCACTTACAGCCTCAGATTCACAGTTCTGACTGTAATGCAGCTCCCTCCCTCCCTCTGAGGATGCTGTGCTAGAGTCTGTCCCTCTCTGGTGTTTTCCTTTGAACAAGCTTCAGCTGTTAATTTGTACCAATGTCTGATTTGGTGAGGTGATCTTGAGCTGTTTGTGTGTCAGTAGTACTGGAGAAATTGAATGTCAGTGCTGTGACTATTTTCTGGGTCTTAAAGAGCATCTTGTTCAGAAATTGCTCATCTGACTTTGTCTCTCTGATCCCTGTTGATCTCTTCAGACAAACTGAATGATGAAATTGAAGAAGCTGAATTTGTTGATGGTCTGTACTGCCCTGCTTGTGACAAATTCTTAAAAACTGAGAAAGCGTAAGTATTTGTGGTTGGGGATTGGGGGTGTAGGTGTTGGTTTTAAGTAATTTAAAACTGCATTTTAGAGAATATTTAACTTTACATAGTGATGAGTGTTGTCTTTCCAATAAAGACATTGTCAGTGCAGAATTTTCCGTACTTAGTAGTGCTGGATAATAGACCTGTTGTTAATTCATATGTAAATATAACTGTGTTTGCTCAGAGCAACCTGCAGTAACAATCTGGTCTTCACAGCATGAAGAATCACGAAAAATCAAAGAAGCATCGAGAGATGGTATCACTGTTACGACAGCAATTGGAAGAGGAGGAAGGGAAATTTCCTGTGTCTTCGGATGATGCAGATGGAATACAGACCAAAGAGGAGGAAGAAGCAGAAGACATACCCAAACAGAAGTACTTCAAATTGTTTTTCATTTTATCATGACTCATGAATTACTAAGTCTTAGTGGCCTTCAGAGGGAGCTCCTGATGATTTGCCACTGCATTGCTCTCAGTATTGTGCAATTTGAAATACTTCTTAGCATCAGAGTTCCAGTAAAACACATGCCTTTGCGTGACTACATTCAAGTGCCATAAAACAACAGACTGATATTTTCTCTGCTGCCTGAAGTTATATGTTAAGGAAAAGAAGGGTTTGTTATTTTTCAAGCAGAGGGACTTCCACAGAGCTAGTGCTTATTGATTTGGTACTTACTGTCAATTGATTGCTGGCATAAATAGAAAATGAGTGTGTTCAAAATCAGAATTGTTACACAACTTAATTTTTTAAACAGCCAGAGCATAATCCCAACTACATCACTAGTATATTTGGGTTCAGTCTGAGCAGAACAAATGTTTTACTAAATGCAGTGAGTAGTTTGGGAGATCTGTTTTATTTCTGGCATGAGCAACTTTCTTTTGTGGCTACCTAATACTGTGTTAAGAGGATAAGGAAAAGTATAGCTTGATAATATTTTTAGAAATACTACTAGGTTTTGGGAGTTTTCTGTAAAAAAAGGTAATTTTAAAATTATTTTTACAGACTCTCAAAGAAACAAAGGAGGAAGCAGAAAACAATGAAGGTAGGTAATCATAATCCTGCTCTGGGAACTTTACAACCCAGTTTTCTTAAGTAGCCAAAAACTGGCATGTAGTTTCTGACAAATTATTTCTCTGTCCTGCAAAATAGGAGAACTTGAAATTCCACAGAATTTGAAAACTATTTTAAAATATTTTTAATATTTTTTGCCACCAGCATAACTTGAGTGATAGGCCTCACTTTGTTCTGTTAGTGCAGATGTTAGTATGTGGTGGTGACTCTGAAAAGGCTGTAGTCTGAAGTATAAGAAAAACAGATGGAAATGGGCAGATAGGGAGAATGCAAGGAATTGATCAGTAAGACCAGTAGTGTCCTTGGTGCATTAAGAGCTCAGTTTGGTGGTCACTTCTGGCTTTAGTTGTAGGACTTTGTATAATGCATTGGTTTTTAATCTCTTAATTTAGAGAGGGTCAAAAATACTGCCACAGTATTGGTTTCCTGCTGGCACTCTAGCTGTTGGAATGAACACATCAATTCCACCTTTCTCTTGAACTGCAAACAAAAGTAACACTAATCTGTTGTACTCCAGGATCTGAGTCTGTGTGTGATATCACAGATCTGAGCTGACATCAGCAGGTGAAATTCACCAAGAGGAAGCTGTTTCAGGCTTGAGTGGCAGGGGTGTCATAGTCAGCATGCTCCTCTGTCTGCCTTCCTCAAACTCCATCCTTTTCAAGTACTAACTCCTCAGGCCTAGCCTTGTTCCAGTGCACTGTCTGTACCAGGTCATGCCTCTTCCATGCTTTCCCCTCTAATTTCCTATTCTTTGTTCACCTTTTCTGCCCTCTCCCACTCCATCATTATGTCTTGTTCTTAAGAAACTCTTCTGACTCTTTCAAGGAGCTGAAGCTTCCTGGCTCCACATTGGCTGGTCCAGTTGCATAGTCCGAGTATTGGCTGGACCTTTATGTTTCTGTGCAGGCCATGAGGCTTCAGTTAACTCTTTCCTCCTCTGTTTGAGACCAGAAGGCCTGATCTCACTGCAGAGGTGGCACATAGTCACCATGGCTCTGTTCCATCAGTTTGCTACAGCCTGGACAGTAGGTGCCACTCTTGCATTGCTTGAGCTACAGTCTTGTGCTGGGAAATCCTCACCTTCATCATTTGCCAAGCATTGTGGAGTACTGGGAATCTCTGTGGGTTTTATCTTCATTTCATGAAGTTAGAATTAGCCAAGTTTTTTTTTCAGGTAGCTCAGACTGTGCACTTTGCAAAGTTATAAGCCAAGCCACTACCTGTGAAATAAGAAATGGTAGTCAGAACAGGATGAACCCTGTGTGCAATTGAAAGCTACCTTCATTCTCCTCTTCTGTAGTTTCAGAGGCTGTTTTATTGGTGTTTCTTCCCTTCACCACAGGTGGCCTCATCTTTCAAAACAGGAGAACTAAGGTTTTACATGTTACAGTCTCACTGAAAACACACAGTAAAATTAAGAGGGTCCATGGCTTTCTCTCCTCCCAACCCACCCATGTTTGAGGTAAATGAGTATGATACTATAAACATAGTCACTAACGAACTGAAAGTATTGAACTTTGATTTTTTTTGTTTGGACAGAGTTATGAGGACTCTTTTGATCAAAGTGCTGATGAAGAAACAGTTGAACAGAAGGAAGTGCCCAGCACGGAGAAGGAAGTGCCCAGCACGGAGAAGGACAGTGGCTCAACAGAGGAGTTAAATGATGGCCAAAGATGTGCTGTGTCGGAGGACACGGGCATTACGGATGATGTCAGCCAAGAGAATGAAACAAAAAGTGAAGCAAAAAGGTGTGTTGGGTTGCAACATCGCAGTCGCTGTGTCATTCTGTGTCATGTTTGATACTGTCAGACAAGGATAGATTTACTCTCAAATGTGGACTCTGGGGGCTGCTCACCAAAACTGGTTTGAATAAGTATGATACTAAACAAAGTGTGTAGGGACTTCTCTGGAAGTGGTATTTGACTGCAGATTGCTGCCATATCACTTCTCAGGAACTGATTCAACATTCTGAGATTAACAATTGACTGTATAAATTATTTTTTTTTCTGGAGACACATTTTGTTGTATAAAGCAAGAACAGGGGAAAGCAGCAGAGACATTGAAAACTGAAAAACATCAGAAGCTTGCAAATGCTAAATGTTCCTGTGCACTGATTTTGGTTCCTCTTTGTCTGTTAGCAGCACTAAGCCTAAAGGCAAAAAGGCCAAGGAAGCAAAAAAGTCTGCCAAGGTGTCTTCAGAGAGCTCAACAGTGGTATGTCAAATTACTTATGCTATTTAAAATAGAATCATAGGTTGGAAGGGACCTTAAAGTGTAGTTTGTAGACCACATTGCTGAAAGCCCCATCCAGCCTGGCCTTGGGCACTTCCCAGGGATGCAGCATCCACAATTTCTCTATGCCAATGCCTTATCACACTTAAAGTTCAGAATTTCTTCGTAACGTGTAATCTAGATCTGCCCTCTGTCAGTTTAAGACCATTGCCTGTTGTCCTGTCACTCTGCCTATATAAGAAGTCACTCTCCCTCCTTTATGTTAACCCCTTTAAGGCATGGGAAGGCTGCATTGAGTTCTCCCTGGAGCCTTCTCTTCATCTTTCTCAGCCTGTCTTTACAGGAGAGCTAAAAGAGGGGGGTCACATAACTACAAAGAAGGCTGTTTTTTGGTCACCTCCAATCCACCAATTCTGCCCCTGCAATTTTGATTTCAAGAACTGAAACTTCAGCTCTTGTCCTCACAGAGAAATGCAGGACGCAGCTTCATTTCTAGGAGAGTTGGTGAAGTTCTATGTGCAAGGCAGTTCAAATAAATTAAACAGCTGGGGACAGAGGTGTTGTCACCCAGCAGGTGACAGACATCTTTCTCAATATTGATGTTTGCACCTTTCTCAATATTGATGCTTGCCAGAGAGCAAAACTCTGTAGTAACTACAGCTAAGACTTATTAAATTCACTGCATCTCTGAGCCCAAAGCATTACCTGTATGGTCAGGTGAGATAAAAACTATCCTTTACTTTGAATTAGATTTGCAAGGCTTCCATTCTTGATTTTACTTAAAGCCCTTTGAAATATCATGAAGTGATATTTGCAAGTATTTTTTTAAAAATAAGTGTTTAATTGTTAATGACTAATGAAATATTGATGATAGAAACAAACAGCTTATGCCTGCTTCATTGCCAAGGAGAAACTGTGTGCAAGAAATTGGTATATTGCACTGATGACATACTCAATACGAATGTGAAGCATTCTGGTTTGTATTTATTTTTTTTTTCCTTATTGTAGAGTGAAGTTCCTATCCACTGTGTAACCTGCAACTGTGCATTTCCATCCCGGAATAAATTGTTTGAACACCTGAAAGTCACAGGACATGCAAGAGCAACCACAGCACTGACTGTAAATGGAGCTGTGAACACCAAAAACAAAAAAGAGAAACGTAAAAACAGATAGAACTTTGCTATAGGGACAGTCATCAGAATTGTACATTAACACTCTCACAGAACTGAAACATGCACACTGCCTGTGTCTGGAGTTAAACAAAGAAGGCAAGTACCAATGTAGGAAAAAAATGAAGATGCACAAAAGGAGTACTATCTTGTGGAAGACTCTGTGCTTTCTTCTGTTCTTAAAAGCCTTCCTTTAGTCATAGAATGGTTTGGTGTCATGGCACAGGTGTGTGTTCCTTCCACCAAGCCACCTTGTCTAAAGCGCTGTACCCCGAGCACCTTTCACACCATAGATGGGGAAATAGTAACTCAAAGCTGTTCACCCTGTGTTTCTGTAGAACCTGCATGGATTATTTCCACACAGAGGAAATAATAAATTATTTTGACATGTGTGCTGTTGATTTTCTTTTGAGAAAAGCTCAGGTGAGTAGCCAGTAGCAGGGCATGTGCTGTGTTGGTGAGAAATGGTGCTAAGAACACCCAGGTCATGGAAGAGCTGGGCTTGATGATCCTTGTGGGTCCCTTCCAACTCAGAATATTCTTTGATTCTTGATCCTCTATCAAATATGAAGCACTGCCAAAATATGGGCTTTTCTTCTGCCATTCTGAAATTACTTATTTACATTGAGCAGCAGACAGAAGGGAAGAAGCTAGATGACAAAGCTGTTTAACCAGTTCTGACAATTCCTGTTTGTTTTGTACATCCATGGCAGGTGTTGGGGAAAAACAGTCTAGTGGAACAGCCTTGCTGGAATAAGTGAAGGAGAAATTGAGTGACACGAATGAATAATTTGTTCTGATTTCTAAGGAAAGACACTGCTTTTGTTTAAATGCATAATCTGCCCAATCTTCAGTAGGAAAAAAAAAAGGTGGGATAACAAACACCTGATTTTGGAGTGGAATTGCTTTGTACGCAGGAGTTATGAATGGAGGTGGGTAAGACAGTGCTCAGCAAAGGCTGTACAATATTGTTTAGAACCATGAAGTAAGATTTGGAGAGGTGCTGATGCTCTGCTACCAAAGTTTCTCTGAAGTACTGGCAGAATACTCTCCTCCCCCAACCTGACATGGTACTTTACTGGGTCAAGGAATTTTTCCAATATTAAAATTGAAATAAGATTAAAATGATAAATGTACAGTTCTTGCTGACTGTCCACAACATCTGCTTTTTATTGGGCCAAGGAATTTTTCCAGTATTAAAATTGAAATAAAATTAAAATGATAAATGTACAGTTCTTGCTGACTGTCCACAACATCTGCTTTTTTATTGGAAACTGAAGGAAGCAATGCCCTTACACATTAAAAAGTGATTATGTAAGAATATTTTATTCTACCTTTCAGAGTTTGCACCTTTACAAAATCATTAATGGGTGTGCTGTGCAATCCCAAAAGCAACAGGAGGAAAAGAGAAGTGTATTTTGGAGAGAGATGACTGGATTTCTTATCCCCATGATAAAAATAATTACTGTAATTGGAAACATCTCAACTGTGCAAACTTTTTGTAATGCTCTAATTACAGTGTATCCTCATAGGCAGGGTAAACAGTTTTAACTCTGAAATTTCTTTCCCAACTCTTTCTGTCACTCTTTCTAAAAATTACTGATTTTGATAGGATTTTCACAGAGAAAAGAACATATGCCTGCCTCTCCATTTGATACCCTGTTAATCCAGTCAGGGTTTTCTTGATAATGGCAAAATAGGTGTGCAGCTCATACAAATCAGCACTGTAGAACCGAACTGCAGATTTAAAACAGATTGCACCATATCCTTTGTTGAACACTGGATCTGTCAGACTGCTCTTACAAGATGTAATTGTCCCACTGTGATTTTATTTTCTAGGGTAGATTAGTGCCCAGTCTGGGTCACAAGGGATTGTGTGTGCCTCTCGTGTAAGGAAACAAATCAATTCTGTTTTGCAGCTGCTCTTTCCACGTGTCTCTGTAAAGCAGTATGAAATACTTCCACAGCAAAGTCAACGTCCCTCTTAGTAATGCACATAGGAGGCTTAATTCTGAATGTCTGAGGAGAGAGAACAAAAAGAAAAAGGAATGTTCAAATTGTATGGAAAGAATATGGTTTCAAGCAGCCTATCTGGGTCAGCATTCCCGCCCCAAAAAAGTGAGGAAAAAAGGAGAACAGCAGTGCAGGCGCTGAGGCTTATGATAAATGTACTCTGAAGTGGAGCAATTTTGAACTTGACTGCTCTGAATTGCATCTGACTCATGACCCCCTCTTGATAACCTAACTGCCTCCACAAAAGACCTAAGTAGAGTAGGTCGTGTCTGCAGGTCTGTTTCAGCAGACAGAGACAGAGTAAAATCTCAGATGGATCTGTACAAAGAAAGAATGGAGACAGACGTATTTTCTTTCCTTGCAGCTCCACCACAGGGAAAAGTAGTATCTGCTCAGAGTGGCAGGCTCTTGCATTGTGTCAGCCGATTTGCTGCTTTATTATAGGCTGTTTTAAAAGGCTTTTAAGAGAATGCATTATGAATGAATCACTAAATACTGTATTGTAGTTAGGGTGCCATAGCTGGAAAGGATGTTGATCAGGAAGGGTTGTATGTACAGCTACACTTGTCAAGAACATAGTCTCTGAAATCTGAATGTTCGATCCATGTATCCAAGAGTGTTTATTTTCCATAAGAATCTTAAATTTCAGATTTTTCTGGCATCACATCACGGGACTTAATAAAGGAAAAGCAGAGTAATGGGCTTTCCCACCCACAGCCCCTGCTGAAGCAAACACTCACAGGTAAACAGCCCTCTTATCAGACAGAATGAGATTCTACTGCACTGAACTTCAGCTCATTACCTGCCTCCTGGTCTATGACTTAGGGAAGCACTGATGAGGTGACAGACAGTATCTGATTTATTTTAGCTACCCTCCATCCATCTCACATGGAAGCTGCCTCCTTTGTGTCAGAGGGCTTTGAGTGGGCCAGCCCTGAGGCAATTCTCTGCCATTAACTGAGTGCTGCAGGGAGCTGGAGCAGTGTCCTGGCTACAGCGTGGAGTACATTGCCAGCTGGTGTGGGCTCATGGCCTTCACATCCAAGTCTCTCTTCTGTGCTGTTGCTGAACTTGCTGTCAACACCATTTTTTTTTCCTTTAATTACTGTAGAATTAGAACATTACCAGCTCCCCAGACTCCAAGAACTACCACTTTTGTACTGATATGTCAGGTGATAACATAAACTGTGCAAAGACTTGGTCCTGAGTTCTAAATTGCATAGACTGTAGTACCTTGGTTTTTTAGGGGAAGTTGTCCCTCTGAAGGAAAACTCCAAGGTCTGAGCTTGTTCAGAATATTTGAAAAGAATAATATTTCTATTCCTTCCCAGTTTTAACATAAGGAACATTAAACATTTATTTACTAAACTAAATTAACTTAACTTGAGGAAAGCAAGGATAGAAAATAAGCTTTATTTATAACCAGAGGTTCAGTACCTGACTGTAGAGCCCTCCTCTGCCGATCAGAACCCCCATGTCTTTACAGTCCTCCCAGATCTGATTGATTTCTTCAGCTGGAAGAGGGTGTCGGCTGTCCTAAGGAAAGGAAATACTAAACTTCACTCAGATATTCTAAATGACAAAGATGTATATTCCAGTCTGCAATAAATCCCAACTCTAGCTGCAAATGTTTCCTGCATAACTTACCTGCTCTCATGAGCCTGTGCAGTTAAGGGCATGTCACTGTTTACTCAGAGCTTGTGAAACAGCTGAATGATGGAATGTTCTGGCTCATTTTTAGCCAGAGCAGTGTTTTCCCACTGCACTCTCTGCCTTTTGACAGGAAATATTTCTATTATTTCAACTAAAATAAAGTGTGATAAAACCTTCAATGGCACTGTAAATTGAAAGGAATGAAGTCACTAACCTTATCTGTCACCATTTCTACTCCAATCATAAGTCCCTTGCCACGGACATCTCCAACAATGTCAAATTTATCCCGTAGTTTAGCCAACTCCAGCAGCATGTATGTCCCCACATCCTCACTATTTTTTTGTAGACCATCTTCTTCAATAGCCTGGTTAAAATGAAGTACCATGACAGTGTTGTAGGAAAAGCTTTCAACTCATTCTGTTAATCCCCATTGAACTTGACACTTTTTTTATCTCACTTCCTTGTTCTGTTCCTTGACTACCTCACTGCTCACATTCTCCTCTTAAAATCCTCTTAACAACATCAGAATACAATTGTACATAATACCTTGATATTTCTGTGGCACTTTTCACATTTTTCTTAATACTTAAATTTAATCCAGAAATTCCTGCTCACATGTACTTGTAACTGGAAAATACCTGACCAGAAGGATTATTTTCAAAATCTTACAGGAATATTTTTTTCAGTATCATGAGAAGAATACAATTTGACTAGGCTTCTCTAGGCAGGGAACAGCTTGAATATTATATTTAGCAACAACATGTTTTTTAATAACAATCTTTTCTTCATTCTTTGCACTGTCTTCCTTAATCACAGTTCTTATTTGCAGGCACGTACCGGCACTTACACATAAATCATTAGATGAACTTAACATCTACATTTAGAAAAATTACATTTAAAAATTACAGAAGATAAAGTAGCTCTTTCTATTTTTTTTCTTCTTTTTCTTTTAACTATATTTTATTATTTTTGACTCTAAAAATTTCCTTGGAATTATTTCAGAGCCAGGCTCCAAGTTATTTCAGAGTCAAAGAACCCCAAAACATGGGTTCTTATACAATCATCCATCTTATTAATAGCTTAAACCCCCCCAAACCACTCAGGAAAATAACATTAATAGAATCAGTGTCTGCTGTAATGAAGTGAGCTTCAGGAATGAATGTTCTGTGCATAATCAAGACAAATTGATTTGTACTAGTGACCTACTACCCACTGACTGATTTTCTACTGGATAATAAGTGAAATATGTTGCACATTTTTCTATTTCCTTTTTCATTAGGTAATTTTTTTTCCAGAAGAATTTATTACTTTAGGTATTTGTAACTGTCTGGTCATTAAGGGTTTTTTTTTAAGCATACGGTAAAAGCATAAAGTAAGCACAAAGCATAAAGCCTTATGCATAAAGCATAAAGTAAAATTTTGCTAAGCATGTATGCCAGAAAATCAATTTTCTCAGCTGTGGATTTGTGTAGTGCTATGAAAGAATTAGCTAAGGCTTTTGAGAAGTACTCTCCTACAATTTTATTAACAAAGTAGAGAACCCAAGGGAGATAAAGATGATAAAGATAATTCTGCCCATAATTATAGGGCTCCTACTCCTTCTAGAGATCTGAAAAATTTTGCAATTAAATTCATCAGGACTTTTTACTGTATATGGGACACACTGGCCATGCACGTATACATGCATATGTTTATGCACTTCACTTAGTTATTTTAAAAAGTGCCCACACAGAAACTTGTATGTGCAACTTTCATCTTTTGATACAAAGACCTTGTGGTACAGACAAATTTGTGTAATATTCTCCCTACATCAAGAACTGCAGCTCCAACTACACAGGCCAAAGGGTTTCCTCCAAACGTATTAAAGTGAAGGTTTTGAGCCAAGGAACTTGCAACATCTAAAAGAAAAAGAACAACACTGGTTACTTCTTCAGTTCATATAATCACAGAATCATAGAATCACAGAGTGGTTTGGTTGGAAGGGACCTTTAAGATCATCCAGTTCCAACCCCTCTGCCATGGCCAGGGACACCTTCCACCAGACTGGGTTGCTCCCAGCCCCATCCAGCCTGGCCTTGAGCACTGCCAGGGATGGGGCACCCACAGCTTCTCTGGGCAACCTGTGCCAGTGCATCACCACCCTCACAGGGAAGATTTTTTTCCTCATATCTAATCTAAACCTAATCTCTTTCAGTTTAAAGCCATTCCTCCTTGTCCTGTTACTCCATGCTCTTCTAAAAAGTTCCTCTCCATTTTTCTTACACTGGAAGGACAAAATAGGTCACCCCAAAGCTTTCTGCAGGTTGAGCAATCCCAATTCTCTCAGCCTTTCCTCTTAGGAGAGGTGCCCTGCCCCTCTGATCATCTTGCTGGCCTCCTCCGCCTTGTTTGGTAACTGTACTGAATTGCTTTAAGCATTTGTTACTGTAACAACAATTTCATTTGCTGTGGGTCAACTCCGATTCTACTGGAGACAACACAGCAAGATTTCCTGAAAGCAGTCTGTGCCAAATATGAGTATTTCCAAAAACTATACTGCCTAGCAGATACTAAAACAAAACTTATTTTAAAAGTCATGCTTCTAACATATGCTCTCACCTGCTTTCTACAGATTTTCCTCACTAGATTGAGCTTGCCATTTGTAGGAATCAAGCAGCTGGGTAACATCCTGCCCTATTTATTCACAGTATATTTATCAGTAAAACAGTGAATTCAGGCTCCTTTACCAGCTCTACAAACCACTTACATGTTCATTCCTGCTTCAGTTATACAACTAAACCCATTTAAATACAACTCTGATACTGATACAGCACATGTGGTGAAACAAGTGAAGCAATGAGGATCCAATTCATTTGTCAAAAGATAGACTGAGATAAAGGTTTAAGTAACAATCAGCTTTTTAAACACATCTCTCCACCAGTAATTATTTTGTATTATATTTTGTAATGATTTTGTTTTAGATCATAGTGGAACAGAACACTTATACCTTTTGTTGTAACAACAGCTGCCATTGGGAAGCCATTACCAATTCCTTTTGCCAAAGTAACGATGTCAGGGACTACACCATGTGTTTGAAACCCCCAGAAATGGCTGCCAGTCCGCCCAAATCCTGTCTGTACCTTTCAAAGGAAAAATCCAGAGAAATGCTTGTCACTCTCTCACACTTTATGATATAGTTCCTTTTCTTGTGTTTCAATTGTTACTGATTTGCATTAAACAGCAACTATATCTGGAGTCAACTTGTATTAGGACTCTTATTCAGATGGTTCTACACAAAATGCTATTTATTGTAATTGGGTTTTTCTTTCATGTGATAACATATCATCATGTCTTAAGCCTGGTGAGATGCACAAATAAGATGCAGTGTCCATTTCAAAGTGGAGAGGAAATGTAAAAATATTTGAAGCATTTGATGCTATTTTAATATTGTTTTAGCTAAGAAAATTATATTACTAAAACATATTTGCAGAGGTACAGCAATCAAGTCTCTTCTGTATTCTACGTCTGTCAACAATACTCATAAAAGGAAGGGTTATTTTGACAAATCTTCCATCACAAGTAGCATTTATTGCTACTTGTTGCTATTTGTTGCATATTTGTGTAAATTTACTGCTCCCAGAAGGTAAGGACTGAAGTCTGCTACAAATACTACCTTTGCCCAAAATGAGAAAAAAGGCAGTAAAAACTGGGAGGCTCCTATACTTGGAAAGATGCAGTTTAATACTGTGTTAAACTTCAGCTATGAAATGTATCGCATTTCACTTAGATTATTTCCAGGCTTCACCTGTTTTTTTTTTTTATGATAACTTTCAGAGGTACCCTACTCTAGAATTCTTATGTAAAAAAATCTCACTTACTTCATCTGAAATGCAAAGGCCCCCTCTTTCCCGTATAAGCTGATAAGCTTCCTTTAAGAAATTTCTTGGGTACTGAACAGCTCCATTAACACCCTGCCAAGAAAGAAACACTGTGTTTTCAGGAACAAACAAAGAAACAGTAATTCTAGAGGAAAAAAAACCTAGCAGCCCTCAGGTAACAGCAGGACTGGCTGTTGCAAGCTTCCGTCTCCAGCAATGAAATCACTTCAGAAAGCCCCTGTTCACACATTCCCATTCCACAGTGCTGCCTGCTGTTCCGTTGGTTGTGCTGGCAGGAATGTTTGCGAGGCCATGATCCTTGTAAGACCAAGTCAATTAACAATAAACTGCTGAAAAAAGGACCGTGAAAATTTACACACAGCAAAACCCAGGAAATGTTTTCTGATTAAGTTGACCAGAGAATTCATATACCTTCTTTGGTTAATTTGTTTAGAACACTGTCTCCTCAAAGTCTTTTCACCTCGACAGTTTGCATTTGCCTTGGAAATTGAATTTTACCCTGCACCTGGACCAGAATAGCTTTTTAGACTCAAGTATGTAAATATTTAGAAAACAGCAAAAACCAGAGAACTGCTGCAGTTTTCCCTTGCAGACACAGTTCTCACATTGTTTCTCTTGCATGGGATAAATTCTCAATTTTTCCTGTTGAAGAACCACATATAAAGCAATTGTTTTCAATGTGACTGTAGGGTGAAACATTAGGAGAATGAATCCTGTGGCCTAACAGCTGGACAGCTGTTAAAAATATAGTGGATGACATGACTAAAAGAGGCAGAAGGGGGTTGAGTTAAAAGTTTGCAGAAATCGTAATGAAAATTGAAAGGAGATAATAGAAGCCAAACCATAGCATGCATCACACCCACTATTAGATGCAGCAAAAAATGTGTATGTTTAATCATGGTTCTGTGTTTAATTTCACAAGAAAAAATCTAGTTCCATTGAAGTCAGTGACAAAAGCTGAAATTTGAAGGCCATGCATCCAATCTTTCAAACATTTAAGGTGTTTAAAACATTACAAAATCACAGTAAGACTCAGCAAACATCTATGTTCAGGCTGCAGCTAAAGAATATCAGATTTGAGTATTTATTTCACACTACTTGTGCTATCACAACTGAGAAATGAAAAACTACCTACTTGGATTGGCTCAGCAATAAATCCAGCAACTGTTTTGGGCACTGAGGTATTCAGAGTATCTTTGAACTGTTCAATGTACTGGTCTTTTGCAAGACATGCACCTGTTTACAGGGGAAACAGTTTGAAGGGAATTTACTTAACATGACAAAAAACTGGCTTCAAAACATGAAATTATGCATCTAAGCAACAAGTGTTTTATGACTGCGTGGTAAATACCACCTCTCAAATGAGCAGTAAAAAGCTAAACATTAAAGGAGAGAGTCTCTTCTCGTAAATGTGTACTCCATGGTTAGTGCAGGTAGGAGCATTCTGGAGAATACAGTCTGTGCTTAAATAAAGAACAGAGCAATTAGTATGGCTAATACTGCCATCCACCAGGGACAGCAGAACTACAAACAAACCATTCTGTTATGTGTGCATATGAATGATAATAATAAAAAGTGTTTGTTGAAACAGTAGAAAAACTGATTGGAATTGTTAGCTGCAGAGCAGTAGAGGAGATTTCACACTGTGTTTTGCATGGAACATCTTGCCCCATGTACAACCTCCACCTATTGCTGATTGTCCTTACTATTTGCCTCATTCCAATATAAAAGCTGGAAAGCGTTAGAACTTTAGAAACCACAAAAAAGACCATCAACACTTCTGTTCTTCCAGATGTGCTGAAGTGAGTTCCACAGCTTCCTGAGTTGGTCATGGCAAATACTGGAAAAAAACACTGGCATTTCAAGAAGAAATCTGAGAATGTGATGTCATCTGCCCCATATTTTTCCCATTGGGATGCAGGGTCCTGAGGTTCTCTGCAATATTTTTTTTTGAGTCAGTCTTGCAAAACCTAATCAAATATCTACCTTGCTTGAGGAGGTAATTATAACCTATTTTCACAGCCCTCTAGTATTTTGTAATCCAAAAATTTTTGTCATGGACCAACCTTCAGTACAGCTGCATTTTCGAACAGTTTGCACTGGAGAATCTCTACAATGGCTGCCTCCCCATGGACCATGAAAAACATCTGGTAACATTGTCTGTCAGACATAGGAGAAATATCTGGTAACATTGTCCGTCAGGCATAAGAGAAATAGCTACAGATTAGATGACACCATTCTGTGAGATCTTTTGATCTAATGACTAATGGCAAAACAGAAAAACAGCTGTTAGAGTCAAGGGGCAAACACAGTTCAAGGAACTTGTGTGAAGAACACTTGGGGGTAACACCAAATAACCAAGACAGTTTTGAAACCAAAAAGTTTAGACTGTTCCAGCAATAGCCACTCAACTGATTTTGTATTCCTTTTTTCATTCTTCGTCAGGATTTTGGTTATCTAAAGGTAATGCCAGCATTTTAAGAGTTGCTGGTAGTATTTCAGTAATCTGAAATATGAACAAAATCTGCAAAGTAGAGTGAGACAGTCAGATCTAATAGAGACAACTCCAGCTTTCTGATCCTTGCTGCTGATGAAACACCACGAGTTCAGGCACTCACTGAGACAGGCTGGGAAGCTGCTGTAGATGAGCCCTCCTATGGTTAATAGTGTGGCTGAGCTGCCACCTGTAACTACTGGAGTCAGCAATAGCAGCTTCTAGACAGAAAGTTACTCCAATCTGCTCAAGGGCAGGGACATAACATACTGCCATTTAACCTCAGAGGATCTCCTGAACAGATGTGTCTCCTGTCTTGCTGAAACAGGATTCCCATTCATTATAGTGAAGGATCTGCTCCAGACCACCTGAAAGCAGCTTTGCACAGATCTGCCAAAGCATACTTGAAAAAGGGGGTTCAGATAGGATTCCCATTCATTACAGTGAAGGATCTGCTCCAGACCATCTTTGCACAGATCTGCCAAAGCATACTTGAAAAAGGGGGTTCAGAACATGATTTTGCTCCTTACACAGACTCCCATGCAACATCAAGCATGACTAAAGAACTGCAAATCATGGATCACTTGTGTTATTGGCTGTCCTAACTTCAAATAAGCCTAAGAAACTATCCACAGAAGAAAAGGGGACTCTGGCTCTTGTTGAATTTACACAACAGAAACTGCTATACTGCAGTTTTGATTAGTGGCTATAAAGGGCTTGAGAGCGGAAAGCATAGCAATTGCTGAAATACTCAAATAAACTATTAGTTACCCAGATTACTTAAAAAAAAATTCTCACAGTTGTACAGCCAAAGCCATTGGCAACACCATGCTTATAAGGAGTCAGAGATGTCAAACCCAGCGTGTAAGGGCTGCCTCCGTGGTATCCTCCTCTGTTCAAAAAAACAAAGCAGATCAACATCACTCATTTCCAAGAACTGTATGGAGGAATATCAGTTCTGAGAAGGCATGCTTCTGAGATATAAATTGTTGGGGAAAATGTGCACTGTTGCACTTAAACAAAGAAGATTTCTACTCCCATTTTTCGCTCTGCCTTTTGACTCTGCTATTTCAAATATAAAAACTGTGAAGAAATTTTTGAGAGATTAATACAATCATTGGAACCAACAGTAATTCAGCCAGTGCCTCATATAAACAAAGAAGATTTCTACTCCCTCTGCCTTTTGACTCTGCCTTTTTCGCTCTGCCTTTTGACTCTGCTATTTCAAATATAAAAACTGTGAAGAAATGTTTGAGAGGAGATTAATACAATCATTGGAACCAACAGTAATTCAGCCAGTGCCTCATGAAGTTCTGCGGTAGCACCTGATCCCTACAGAGCAAACATCTCTGTCTTTTGAATCTTGGAAACAGCTGCTGTCTCTAACAGGTGTTGCCAGTCATTAAACTAGGTGGTGGTTTGCTGTCAATTTTATATACAAATCAAAATTGGTTAGTGAGGCTACACAAGCAAGGTAGGTACCCACTGTTCTGTTGAACACACTAACAGAAAAATACAGCTCTTCATTAACATGGCCTTTTATTCTAATATTTGAGGTGCCCTGGGCTGCCCAGTAAAGTGAGCTGTTTACGCTGGTGTTTACAGTGTACTGGTGTTCAGCCCACATCCATTCCTGCCATTAAGCCAAAGAGCAGTTTGTGTACCTGTGCAGTGAACTGTGGTTCAGGGCCCTGACAGAATAACAAGGCAGCAAAGCAAACAAAGCAAAAATCAGCTCCCAGGCAGAGCAGTTCCCTGCTGAGGTTCACTGCACTGCTGCTCCAGAGGTACCTTTGCACCCCACACACAGGGGCACTGCTGAAGGGAAATGGAGGAAGAATGAAGCAGTTGCTCAGTCTTGGTCTGGCCATGAACAAAAGTCTACCAAAGCACACCCTGAACACAGACATCAGATAATTTTCTAGGTAACACAAGCAAAAATTGCAGGTTGCATTTTTATTGCAAACTAGTCCTAACATGCTGTATGAAAACTTCAGCTCCTGGTTTATTCCTGTTTGTCAAATAAAGTAATTTTATAGCATTCTCCTCTGCAGACCTGGGGTGAAAGAATTCTCAGTAATTTCTTGTTTTAGGCACGTAGAGAGTGATCCCATACACAGAGTAGTTTTGTGAAACTACGCTGGCATTACCTGAGAGAGATGATGTCGAAGTTACGAGTGTGTAGCCTTGCCATGAACATAGCTAAATCATTGGCTTCTGACCCACTGTTGGTGAGATAAACCACCTGTGGGAGAACACTTGGGATCAGTACAGCACAAAAAAACCTCCTTCTTCGGCATCAGACCACGTTCCTTAGTAACACAATGAATTCTAGCCTGGCACTGCCACAGGGTGACCTCACCACAATAAAATTAACGTTGCCCTTACACTATAGATGAGAACAAAGATCCAAGTGATGTGCTCTCGGTGGGTACAGAAAAATCTCAAAAGGTTTCAGTTTACAGGACTTCCTAAGATGGATTTCTGATGGAAAGAATTTAAAGTGTTGGGTCAAACTAAGCCGGACATTTAAATTGTTTTTACTGTCCTTCCATTTTTAAGATTGCACTAGATTCATGCTGTTCTGCTAGCCCATTTTCATTCTGTCACCAATTTATTTTACCTGAAAACAAATATTATTTTTCTTACCATTTCAGTAAATATGAAACGTGATATTTTTGTGGTTTATCTATTTAGTTGTCGGTAAACATTTATATATACTACACAAAATACTGTCAAACAATTTTCACTGTGGATTTTCATGAGATCAAGAAAATTAATGCCAGCTATATGTAATAATAGTAAACATCTTCTTTGTTCCTCTAAAGTAATTTTTAAGCCTGCAATGCCTCTTCACAGTGACAAGTGAAGGGAGAAAACAAACAGAACAGAAATTGGGGATATGCTTGTCTACAGCTGGTCTAAAGAAAAGGCCCTGAGGACCCTCATGTTCTTTAACTGACATTCTGTATTCCCCATACAGATTTTCTCTCTAGAGGTATCATAACTCTCAATTATGTAATAAATACTTCTTATAAACAGAGACCCACTTCACCAGCCCCTGCTCCTGTCAGAAGCAATTTACCTTCAGTGGATCTGGAAAAAGAGAAGTTAGCTTCTCCGCATACTCGTGGATTGCTGGGTACATGTAGATGTTGGTGGTATGCCACAGGCGAGCCAGCTGCTTCTGGGTAGCCATAGTTACCTTCCTGCATGTAGCAAGGGAGAGACAAAGGGATTGAATTCCACACAGACTCCTCACTCATGCATGCACATACCTCTGTGATATTGATTCTGCAAACACAGATGCTGCACCGTGTGCCAGATGGAGGAACAAGCAGACCAAATTAATGAATTTTTCAAAATGTAGCAGAAACTGAACTGTGAAACATGTCAATTCGGTAAGTTATATTCTGGTTTTAGGCTCACAGTGCTGCAGAAACAAGCACAGGTGTCTCTTCCTGTATTTTATACCATAAATCAAAAAGCAACATACTTACGGGTGACAGTGTCCAACACTGACGGTAACAATTCCAGCAAAGAGATCAAGGTATCTTCGTCCCTCATGATCAAACAACCACTGCATGTGTCCCTGGTGCAGCAGCAGTGGCTTCTTGTAGTACGTTCGCAGCGACGGCGCAATATTTTGTTCACGGATCTTCTGCACCCGTTCATATGGATAGGACTGAGTGGAATAAAACAATGAGTATCCATCCATGCCTTCTAAAGATCCAGACTCATGGAGTTGTTGTGGAGCACATAGATTACACAGCTGTCTACAGGATTAAGATCATAACACATTCTGGCATAGAAGGCTGTTCTACAAACCTCTGAAACTCAGCTTTTTGAAATAAGGCTGCTGTTTTGCACATGCCTCTGTATTAAATGTTTTCAAATTACAGATCTGTCACACAGGTACATCTACAGGTTACATCCTGGCTGTAGCAGGTGGGCTGTGCCCAAAGAAGCAAAATAATAATATTTAGCAGATGAACCTATCACCCAAACCCAGTAATGAAGCTTTATTTAAATTCAGCGTAGCATGCATGACTTACTTCATATTTTTCAGGTACAAAATCACAAGGAGGCATTTTTGCTTGTGTGGAGACAGAACTTTTCCATTTCTGCTGCCTAAAGGCAACTATAAAATAGTAAAGAATTATGAAACACTTGGCAAACTACACACCTGAAAGATTTGCTCAATAAGCTTGTTCAATGAACACACAATCTACAGTCACAGAAAGTTTTGGAGGGTTGTTTTGGTCTGAGAAGTTTTCTTTGGGGAAAAATACCTAAGAAGCAGAATATACGTAATTTTAAAAGAAAGGTGTTTATGTTTCATCCATGAAGTCTCAAGTTTTCAGTTTTACATGGACATCTATTTTGACAGAAGAACAATTTTTATTTTAAAAATAAAATCTGTTTCTAATACAAGTTCTTATCTGGAAGCAGTGGGTGAATGCTCTACAGTCAGGTGCCCAGGGTGACTGCAGCATGGGCAGTGCTCCCAGGGAGCAGGGCAGAGGTTCAACAGACCTGAACGAGGTGGGCAAAGCAGGGTCCACCAAGAATGCCCTGCATGAATGGAGCTGAGTCAGGTCCAGGGTGCACCGAGGGAGCCCAGGCAGGAGCAGCAGACGGGACCGGGGGCTGCACACAAGGCTGCAGCAGAAATGCAAGGTCCACCCAGGAGACAGAGCCAGCGCTGGGCTGGCAAGGCTCAGGGCTCAGCTGAGACAGGGACTGATGGCTCGGGGCAGAGATCAAACAGGGCTCCTGCGCAAGGGGTACAGCCCTGGGGGAGGCTGTTTGGGGCACACGAGCTGTGCTTAGGGCCCTGAAAACTCCAGTGGCATCTTCCATCCTTGCTCCAAAATCATGGGAACATCACACCGTCGTGCTTTTTTCATTGAGCTGCCCACGCAATTCAGCAGGTGTCAGAAAAAGGCACTGATTGCCCAGAGAGGTTGTGGAGTCTCCCTCGGTGTAGATATTCGAGAGCCCTCTGGACACAATCTTGTGCCAAGTGCTCTGGGATGGCCCTGCTGGAGCAGGGAGGCTGGACCACTGTGTGCCCTTCCTACCCGACCCATCCTGTGATTCTGCAAGGAATTATTTCAAGAGACTCTACTTCTGCACCTAGAACACTATCTACTAAGAGTTACGCATTTGTTTTTAAAAGCCAAAGGTTTTAACCAATTTCTAAGACACATGTGCAATGTACATGACCGAAAAAGAAAGTTTCTTGAAATTAATAAGACACAATGTCACTTCCCTTACAACCACTTGCAGCTCTAATGAATTTAGAACCCACAAAAGTCCAGTCTCAAAAGAGCAGTTGCAAACCCACGAGTCAGGGCAGTTCTACCCTTGGGAACCCTTCCCACGGGACTTGCGGCTGCACCGAAAGCGCTTCCACCCCGCCTCAGGCCCGGCGCCCCGTCCCTCCCGAGCCGCTCGGAGCGGGGCCGGCCCCGCGGCCCGCGCCCCCCGCGCCGCGCCCTCACCGCCGCCGAGCCGCCTCAGCCGCCCCGCCATGTCCGCCCGCCACAGCACGGCACCGCCCCCACACGTGCGCGCTGTCCCCCCGCGGCCACCGCCTGCCGTTCCCCTGATGTCATCCCGTGCTGTCCCCCGGTGTCATCCCGTGCTGCTCTCCTGGTGCGTCACCGCGTGCTGCCCCCTTAATGTCACCCTGCGCTGCCCCATCCCGGGTCTTCTTCTGACACAGCTTGACTTCAGAAGAGCCTCGACAGGCTGGAGAAGTGATCAGAGAAGGACTCTGAAATTCAACACAGGAAAATGCACTGGGGAGGAACATCCCTGGGTACCAGCACAGGCTGGGCCCAACCCGCTGGAAAGCAGCTCTGTGGGGCAGGACCTGATGGACACCAAACTGTGCATGAGCCAGCTGTGCCCCTCTGGCCAGGAGGGCCGACAGAATCCTGGGATGCCTTTGGAAGAGCACGGCCAGAAATTCCAGGGAGGTGATCCTGCCCTGCCACTCAGCTCTAGTGAGGTCTCACCTGGAGTCTGTGCTCAGTGCTGGTCTCTGGAGCACAACAGAGACATGGAGCTCCTGGAGTGGGTCCAGCAGAGCTACAAAGGTGATCAAGGGACTGGAGCATCTCTCTTATGAGGAAAGGCTGAAAAAATCAATCCCGTTCCGCCTTGAAAAGGGATAACTGAGAGGGGACCTTATCCCTGTCTGTCAGTGCCTGCAGGGAGGGGTCAGAGCAAGGACCAGGTCTATTCAATGGTACCAGGCAGCAGGACATGAGACAGCAGGCAGAAACTGATGCACAGAGAATTTCACCTGAACATGAGAAGAATCTTTACATGAGAAAAATCACTGCATGTGATCATGCATGGGAAGAGCACAATCACACATACAGTAAAGAAGACAGTCTCCCTCACTGAAGATACTCAAGCACTGTCTGGATGCAATCCTCTGCTGTGTTCCCTGAGGTGATGCTTGAGCAGGGATTTTGGACCAGATGACCCACTGTGGTGCCCTTCAACCTGACCCAGTATGCAATTCTGTGAACTGTGTCATGTTAAATACATCTGGGTGGATGGGGAGAAAGTGGCAGGTAAGCTGAGAGGGATAACCTATCTATGCTAATGACCCATTTATGCCCTTGTTTTGGTTTTGTCAAAACAATGGGAAGTTGTATTTCCTTGCTCCATTACCTGCCATCAGCCAAGCCCCGGGCAGCCACGCACTCTGTTCCCCACCAGTGGGAATGGGGAGAGGAAGAGAAGGGTAAAAGCTGGAAAACCCTTGGGCCAAGATAAAGAGAGTTTGATAGGAAAAGCAAAAGCCACACATGCAAGCAAAGCAAAAGGAATTAATTCACCATGTCCCATGGTCAGGCAGGAGTTCAGCCATCTCCAGGGGAGCAGGGCCTGTCATGTGTGATGGTGACCTGGGAAGACAAACACCATCGCTCCAAATGCCCTGTCTTCACTCAGTACTTCACACTGAGCATGATGTCACACGGTCTGGAATATCCCTTTGGTCAGCTGGGGTCACCTGTGCCAGCTGTGTCTCCTTCCAGCCTCCCACGCACCCAGAAAAGGCCTTGGCTCTGTGTAAGCTCTGCTCAGCAACAACAAAAACATCTCTATTATCATCACTGTTCAGCACAGATCCAAAACACAGCCCCAGCTGCTGTGGGGAAAATTAACTCTGCACCAGCCAAAACCAGAACATCCTTGTAATACTTAAGAATCAAGGGTCAAGGTGGCATTTCCAGGAATGAAAATTGGCACACAGTGTAACTAGACACATTTGCCAGTGAGAGGTATTTCACAGAGCTTTTGATGACCCCGCTCCTAAGGCTGACCACAGGTAGCCTGGGGGGCAGCCCTAGTTTTGCAGGAAAACTGCCCAGTGTTGGAGCAAAGTGTCAGAGATTAATATCCAGTAGTAACCAGGCCAGTGCTTACAGACTTTAGGACCCCTCCAACCCTCAACCTTTTGTGATCAAAATTTACCTTTGCTAAACAAATCCTTGAATTTCAATGATAAATATGATTTAAAACAACATGAAGAGCCATAAAGAAACATAAAAGTTGTGACCTGGTATGTGAGCCATCTGTGTTACCTTGTTCAATTGCTCAGTGCAGCAAAATTGGTTAAATATCTATCATTGAGCTTTCCCCATGGAGGACAGCAGGATCCTGCTCTACAGAGTGTCCTGGATGCCTCGATTTTCCTTTTTCTTTCTATATATTATATAGTAGAAGTGTTGCACATCATGAAAAAATGCAAAATTAGGGAATTTTATTCACGAACTTTTATTAAACTGAAATGCGAACACCATTGCAAAGAGATTTTTACAATGACAAAAGATCAAAAAATTCATCAGAAAGCTACAGACCTCATAACAATATTGATCTTACAAGTGAAAACACTAACAGATTTTAGTAAAGCCAGCATTAAAAAATGTGTTTGAAAGCATTTTCCTTTAGATACACTTAGAAACAATGAAGAATTCCTGAGCAACTACTTTTATACCAGTATTCTCCAAAGAATATACACACAACATATGAAATCTAATTCTTACAACTTCTTGTATTTTAGAAATTTACAAAAAAATTTGGATCTGGTTCAAAGAATAATTGTGCTTAAAGTCATTCTGTTGCTACAGTAATGACACTGCAATAATCTCTCATGTTCCACATTGCATACAAATTCTGAAACTGTAGTGGAAAAATGCTGTATTGCAAATCTACCAACGAAATGGTTTATGCAAATGGAAATAAGTTTGCTCTAAGTATTGGGTCATCTCTTTCTCTGCTGAAAATATACTGTTTATTCTGGATATTATTCAGAAGGTGCAATTTTTGTTACTTTGAGAGTCTGCTGGCACAATTAAAGGCAAGTTAGTTCCAGAGACTTTTACCCTCACTTAGTAGCACATCAGAATTTTGAACAAACACAATTAGTTAATGATTAACACGTTTTTTTCTGGGCTGTACTTTTTCATAACAGTGCCCTCAGTACTGCTATATCTTACAAAATGACTAAAATATACACAAAAACAACAAAAAGATTTCAGAAGCCAAGATAGTGCTGAGTATCTCTGAGCAATATAACACATACATAAGAACTGATGGTTGTATTATATCAGATGAACCCTTTTTGTAGTCAGAATAGAAAAAAATAGTTTCCAAAATGAAAAATAAACAACACTAAAGCAGCCCAGGAGCTTTTTCTAAGTATAGCTGAGCAGTAGTTTCCTCTCCCTTTTGGAAAGAAAGACAAAGGGATGAGAATTAAGAGTAGTCTACAGCATTATGAATATTAAAAAAATATTATATGACATCATTATAGTTCTGTCTGTAGAAAAATCTGCCTTTTTCTAGACATGTATAGTTTTGCATCCTACTGATGGGATATTTTCTACAAGTCACTTGTACAATGATTTCCAGCATCCTCTAAAAATTCTACTCAGTGCTACAAGTCTCTAAAACTAACCATTGTGGGAACTGAAATGAAATCTTTCAATGTTTATTGATGTCAAAATGAGGTGAAGGTACTCAGCAGCTCACAAAAATAGATTCAAAAGCAGCATTGTTAAAAAAACCAGTTAAATAATGTCAAGATCCAAGACAAGCAGCATCACCGAGTAGAAAAGGACAATAAACCTTCCAAAAAGAGGAATATATAAAAAAAGACCTTTTTATATCTAACTGCTCTATGCACCAACATCTTGAGTATAAGATCAGCTTTTAGCATATCAGCACTCTAAGAGGCCACACAACTAATGCAGGTATTTTTCTTAACTACTTCCAACAGATATAATAGTGCCTCTTAAAAATGTAACATAGTGAAGAGATGTATTTTAAACCTAACTTGGTAATTTTCAGAATTTATTACCAAGACAGAGACTTTCTGACTAAGGAAAGTATTAACAGATACATTGTCACAGGTACAAACGGAAACAATGCCCAGAAATGCCAAGAGGCTGCTTAGTAATATCCCCAAAGTATTTTTTCTCTTGGAGCTTCTAGGTCATTGCATTATATATACTAAATAAAAACAGAACAATGCTTAACAATGGTAGACATATGTGTGGGACAATGTAAATGGATGAAGAAATCTCACCTGTATATCTGTGTGCAAAACAGAAGATTGTTTACAAAAGCAGTGTGATGCATTTATGTCTCTTGATTTTTTTCCCCTTAGGAATGTAGGAAATGCAGTGTCAGATCAAATGCAGAGCCTGACTCTTCAAGTTTTGTTTTTGCCTGGGACCAATGTCAGACAGAGGGAAGAAAAATCCTGTAACTGGTAGAAAATAAACGACCACATCTCATGTATAGGACTTTTTCTGCTCATATGAAACAGCTGATCCATAGTAGCTGATTTCAGCATTCCGCCAACAATAAGGCTTTACTGCTTTTGTGTATCAGGTAGCTGAGCACATTCCCACTTTTGATATTAAAGCATTTTCTTCTCTTCCTTTTCTTCCCCTCACTAACTCATTTATCACTCCTCTCAGTTCTGCTAGTGCTTATTTTTTGCTGTCTATTCTCATATTTGATTCTTTCCCTTCCATTTTTTTGGCTTCCCCTCCTCTTTTCAGCTGCAGTCAAAATGCTTTTTCCCCCTCATCATCTACCATGTTCCATCCCATAGTGACTGTACTCCTTTTCCATTCTGTCACATGCAGCAATCTTGTCTCTCTCCCTGTCACTTAGTTGTGGACTTGGCAGGACTGGGTTAACATTTGGACTCTATGACCTTATAGGTCTTTTCCAACCTAAACTGTTCCATGCTTCTATGATATTTAAGCTCTTTATATCCCCATGTATTATATATTTAGGCATTCATTTATCTTTATTTTTCTGCTCGACATACACCAGAAAAATGAAGAAAATCCCTGATTTGTTTCAAAATGGTTTTCAAGGCTGAGGTTATTAAAATTATTGTAATTCAGTCCATCTTTCCACACCCACAGGAACTGAAGCCTGATTCTAGTGAGACTTTGAGATAGCTGAGAGTAGGGCTTTCCATTTTTACTAATTTAGAGACAGAATTGAAAGGCTCGCTTCCTAGGAACTCAGCTGAAAACAGGTAATTCTAAATAGCAAGTATTCATAAATACCAAGTTCCATAGCTTAGATCCAGAATGAAAGCACCTTTGGGAAATTGGCTCAATCAGTCCTAGTGACCTGGAAATACAAATAGTGGCAAAAAACTTTTCAGGTCAGGAATGGGACTGATGATTGACTATCCATCTGGGCACCAAGGACATTCTTACAAAGCGGAATTTCCTTTAGTTGGTTTTTTAGTGGTTTTTTTTTAAATGTTTCCCCCCCATATTAAAACAATTTAATTTTGCTGCACATCTTAAATATTCTATCCTCATACTACCACTGCCACACAAGTGATGATTCCATGACAAGCTGTTTGTTAACAAAAATAATTTGAATTTAGAAATAAAATTTTAAAATTCTTGATAGAATGAGTCACAAATTTACACACAAAGCAAAAAAGCCTTTTCTTTTTACCTTTTAAAGGGAGCAAAAAAAAACCTGAGGTAGCAATTATTTGAGAATGTGATGCTTGATCTCAGGATGCTTTTTTCACTTCATTTTTCTTTATGGCTTTGTAGAAGATGTCTGATGTTTATCAACTGGCTTACAGGACTTCAGTTTCCTTGCACAACATCTTCAGATCAGTTTATAGTTGCCATGAAATTACAAAATACACTTATAGGCTGATGTAAACCCCATATATACAATGCTTCAGAGAGCACAAAAAAATTCTGCTTATTCATTTTGAACACCTGCTGCTACTACACTTTGGATACTTGAATGACATTTAAAGCAGTTGTCTACTTTTCAGCCATTTAGACATAGACACACAGACAGATATACTACAGAATTCACTGGTTTGACATAAATCATCATTACATATTTGTTTTACAGTTTGTTCCATAAACACATACATCCTCTTACTAACATTATATTAGGTTAATTAACTGCATTTTTATTAAATATTCTTTGTAGTTACATAGTATCATCAAGACCAAAGCTAAAGCCCTCATCATGTGTGATACTGAGCTTTGTGAGCACTTGCCAATTCATCAGTTTAATTTCTTCTAAAGTCTGAAATATTACACAGAAATACAGAAACTGTACATCAAATATGTCTCTGCTAAAAAAAAAATCTAGTAAAGAACTGTATGGTAATGAATCATATTTGCCAATACTGAAGAAAAAATGTTAATAAAATTAGTCTGAGTCAGAAGGAAAGGTAATTAAATAAAATATGTATGTTCAATTTTAGGAATTCTGTAAAACTAATTACGTAGAGGAGTCTTTATGCTACCTTTTAGGGCTTTTATACTATTACAAAGTAATTCACACTATAAATGACACATGGATAACTTTGATGTTGGAAACATCATTCACATTCTATAAATAATTATTCCAAGTGAAACATTTGACTAATGGTGCAAGAGTTAAAGGGCTGATCCCTGTTCCTGGGGTAGATTCTGTTCATCCCTCTGGATATCAAAGGATGTATCAGGAGCCTGTTTTTCCCCACTGGTGTGCCATAACTTTACACTGATTGACTCTGTACAACTGCTGCAAAAACTCGTGTACTTCCTAATGAAAAGCTTAAAGACCTGCAAGCAAAAATATTGTTGCAAACAGAAAAGAAAAAAAAAATTGAACAAAGGACCAAACACTTTGCTGAAGGTTATTTTGATTCTACAGAACACTAGTATTTTATTTTTTTAATGTACTTTCAGATGTTTAAGGTCACTTTCAGAAGCTCTGCCACTGAGAGGAACAAGGTGTTTTGGAAAATATAAGCAAACCGAAGGGAAAATTAATCTATCTGCACGTTTGTTCAGCTTCCAGTATTAAATATATTTATGACAATGCGTTCAAATTACATTTAGCCTGCAAAACTTCAAAGTGGAAAGCAAATGTCCCTTTTCCATTGTAGTTGACTGCCTCTTTTCACAGGGAGCCATGATGATTTGGCATATTGAGACATTCATCAGCAAAGGTGGGAGATGTTCAACACCACACAAAGTAATTTAGGCTACAACTATTTTACAGTTTCAGTCTTCATTTATGACAAAGCAGAGAAACTCCCTGACTGTCCTTCTGTGTGTATTATTGGAGGCACACATGCCTACAGTTAGGCAGGATGAATCATACATTTAAAATCTGCTAACTGTTGTGTCTATTTGCTTCAGGTGAAAAGTAACTTCAGGTAAAAAGATACGGCGGGAACAGCCTTTTGCTGTTGTATATCAATGTTCTAACCCAAGAAATCTACTCTGTAAGGAACACCTTTAGGCTCTAAGCTTGATGAGATACTACAGCTTCTGTGCATTACTAGATACATCCCAGAAGGCCTGTAGCAGCATATCTTTATGCACATCATTAGGTGTAGGAAACAACACAGATAAAGCTATCTGTGTAAAGAAAGAGGAATGTCTGATCCTATTAGCTCTGTCAGATTCAGTCAGAAAACTGAAGGGTTAATAAAACACTGTCAGACACAGTGTGTTGTCAGCTTACATGCTTCCACACACACAGGTTTCTCATAACTCAAGTTTCTTTGCAGTACTTGTAGCATCTCTAGAAATTTGTAAGATATACAACAGATGGAGTATCTATGGTAAAATTGTTCTGTTAACTATGATATCTGGAGTAGCCCCTTTATGTCTTCATGTGTTAAACAAGCATTTGAATTAGGAATCCAGGATACCTTTCCACACCTTCAGTGGAGCATCCAGACTGCTCTGATCAGGCCTGGAAAGTGGGCAGCTGCCTGTGGAGAGGACAGGCTCTAAATCTGATGCCACCCTAATGTTACAGTCTACACTACCACGTATGTTTATAGACACACAGATAATTAGTTAAGTTCTAATGTCCTGCCTGTGCAAAGGCTAGGTGGTTCTACCAACCTATGCTTGAGCAGTTCCATGGCTTTGAAGGTAAAGGATGAAAATCTGATTTGCTGAATTAGATATGGCCTTCTGGGACCTTCAAAATCTGAAATTCTCTTTTTGTCTGGCTCTGCAGCAGGTATGTGATACTGCAGAAAGGCTTGCTCAGTGCATAAAATCATAAAAATACGGACAAAAGTCAAGCTGTTCAGGAAGGAGACTAACAAAAGAGAGCCCATCTATCAAATACACTCTCCTCCACAGGTACAGGATCATTACCTCACCTTACGTTTCCAGCTTCCCCTGAAGCTACAGATGCTGGCCAAATACATGGACCACTTTTAACCAGTCATCACATGGTTATACTTTTCTGGAGTCAACTAAACTTTTGTTTCAAGAAGGAAGGCCAGAGCAATTTTGCAGCCACTACAGTATCATTTTGATTCTGTTTTCAGTTACACAGGATATAATGGACTCTTACTGTTCCCACTGCTGTTCTGGGGACACATGACCAGCACAAGTACAGGGACTCATCTCCTCATTCCCACTGCTTTTTCAGTGGAGGTCTGAATCAGACCTTGGAGGCAGATTTCAAAACTAATGTTCATAAATTCATTAGGAAAAGTCTGACATCAAACTTTACTTCCAGGCTCAGAGAAAAGTGCAGGATACAGGAAATACCCATGTCATTTACAATTGGCGTCAGAGTACAAATTCAAAGGGAAAGAACCTTGGGTCTCAAAACCTAAACTCTATTTTAATTATATAATTACAGGTAATAAAAAACCTGTGAAACAAATAATTTACAATTCAAATATTAATATATCTGTAATATATTAGAAATATAGTTTAAAAATGTCTCCATATTCTTAATTAGTATAAAGTTTAATTTTATGCTTTGTATACAAATTATAGCTTTACTTGTTACTGCCTCAGCAGAAGGAAAGAGAAAAGTTCCTAGGCAGCTAAATAGCATTGGGAAATTAAAAAATATTTTATTTTGCTCTTTTTTTGGTAATAGAAAAATAGCCTTTAAAAATACATAGTTAAACATATGGGCTTATATTAAAGTAAAATTGTATATTATATACAGTAAGGCAGTATATCATATGTTATCCTGCTTTCTTTTCCATTTTGGTTTATCTGGACTAGGATATAAATGGGATGCAGTTTTCTTTCACATTGAAACAAAGCAAAAATATATTTAGAATAATTTGTTATTTTACTGCAATTTGTAGAATACATTCGCTTTTATATGTGATTTGTCATGTACAAGAGCTCCTTTTTCTCAAGGATTGAGATAACTTAATGCAGTGTCAGAATGCATTCAGAAAAAACACATTGTAGGTAAGAATACAGTTGTGCAATGACTTATCTAATGCAGGAACTGCTCAGATCGCTATGATTTGCTGACTGACCTGTAACAATTTTCATCTTTGTTGAATCTGTGGTATTTCCTCAGGCTTCATCAACCAACCAGTTTTGTGGAACTGAATAATTATATTACAATGCAATTTTCATGACAGACATAACCCATTTCCTCATTTCACTGTGTCAGAAATGTGTGCTAATGATCCAGAATCTATGTCCACGACTATTACCTTGACTCACAGATTATTTTATTACCTGTACAATGCACATAGGAGGCCAGGCTATTTTCTAAAGAACTGTTTGCTATGTGATTTTGTTTTACTGTGTGTAACTACTAAGTATGTGCTGTACTAAAAGGTTATTTAAAGGAGGGCATAAAGGAAGATGGATCCATGTAGTCTGATCCACTGGTGTCTTTTCTGGAGTCACTTGGAGTTGTTGTGCTGTAGTTTGTATTCTTTTCAGCTTGACTCTGCTGAGGGTTCTGAGATGTTTCTGCCACAGGTTCTTGAGATACAGGTGTGTTCTGGCTGCGCTGATCTGGTAGTAATACTAAAATATGATGGTCCACAACTGTTGAGACCTTGGTGTATTCTTTGCTGGTTCCTGGAACGGTGCATTTTTTGGTCTTACCGCTGTTTTCTTTATGTTTCAGTAATACTGTTGGCTCCTCATCTTGTCTGACTTTATGAACTTCTACATAGTCCATTAGTTTAGGATTCAGGAAAGGTGACTTGTTACTGTGTTCGTTTTGTCTGACCTGCACCGTGGTTTGGTCAGTTTTGGAATACTCCATCTCGCTTATCTTTTCCAGGTCATCATACACAGTTTCAGCAATAGGATACAGCGACGGACGATTTTCTTCATTTCCCACCAAAACTGGTGAAGTGTTCACATTTGTGGTGTTCAGTGTTATCTTGAATGCCTCCACAGTGCTGTGGTAGGCAAACATAGCAGCCTGATTACTGGGTAACTGAGCTGCCAGCCATGTGCACGACTTTATACTCTCACAAGGGAGTGTCGCACACTGAGTGTCCCAGCTCCCTTTCCCCCCCTTCTTCTCTTTAGCTCTTACATCTTGTGTTTGAAGAGTAGATGGAAGGCTGCGGGATTCCCTGCACTTCACAGGGAGGAGAGAAGGGCTATCACAGCTCCCTCTGCCTGAGTCACTGTCTGTTTCCTTGAGTATAATTTTTGTATTTTTACTGGGAGTGTCATGACTTGGCATGAGCTGCTGATCCTCACTGTCCTCTACCTCCAGATATTCTATCAGTAGTTCCTCACAGTCTGATGTTGGAGGGAAACCATGGCAACCAAGAGCACTTAGTAATTCTTCAGATTTTCCTGTCTGAAGGTATAATGAAGAGGATATAATTTTTCATTGTCAACCTTAGGGATTATATGACTAGAACAATTGTGAACAATCTGCATATTTGATGTACAAACACCTCGATAGTTATATTGCTAGACATAAACCTGATTTCTACAGCTGCAGAAAATATTGAAAGAAAGGAAGAAAAATTCCTGAGTTTCCTCAGTGGGGAGAGAAACATAAAATTAATGTTTGCAATGTGGGAGGAGCAGGGAGCTTTTGGCAGGTATGGGTCTCCTGAGTTTAACAAGAAGGAAATGGATGAGAGTTGCAGTGTAGACATGTCCTGTCTCTGCAGCAAGGCAAGAGACCATGGAGAGCATCTTCCATAAGAACTACTAGGAAGTTCACAGAGGTATTTCCTTATGTCCCAGAAAACAGGGAAGTCACACACCCTGTTCTTAAACTCCTGTTACAAGTGAAAGACAAAACTTTTGACTCACACATATCCTCCACATGTTTAACTGGAAAGTGCTGCTTATTTCCAACACTGATTAATTGAAGCAGTTTTAAACTTTACTGTGGTAGCTGTGTTTGCTAGTACGAAGTTGGAAAAGTGAGTTATGGTGAATTCTTTTGTTGTTGGCTGTGGTACTCACCTCCAGCAGATGTGTATCTATGCCTTTTATCTTTGGTCCTGGAACTGGTGGCAGGATAAAGGCCATCATTCTAAAAAAAACCCGGAGCAAACATACCAGGTGTAAACACAGATGCTAGCTCACTATTTGTTCTCCCATTTACCCAGAATATGACCGAGATTTTAAAGACTTCTCCCATGTCTTATATGTCCCAGTTGAACTTCTGTCTCCTGTCTGCCTCTCAAGCTGGGTAATTGACAAATCCAGCTGCAGCTCATAAAGGCTTAGATGTATTATAAAAAACACCAGTAATACAAAAGCTATTCAACTGGAAAAGTAAAATTACTACTGTCCTTTTGTCATCAGTCCCTGAACCTCCAGTTCTCTATCTTGACCATCATTGGCCAAGAAACGATGAAGTGAGGCACAGTTCAGGAGTGTTAGTGGTGCTGTCTGTGCATGTTTGACTGTTATCTGACTACTGCTAAATAGGATGGCTTTTCCAACCACAGTTTCTATCCCTTTCTTCTACTCAGCCAGTATTTTTTGTCAGACTTGTACAAAAGCAATAATCTTTGCAACACCTTTCTCTTTCAAATTTGATTGAAATTAGCTAGGATTCTAAGAAATCATTCAGGAAATTGATAGAGAGGCTGGCAGAAAGACAATCTCATAAGATAATCTTGTTTACTTTAGGAAATTATGACAAAACCCAAAGACATGTCTCCTGCAGAAACAGAGATAGTCCAAGTAATGTTTGATGAATATTACATGACTAACCAAGATTTGTCAGATCTAACAGAGACAGATCTTTACTAACCGAGAATTTAGCCTGGTTTCCATTAGGAGCAGAAACACTGCTTTATCATTTGCAAATTAAGTCAACCTATAACTAATAGTTTATAATCTAAGGCAAATACTATAGAAAATTGAATCAAATATTAGAAGTCTGGTTTTGAAATGTTTTCTCTGATCTTGGACTCCATGCAATTGTGAAATTGGTGGCTTACCTGTACCCTTTCATAATCATTATCCAGCTCACGATTAAACATATAAGAGATGACAGGACACCAACGATGATCCACACAACCATATCTTTTACTCTAAAGTCTAAGAAAAACCAGAATTATTCAAGGACACACATATAGCATATGCATAGTCAGCATGCAAAAAACCTCACAAATTACTTTTATTTTAAAAATTTGCCTAAACTGCCAAATTTATTATCGAACAGAGGTCTTCAGCAGCACAGATGGATCTCAACAATCCCTGTAATATCAAACAATGAATATAATTTTTACTAATGGTACTGCACAGGAAATAAACTGTCTTGGAAAAATCATACAAAAATGCATGGAGAGGAATATTTTGTCACAGCCAATTATACAGATTGGTTTCAAATCCAGTTGTACCAAATCTGTAGTCATTTCATTATTAAATACATATCATACAATTAATTAAATGCTGGGTAAAGTGACCTAGAATTACATATTTTTAAGGATTTTTATTGTAATAAAACACTTTTTATACTGAAGTGCTTATTTCATATTAATTCCAGATAAAGAGTAATGAAGAGCTGTTATTGTCTGAAGGTAGTCACTCTTTGTTGTCTGTCACAGTTGTAGTGCAGTTGCCAGTGTTCTTTTAATTAAAAGCTACCATAAAGAGAACAAATGAGGCATCAGACATAAAGGACATGGTTTAAATAAGCAAAGAAATTATTCACCCTCTGAACTCTATCATAAAGTAATGAAGGGGAAAGGTTATCTGGGTATGGTGCAGGGATGATAAGGATTTGGTTACCTTAGTAATGATGTTCTTGTCTGTCCTAGGGAAACTAAGGGATCTGCATGGGTGCCACAAACAGCTAACAAAAAAATACAACATGAACTTGCATGTAATAACAATTATGGAAAGGATGCCTGACCACTCACCAGTAGGGATCTCAATATACATTTCTGGGCTCCACTCACTCCACAATCCATGATGGTCTGGTTTGCAGTGAATCTGTACAATGTACCTCTTTCCAGGATTTAAACTAAACATTTTGTATTGTGTTTGCTGTCCAACAAAAATAGTCTGGAAATAAAATAAACGTCACAGCTAAGGTTTTGGTAATCAAGATGGGAATATAGAAAGATTCTGGATACCTTTTCCTAATAATTGTTGAGCAGGCATTGAATAATGGTACATTTATTTTATTTCTATAGTTTATCTTTCTAGCAAGTGGGAATGAGATCTAGCTCTGGTATACAGTGCAAATTAAACTGCTGTAAAAACACATAATGAATTTATGGCAAATAGGAGAGGAGCTGTGATAATGGTAGGAACTGCAATGGTGACAGGAAGAGGAGAAGGCAGAGATGAATGAGGGAGGAAGAAACAGAGATGGAGAAAGAAAATGCAGAGAGCAAGAGGGAATGTGGAATTGTGGAAATGCACAGGGCAATAAAAAATAGGCCTTGCAATGGCGAGAGCAAACTGCAGTGGGAGGGGGAAGGCAGGAGGAGATACAGAGGTGGTTTGGAAGTTCTGCAGACAAGAAGGGGATGGAGCCAAATAGCAATAGCTGGAGTCTTTAATTTGCCACTCAGCTGTTTAAATTGTAGATCCTGGCCATAAAAAAATATTATTGTTGTATGGCCACTACAGTTACTACCTAATGGTTATTTATATAAATTTAAATTTATACTAGTAGACATTTTATGGAATGTCACTGAGCTTTCTGTTATCCAAGAAGTGCCTGTGGTCAAGAGCAAATTATAATGAAAGAAACATGATAAATGAGAAGGAACAAGTTAAACAACAATGCCAATATTATTAATAAATAACGACAACAATTAAAACCAAATACTTTATCATCTACTATTGTACAGCAGCATCTGAGATACCAGCAGGCAATCATACATCACACAAGTACTTGTGAAAAATTATGAACTATTTAGAGTGTCTGCTTCATTACATTCAGATGTGGGACCTGGCTGACAAAATCTAGCTAGTCAGAAAACATTATCTAGCAAAAACTTGTGACATTCTTACCTCCCATTCCTCTCCTTCCTCAGGCTTTAGTCGCAATTCATATTCAAGGGTAAGCCATCCAGATCTGACATCAGCCAGTGGGGGTGGAGACCATGTCAGGACCAGATACAGTTTTCTCTTTATTGACTTTTTTAATTCCAGAGTTATATTCACAGGAGGATCTGGCTGTACTGTTGAAATAAAAGAACTTTCAATAAGAATCTAAGTGACTTTTTTCCTTGCAGCTTAAGAAGAAATATAAAATTATGTGAGTGAAGAGTTGCCATCTCCATTGGGTCTGGTAATTTAGAACTGCTACTGGGATACAGAAATTAAGAGTTTTTAGATAAAGTAAGTATGGATTTATGAATTTTAAAACCCTCCTGAATAGTAGTAAGTATGTTGAATTCATGTTGAGATTTGCCTTGATCATTTATCATCAAAAATATTTTTTCTTAAATTTCCATTTATTGCTACTTTTCCCCACAACTGTATTTCAAAGTTAACATCTTTAATGTTATGTTATGAAAGTTGTGTTCTACTATAATCTTATCAAAGCTTGGCATAAATATTAAGGAACACTGAAAACATGGATGCAGCTAATGAAACTTGTTCCCTCCATCTTTTACATTCAGAAAACACAACTGCATGACCCCTACACTTTTATGTAAGGACAAATAAAAGCAAACCAAAACAGCATATTAAAGCTCTGTCTGTATTTCAAAATTAAACTGAAATGGAACACAGGTTTCTTCTACAGTCAGACTTGCATCTTCCTCAGTTCAGAGGTAGAGCTTCTGCACATTGTGCATATATTTTACCACTGTCTGATCTAAGATTCATCAGGACATAGCATTGAGGTAAAGTATAAAGCCATTTATCCAGCAGCCTTTTTCCAGTTGCCAGACTCCTGCCAGCCAGATCCTTGACAACAAAATGGTTATCAAGGATAATGTTCCGTTCCCTTAGATAAAACCCTAATTACTTGTCCACAGTCACTCTGTAGAAAAAGTCTGAGAAAGAGATTATCAGTACACTGCTATAAAAAGCACTAATGCAGCTTCTCTTGGGTCTGGAAACTACTTTTGGGTAATCAGATTTAAGTATTATTAGTTAAAAGATCAGATTGATTTCCATTGCTTGCACAGTGGAAAAAAGATTTTAGCTGGATGATATTTCTTAGGGTTTGACTACAAGAAATATGGAAAACCAATAAATGTTTATCTGAACATAATGTTTAAGATTTTAGGATTTTTGGCTTCTTCTGAAAATAAGATGGTAAAGGGATGAATATTGATTTGTTATTACACTAAGGAATACCTTATTTGTATAAGTTTTTAACTTGGATATAATACTACACATAAGGAGAGCTGGAATTAAAATTCTTGTGTCAAAACCCATGATTCTGAATAATTTGGTTCCACAGAAACTACTTTTTAACTCTTACCTATGTAAGTCACATCCACATAATGAGGATCAGAGACATTACTTCCCATTTCATTAGTTGCCCTCACAGTAATATTGTATATGGTCCAGAAAGAGGTGTGCTTTTTATCGAAGTAGCACGAATTGGGGCCTGCAGTTTTGTAATCTGGACATTCATAAACTTTTTCTTCTCTGAAATGAAAGAATCCCAGTGATTAGGTTACACAGACTAAAACACCTGATTTTAATTACTAGTACTTCAGCATTATTTAGGGCTGGATCTGATTTTTCACACCTGACAATGTGAAGAAAATCAGAAAACTGCTTCCAGACTAAAGAGTCATTGGACAATCTCAGAGACAGTACTAAGCATTTTCCCCACAAAGTAACACCACAAAGCCTGAAGGATTTAGGCTATTGCAGATGCAGCTGTGGGCTAGTACAGCACAGCTCTTCCTTCTCTGAAAGCCACTGTCCACTGCACAGCCCAGAGACCCTACATGTTCCAGAGACGAAGTAGAATTGATTGCTGAAGTCCTCTAACCTATCTATTTAAAATGATGTATTTCCAATGTTCATCTCACACTTACAGGAATTCTGCATATTACACTAATATGCTTTCAGAATTTATTTGGTCTTTGATCTCTTGATCAAAAAAAAAAAATAGAAATATCTACTTTCACATCCATAACCAAGCATCCCAAAGTCACAGGAGGGGTAGGAGAGAAATTTGAGTATGTAGTCTTTGTTTTTATGCTCTTCCTAGATGCACAATAACAAAAGAAAAAGTTGTGGATGTGGACCTCTTACTCTGCCATACCTGACTGGACCAGCATCTGTCTTTTTACACCAAGAGTGGGCTCTCAGCTGACAGTTACAGAGTTTAGCATCTATTTAGGTAATTGCAAGGTAGAGCAGTACTAGGTGAACTAAAAAGGACCAGAAAAGGTTTGCAAGACTTACTGACTCTTTCTTTAAAATGAATGTTTAGCACTTCATCTGAGTTCCAAGGAAAGATTACTACAGAAACCAGGAGGATTCATGAATACTAGCCTTATGAATACTAGCACAAAACAGGTCTTATCAGAAGATAGAAGTTTTAGTATCTGCTAATTTTGGAGGGTTTTATTTCTAAAACTGGGTGGTTGAAGAGTTTTAGGATTGTGCAGTTGTATTGTTTACTAATATGCTGTTGATGAGCAATGAAAAGACAGAATTCACAGTAATTTATACCTGCCATTATAAAGAGACCAAGATTTAATATTTCGATCTTAGACATGTTGCTGCTTTAGTGTGATGCCATAACACGCCACCGGACAAAACCATGGACTACAGAAAATGGCACCTCCCAAAATAAGAAACCAATGAGGATTGATTTTCCAGGTCCTTCCAACAAAACACCGAATAACTATACAGCACTTATTACCCCTCTTTGCTGTAAAGCAAAGTGTGTTTGGTCAAGAGTCCTCCATCTGAAGCAGGTTTCCACCAACAAGTAAATGTTTCTTTTTCAGGAGAACGGCACTTTATTATTACAGGCTTTTCAGGAGGTAACCGTTCTGTAAGAGATCAAGAAATTAACTAATCAGTAAGTTTAATCCATTAGGTCCACCTTGAATTTGTAAAACAATGTCAAGCAGAGAAGAGGAAAACAAAAAACAGAAAGAGGAAAAAAGAAAAAGTTTTGTTTCATAGTGGCACAGGAAAGGAAGGACCTTAGGGCAACGATTTGCTACTTTCACCTGGATTTAGAATTCTTTCTTGCTGCAGCTGCACTGAAGAACAGTTTTAGTTTGCCTGTGGCTTTCTTCCACCCCAAAATCTCATAAGGAATGTTGAAATACTGTCATAGCAGGCTTTATAAAATTATTTAAAATACACTCTGTTGTCCAATGTATTTTCTATGGCGTTCTGGTTTCAGCTATGATAGAGATAATTTCTTCTCAGTAACTGGTATAGTGCTGTGGTTTGCATAAATAATTTTCATATTACAGGGCTATTTTGTCACTAAGTCATGTTTATCCTAAACCAAGGACATTTTTGTGTCTCCTGCTCTGTCAGTGAAGAGATACAAAACAGAAGAAAAAGGCTGGAAGTGACTATAGACAGGACAGGTGACCCGACCAAGGGGATACTCCACTCCATAGAACATCATCTCCAGCATACAAACTTAAGAGTTACCCAGAACCAGTGCCCATCAGGATTCAGAAAGGGAGTCTGGCATTGATCAGCAGTGGGTGAGCAAATATTTTTTTCCCCTGTTTTTATCATCATCATCATCATCACCATCATCATCATCATCATCATCACCATCATCATCATCATCTACTACTGCTATTATTATTATTATTATTATTATTACTACTACTACTACTACTACTACTACTGCATTTTACTTTGTTTTAATTATTGAACTGTTCTTATCCCAACCCACAGATTTTACCTTTGATTCTTCTCCTCATTCCACATGGTTACATATGAGTGAGGATCTGTGTGCTGGTTTGTTGCCAGCTGGGATTAAACCACTTCATACCAAACCAAATTTTTTTCCCACAAAAGATGTGTTTTAAGACTATTCTGTTTGTTTGAAAAGTATGCTGTCATTTTCTTTTGATTTCAGGTAAAAAATAAAGAATGTAAATCTATGTCTATTTGTTGGTGTTCTTGCCAGTAATTTTCTTCTGAAGTACTCAAAATATACAAAGAAGCAGTTCTCATATTTCACTGTAACGTTTTTATATTCAGTACTCAGGCTACTTGCATGCTCGCTCCTGAGCAAGTTTTTATGGTTTCAAGAACAGCACTTAAGAACTGGGCGGAGAAAAACGCTTAAATTTTGAATAGGATGATGCTCGTCAAAACCCTGAAGTGATTGAAACTTTTGCAGTTATGATTTGTGACAAAAATATCCCTATTACATCAATAATATATATTTTCTACTAGGTACAGCCGAGATATTGATTTTCCAAATTTCTAAATGCTTAATGCAGATCTGAAAATGGGACATTTAAAAATATTTTTCTATTAACAGTACTTCAACAATGTCCATGTGAAATAATGAATAACAAAACTAGTAACTAAAGAAGTTTTGAGACAACTAAGCTAAAGTGTCTGGCAATAGGATACGATTGATACATATTTAGTGTGTCTACTCAAATCCAGTAAAACACAGATATTGACTTCCATGTGATAGTATCTGTAAGTGCCATCAGGGCTTTCAGTCCAGGTTCTTATACAAAAAAACATTACCTGATATTTATAGCTACAGGCAAAATGAACAAGATTTTTAAATAAAGGGACAGGGACAATCAATTATTTAGGCACGCCTGTATCAGAAGTGACTTCCTAGCAAATCCCACCTTGTTTATCATAGCCATTTTCAGCAGAGGATCCTGTCCAGATCAACAAGATTAACACAGCAATTACACAGATAATATGGCAAAATACACTGAGCACTACAAAGTATCTGTGTGAGAGGCCAGGTTTTCAGGACTGCCATTTAGACACCTCCACAGCATTGAACCTGCTACTTTTAAAGCAATTTACAGAGCAGCAATCATCCACTCACCTTTGGGGATCTGAATGCTTCTTTCTGAGCTCCACTCGCTCCATTCGCCAAGGTCGAGCATGCAACGCACCTGAACAATGTACTTCACCCCAGCTTTCAGGCTGCTCACCTCATAGTGTGTCTGCATTCCTACAGATACCGTCTGTAAAAGAAAATGGACTGGGAAAATAATAAAGAATTGGACCACTTCAACAAATAAACCACAAAGGAACAGGCATGAGTCACTGACTTCAGAAAGTCAGGGATTTAAGTTGGGTATTTATAAGATATCAATTACCAAGAAGCAAAAGTAGTGATTTAGCAGAAAAAAATCACTGCTGATTCTGATATTCAAGAAAATATTGAACTGTAGACTTCCCAATACAGCATCAGATCCATGAGGCAAGGAGCATTACAAGTAGTCCAGCGCACATATAAACACCATTGAAATTCTCAGTGGCTTTAAGTGAGTTTCTCAGACCCTTCTAATTTCTCCTCAGAACTATTTCAAAATGCATAGCATTCTCCATCATTAAGGCATCAACAAACTAGGCAGAATTTAGGACAGATGTCTCTAAATTTAAGAATGACACTTAATCCTGAAAATTCAACTGTAGCAGTACTGAACCTGATTCCTGGAAATATGGCAACAGGTGGGGAACGTCAATGGAAATGGCTAAATGTGAGTAGGCCACAACAGAATTTCTGAGGGGCAGGTTGCCTTCAACTGATCATGTTGAAGAGGATGATGATAACTGGGTTTTGTCATACATAACATTGGGATGATTATGTAAATATATTGAATTTCACAGTCTCTGCAGACCACTCCAGTATTTTTCTTTTTTTAATTAGATCTGGTTACAATAATTTTTCTATTCTCACATTTTTATAAGACCAATTAAACTGAGACAAGAAAATTCACTGAATAGAGCATTTATAAAATAAATATATTTTTTCCTTACCTCCCACTCTTCCTTTTCCTCAGGCTTTAGTCGTAGCTCATAGTGATACACATGTGAATTAGAGCTGGCATCAGCTAATGGGGGTGGAGACCATTTTGCCCAAAGGTATGACAGGTTAGCAGATGTGTTTGTTTCTAGAGAGAGGTTCACAGGAGCATCTGGCTGAACTGTATAAATGAATGAAAAGTGTGCCATTTAAATTTCTCTCAGAAAAAAACACCTCCTTTATGGTTTTGTATGTCATCATATTATTTTCAGATAATTCAGCACTGTAAAAGAATAATAAAGAAGCCTTTTATCTTTTCTTTCTCTTCAATGACTTTAACTAGGTCCTGATTTCCAACAGTATCAGCAAATCATAAACTTTACTCTGAATTTGTCAGGCTAAGGAAATACAAATCACAATTTTGTAAGGCCACTCCTGCAAAACTAAAATGTCAGATATTTCATTACTAGAAAAACTAGGTATATTATAATTAAAATGGTATATTATGTGTGTACAGAAAGTAGAATGGAGTCAGGAATATAAAGTACTACAAAGAGTCTGCATAATGCTCAGGCAGTTATTTTTACCCTTCCAAAACTGCAATGCCAGCAGTTAAAAAGATTTTTACATTTGAAACATTCGGTGGCTTAACATAATTTGTAAATTTTATAATCTACATGGAGTCTAATTAAAATACTGCAGACAACTAGAAAGTAAAGCAAATTTTTCAGCTGAAGTTAAAATCTTTACATATTCATACATGAAATTCCTACAATCAAGTACGCAGTTAATTTAGAATTAAAATGCAGTTTTTGCATACATTTAATATACATATTTTAGATTATCTGTAGATAAACACCTCTCAATAGGAAGTTTCACATCCTGAGGAAAGTAATCTTTCACTACTACCTGTTCTGGGATTAAAAACTGCACACATCGCCAACTAGTTTGTTTTCCATTTCATTATTTGATTTTACCTATGGAAGTTACATCCACATGCTGAGGATCTGAGCTGTTACTTCCAATCTCATTTGTTGCCATTACGGTGATAATATATGTTGTCCAGGGATTAGTATGGTTTTTATCAAAATAGCAGGAATTTGGACCTGATGTTAGGTAGTCTGGACATTCATAGATTTTTTCTTCACTGAAACAAAATGATTTAAAAATTTAGGAAATGAAGCAAAGCAGATAATATTCTAGCAATGGACTAGATTCAACAGAGAAATCTGAAATTTTTATATATATATATATATATATATATATTTATATATGTTATATTTATATACAAAATTTATATTATATATAAAATATATATTATCACAAAAATAACTTATATAGGTATACAATATTAGTAAATGTAAATTAATTAATATATATATAATATAAATTATTATATATATATATATATATATATATAATCCCATCTCTTGGAAACATAAATGCTTCATTTACATTTTTACTGCAGTTGTTTTGATGAATGCTTTCTCCCCTTTGTTTATACACGTTTATACACAATAAAATAACAGCAACATACATTTTCAGAGACGGAACAAAGGAATTCTAACAATATTTATAAGCAAGTAAGAGGGAAATGAAAAGTATTTGCTTCCATTAGGTAAGTTCTTAAAATATATTTGCATACTACCCCTAGAAATTAAACTTATGGGCCCTATGGCAGAGAGTTCTTTTATTGATTAGCTTGTTTTCAGCAAGGTCAGAGAATCATTTAGGTTGGAAAAGACCTCTAAGATTGTCCAGTCAAGCTCTGACCATCTTGTCAACCAGACCACAGCACCAAGTGCCATGTCCAGTAGTTTCCTGAACACCTCCAGAAATGGTAACTCCCCACCTCCCTGGGCAGCCCATTCCAATGCCTACCCATCCTTTCAGAGAAGAAATTCTTCCTGAGGTCCAGCCTGAACCTCCTTTAGTGCAGCTTAAGGCTGCTTCCTCTTGTCCTGTCACTATGCCCTGAGAAAAGAGACTAACCCACACATGAGTACAGCCTCCTTTCAGGGAGTTGTAGAGTGATGAGGTGATCCCCGAGTCTCCTTTCTCCAGGATAAACACCCCCAGATCCCTCATCTGCTTCTTACAGGACTCGTGCTCCAGACCCTTCCCCAGTTCTGTTGCCCTTCTCTGGTCATGCTCCAGCACCTCAATGTCTTTCTTGCAGTGAGGAGTACAGAACTGCACACAGGATTTTGGTGTGGCCTCACCAGTGCCGAGTACAGGGGGAAATCACTGTCTTGGTCCTGCTGCCCACACTATTGCTGACACAGGCTGGGTGCCACTGGCCTTCTTGGCCACCTGGGTACACAATGGCTCATGTTCATCCCCAGGTCCTTCTTTGCTGAGCCACATTCCAGCCATTCCACCCCAGCCTGGAGCTGCACGAGGTTGTGACCAAGGACAGGGCCTGGCACTTGGCCTGGCTGTCCCCTCACGCCATCGGCCTCAATGCAAATCCCTCTGCAGAGTCTTCCTGGCCTCCAACAGATCAACACTCCTGCCCAGCCTGGTGTCATCTGCAAACTGATTGAGGGTCCTCTCAATCCAGATCATCAATAAAGATATTAAACAGGACTGACCCCAGCACTGATTCCTTAAGGACACCACTAGTGACCAGCTGCAGGTGGATGCAGCATGGTTCACCACCACTCCCTAGGCCCAGCCATCAGCCAGTTCTTAACTGCAAAGAGTGCTCCTGTCCAAGCCATGGGCTGCCAGACTTTCCAAGAGAATGCTGTGGGAGACACTGTCAAAGGTTTTGGTGAAGTTCAGGCAGGCTACATCCACAGCCTCTCCTGAAAGGGTCACCTGTTCATAAAAGGAGATCAAGCAGGACCTGCCATTCCTAAATCTCGTAGCTGGGCCCGAATCCCTTGGCTGTCCTGTATGTGCTGTGTGGTTGCACAAAAGACAACGCATTCCACGACCTTCATGATGTCAATTTATTTGCTTTTTAACGTGATCATCATCACAATGATCTCAACAAAAAAAAATTACTTCACAGTCAATAACTATTGCTTTTTTATGGATCTTTGGATTCTTTAGAAGAAGGATTGTTTTGTGCTCAAAGCTGGCCTAGGTGATGTATTCACAACCTACCTCAGGTGAGAAGAACTATACAAACCCAAAGCATCAGCTCATGTGGTGCAAGAATAAAAATTAATTCCACTATTATGCTTTATGTGTCATCAGTAATGAGGTTGCTTATTTTCTAGGCAGTTTTGACACAGTTCACAAAGAAAAGATGGGAGAAAGGGGTCTATACCTAAGAGAAAATGAGCCTAGAAAGGCAATTGTGGCCCAGGTCTAAAATGCTTGCCAGAGCCTGGGTTCAGCAGATTTAATAAATGGATAAGCACACCTATCCTTCTCTAAGCAGAATTGCTCTGGGCAGTGTCAGGTATGATTAAAATGTTCATTAAACTTTTTTATCAAAATTAAAACATCTGGGCTTTCATAAAATAAAAATTTTCAAATAATCGTTGCGTGTGGTAACTTCATTAAAGACTGCATCTTTTTCTGCTTAGTGATTTGGAATGTTTAAATGTAGAAGGGATTTCTGAGGCTTTATCTTACCTATTCTGAATCTCCCTGGATTTATAAAAAAAAATTAGTCTTTCAGCCTCCCTGCTTACTTGTCCTTGTTCAAAAACTGTTTTCAGGAAGAAAGTACAAAGCTAAACAAAGATGGACAGATCAAGTAAAGTTGCCAAACATATACACTTCATTCCTGAGCAGATGAGGGAGTTGAGAATTTACCAAAATATTAACTTTTGAGATGTGATACCCATGTCTGATTTCGCTGCATTTTGGGAACCACAAAACCAACGGGAGAAAAAATGACCATAGTCATAGAAGGGGGTTTTGATGTGCATGGTAATGGACAAGCTCCTTGGCAGGGCCTCAAGGGTCCCACCAGCTCTCACTGCCCCTTCCCAGCGTCTCCATGGGGACCTGGGTCCCAGAATCCCAGTTCAGCTGGTCTCCAGCTCCACACAGCCCTGCCTTTCCCAGTCACAGCTCCCTGAGCCTGCCCAACCCATGAGCTGATGTCCTGGCCCAGCCTGGTGTCAGCCTGTCCCTGTTCCCAAGGAGGTGACTGATGCCCTGCTCTGCTCCATGGCTGGGGTGATGGGAGACTTGCTGCCCTCTGGTGCCCTTATGCTTCAGTGCTCAGAGGACACCCCATTCAGCTGAGAGCTGTGTGCTTCCCAAAAAGATGGGAAAACATGCCTTTGTTTCCACCACATCTTCAGACAAGTGGGATTTTTGGTAGATGAGTTTCAGGAGGGACAGGCTGAAGATTTGGGGATGTCAGTGGTCATGTTTTCTTCCAACAAGGGAAAAAAACATGACAATAACTGTTGTCTATCTAAGGTTAAAATAGATTCATAAAAACATAATTATAAATTAATATTTATTAATAAAATTAAAATATCTATTCATAAAATTAAAATATTTATTCATAAAATTAATTCATAAATGAATGCTGTCATTCTCTTGGTCTGTCATAACCATCACTTAATCACTTACAGAGTACATATGCACCACTTGTTACCTGTCCTTGCTGTAGAACAGGGTGTAATTGTTAGGGAGTCCTCCATCTGAGCCAGGCTTCCACCAACATGAAAAGGTTTCCTTTTCTAGAGAACGACATCTTACTATCTGAGGTTTTCCAGGGTACGATTGACCTAGAGAAGTGCAAAACTCCAACTAGTTAAATTAGAAGTGGGCAATGCTTTTGGATGCTATTGTTGAATGATAAATCAACCAAGCATTCCTTTTTTGAAGACAATAAAATTACATGAAAGTGTGGACTGAATTGAGCAAATAATTCTGCCTGGGAAAAGGATCAATATTCTCAAAAAAGTATATACACTTTACCTCAAGCATCTAAAACAGCTAGTAAAATGATTTTGCTTTTTAACATGAACATTTATTTTTTACCTAAACTTGAAATGGTAGATTTATCTCAAAATTAAACTATGAAGATGGGACCTTTAGGGTTTGTCCCCATAAACATTAAAATTTTGTATCTTCAGATAATTTTAAGATTAAATTTCAACTTTGCAACAGAACTAAAATTCCATTCTTTGTGCATATTTGGGGTAAATTATAGGTCAGAAAATTATAAAAAGAAGGAAATCAATGGGCTAGATGAAATTTTTTGGGCACTGGAAACCTGAATGCATTAATTCATTGTTCAAACATTCCCTGTTAATCCAAATACATTTAGACTATTTCTTGTTAAGACTACTTCTCATTAATTTACGCCAAGAATACAGACCATATACTTACATTCATTTTAAAACAACAAGCATGTGACCTTTTAACCTAAGCTTATCTCATTTCATTGAAGTTCCACGTAATTATCTCAAATAGTGAAACTATTAATATGCTAATTCCCAAGAAGGTGACAGGCATAAAGTGAATATAGGGTTTCAGTATTGCACCAAACAATCTTTAAATTAATCATATAAAAAGAAAAGACAACTCCAGCCATTTTCAAAATTGCCATACCAAACTACAGAAGAAAGTAATTTATAGAGGTATATACTCCAGTGGTGGTCAGGATATATTGGGTAAAGCCTCAGACTTTTCTAAACAAAGTGTCTTAAGGAAAAAAAGAAGTGTTTCAGGAAGTGTTGTACTTACCAGTCAGACTTACTGTAGTCAGAGCAAGCTGCAAAATAATTAGAACTGATGAAATGAACCTCTCTTTCATGATGCCTGTCTCTCCTCAAGGGGAAGTATCAGATCAAGGGCTCGCTGAAAAACACGCCATCATGGAACAGTCAGAAACAATGCGCAGCATGTAATACGTATCGCATGACTTGATCAAAGTCCTTTTTGAATTGCAGGTAATTGATTCTTGTTCTATCTCAAAAAAAGGTGAGGCAACACTAACAGTTCCACTTTAGAAGCTGAAAACTGGAATCTCGGAGAAGCAGGTAGGCCTTCCTAGACCTCTTTGAAAGTTTAGCAGTGCTAGGATTACAATTTCTTAGCATTAACAAATCTTGCATATTTCTTTGGCATCTTGGGATACTGGGCTCTTATCTTAGAGTTCTAACTTCTAGATTAATTAATTAACCTAAGAAATCAGCCTTTTAGCAACAAAAATATACTTTTACCCCTACTAATGCAAATAAGAGGTTCAACATACTTGAACTCTGAAAGTCCTGAAAACAGAAGCCAAATAGAAAAGGTCCGACATTCATTTACAAGTTCATGATTTTTGATCCAACCTCAAAACTTCACAGTTTTTAGGACTGTCAGTGTTGAATTCAGGATCCCTTGAGCTGAAGAATGTTACTCTTTCAAGGTATTCAACCAATTGTTTCTACTATATTTGATTTTGTAGTAAATTTCAGGTGAAATACAGATTTTCAAGTGGTCACCAGCTGGGACCAAGACCCAGTCCCTGCCGTGGGCTCACACCACTAGATGTCCTCAGAATTCAGGTTACAACTTTGGGTGCTCTAGACTCCCTGTTGCTGCTAAATCTGTTTGCTTATCCTGAAGAAACGACATACTGACTTTAAAGCAAACCTCCTGCTTCTCCTACCAGTACAATCCCATCTTGGAGATGACTGCAGTCAGCTGTTGGATTCTCAGTAGCCAACCTCAGCCTTCGAAACTAAAGAAGAAAAATTTACTGCCTAAATCGGGAGTTCCTTGTCTCAGCTTTCTACTCCTACCCCTGGCACATTCACAGGTACAAGTAGGCTTGCAACCCATTCTGTGTAGCACAGCATGGGAACAAGCTGCATCCTTGGTGAGGAAAAATCCTTCGTGGTTCATCAGATGACTAATTTTTCAGTATGCAATTAATTTTCTACATCAAGAAACTATAATACCTCATCATACAAATGTTTTTCAATCACAAAGCCAAGTAAAGTATCAGTTAATGCAGCTAAGTCTAAAACATGTTTACTGTGGACAATATGGAAGAGAACAACAGTTGGCTACATGCCCATATGCCACTTCTGAGTAGCTAGGCATGTTTCAGGCATGTAACTGAGCTACAGGCTGGAAAATTGCATCTGGGTTAGTTTTAAACTCACTCAGAGTATTTTGTGCATATAAAGACAGTAAAGAGAGAACTACTTAAATATAAATTCCAGTTTGGTGTAAACACATGCAGTTTTTATTACTGTAGGCAAAAGACAGGCATAAACATTAGAGTTTAACTTCAGAAATTACCCAAAAATAATTATGTAGCCCCATAAAAATGGGGCTATATAATGAGGAACCCAGATGACTGGGCTCATAAAAGGCCCATTTTTCTCAGGTGAAGATGAAATAATCAAACTACAAGCAGTAACTATTTCATGTACATATTATAGTATTTACAGTATTTTACTCCTTCTAAAAATAGCTGGAACATTTGCAAAGCAATGTACTTTAAAACTAAGACTCATATTGATAAAGAACTATTACCATGATTTTTTTTTTCACTTTTATGTATGTATCTTTCTAAATGAAGAATTGACAGAAAGAGGAACTGATTACACTGGCTGAAAGAATGAAATTTTTTAATACAACAAAAGACAGGTATCATCAAGAAGGATCTTTATTAGAGCACTCTTCAAGGAAAATGCGATGATTTTGTACACTGAAGACCTAAAGAACCAAATTAATAGCGAGAGCAAGAAATTAATGCATTAAAACAAAAGTATTTTTCCTCTGGAGCTTTTGAAAATGAGATTATTGTGAACCACTTCTCTAATGTGGCTGTGCAAAAGAAAAAGAGGGATATAGGAAGGAATATGGACTTATCAGTGTCACAGACTAAGCTCTATCTACAGTTCTGGTAAGCTACACTTGGGAAAAAAGAACCAAACAGATTTTAGAACACAGCTATGACCATGACATAGAGACTGTCTCATGATGGTGATTTAAAAATTGGCTTTGTACTCCATGCAAATGTGGTTGTCATGTGCAAACATAAAAGTAGATAAGCATCAAAAGAGGGAAAATAAGATGTGTAAAATAAGAATGTTTCCACGGTTGCTTTCTACTCAGTATTTGCGACTCAAACAGGGAAATGGCTTCTGGAGAGATACCTTGTTTTTTTGAAAATACTTGCTTAATAAAAAGGTAATACTCACTTTGTCATAACGGTATCTAAAGTGCATCTTCCCTATATATGATATAAAAATGTTTTCATAAAAGGGTTATTAGCATTATTGAAGATGACATGAGATAATGTCTCTCTTTTAGGACTGCATGCATTCTTTCATAAGGGATGCAGTGGACATTGATTTGCCACAATGTGATCCAAAACCAAGGGTTGAGTAACTGATAATTAAAAGATCATATGCCTCCTTTTGAAAATCTTGATTTAATTCCAACCAAGTTATTGCATTCTGACATTCTATCTGAATTTCTTCCTTTTAACACAGCTGCTAGATTGTATTCAACAGCTGCACATCACATGCCAGAATGCAGTGCTCCTTGATGGAAATGGAAACTATTACTGGTGTTTTAGAATGCACAGAAGAATTAGATATTCCTGTAAAATAATTCTGCCCTGGAATATTTTAGGTTTGAAAACTGTGCTGCCAACAATGCTACTAGATGAAGAAAGCTAAACACCAGAACTTAAATCAGGTGCCTGAAGCAGAGTTGAGAGAAACATATCCTTCTCCTAATTGACTTTTAATTCTTGCATTCTTTTCTTTCTTTCTTTCCTGGCTCTGCTGATGGATAAATTTCTTGAGACTGACAGAGAAGTCTTTACTCAGTTCTGCACAGATGGAAACATTTTCTATCTGCAACGTTTTCAGACTTGCAGGAACAGGAACAACTGTGTATCAGCCACTGGCAATGACATTATGTGCAACACAATTTCTGCTTCTGTGGCTAAAGAAATCAAAGGCCAAAAATACTTTACCAATCTCTACTGAAAAAGTCTGGCATTTCCATTAGTCATGATGGTAAACAATGTTCATCTTTCAGGCCTGGGGGAAGCCAGTTTAAGGAGCTCTCAAAACACCACAGTTCATTACCATTGGAAAGGCTGAACTACAGCTGTATGAAACAAAATATAAAAAAATAATTCAATAAAGCAAGAATGTGATAGTCTGTTAGACCATCTAGAACATTCAGCTGTACTGTGGACATGGCAGGAGTCTGTCCTCCCACACAGAGATCACAAGTGCCAACAGGGATACATGTTCCTAGCCATGGCTAGAGCATCATGGCCAGATGTATTTCTGATTGACGGTGATGGTTGGGACTATACTGCAAATTAAAAGCTGTAGATGTGCAGTGTGACCAGAGCTCTGCTTTCCCTCTCTGAATAAGCCCTAATTGGATGTCTCTGAATCCCTCAGGCACCCAGCACTGCCTTCAGGGTGATGTACAGGCTCCAGAGAAGATAAAGAGCTCAGGCATGTCTATGATCTGAATTTCTTGTGACTGATTCCAGCTGGCAACTTTAAGCACAGAGGTTCTGTGGTGTACTTTGTGAGGAAGCCTAGTACCTGCCACTGGCTATGAACCTAGATATTCAGTTAATTTATTGGGATTCGGGACTTCATATTTCAGTGTTGCATAAAATGGGAGCAGTGGCAAGGACTTTTAGATTTCACTTGGAAAGTCTACATGAGGGCTTATAATATATTCTTCTGAAATTTCTCTTGTAAGTCACCCCCTAACAAGCCTTGGCAGTCCTTCCTTTGATTAGCAGTCAAGATGTGATAATGAACAAAACAAATCGCCTCACCCATGGAGATATGTTTTTCAGTCTGAAAGACCTGAGTCGATTTTGAAAAAGGAAAATCACAAACCCCCATATTCTTGAAAATAGTTTAGACCCTTACATCTCCACCATAGTATTTATGCTCTTTATTCCTATTGATTTACAGAACTAAGTCTAAAATTTTCTTAAGAACTCTCACTGCCTAAACTGATGGGAAAGAAAAAAAAGCCAAGAGAAGAAGAAATTACCATTATCCCTACTTTGCAGATGAGGAACCAAGGTAAAGAATGCCCAACAGACTCATAGTAGAAGTGTAACAAAAACTAAAACCTGATAATTTTCTACCATTTTTCTTTTATTTTCTAAATACCACCTCTACTGCCTTTGTTTTCCTGCAAAAACAAAGCTAATGCTGTAGCTAACAGTAGTAATCTTGATCTGCCAGTCTCACATTTCCTGAATATTCAATTTTCTTCCCTGATGGTTTGTAGGTTCAGCCGTAATTTCAGGATTTATTTTTACAGCAGTCTCTTACAGAAAAGAAAATCATGAATCCCAAAGAGTAAAATTTTAGAGACTGAAAGCTAGAACTTACATTACTACATTAGAACTTACATTCTAACTTACATTAGAACTTGAAATATGTCATCTCTACCAACTATCAAGCCCAACTCCACAATCACTATCTTCTTATAATAATTTTAGGTATTTCTGATACAGCATAGTCATAAAGTATGAAATCGAATTCTCTGCCTAGGGATACATGTATGTGAGGAAGCTTTTTGTGGCTCTCTTTCATGAATATCAGATTACTTGAACAGTTGAAAAACAAAAATTCCAAGAATAGTATATTTCTCAAAGTTTCACTACTTTATTACTAAAGCATAAAGAGAAAGTCACTCTGTATTAGGTGTTTCAGATACTGACACTCTACGTCAGTACATTTAAACACTGAGAGTGATAGAGGGAGTGGTAAAATACTGATCATGCTTTCCTTTATCTATTTAAAACAAAATTTTGTAGCAATGAGCTTTGGATACCGTTTAAATTTACTCACAGACTGCTCTAGACTACTTGTTTAAAGGCTAATCAACATCTGCACATAAAAGCTGAGAGGGCTGGGGGAGGAACTCTAGCAGTCTCATCAGTGAAAACTGGGTGCAGGGAACAAGCTACACCTGACTGCCAAAGCACAGTCGGACCATTGTCCTTTTGTGTAGCCCACCAAACAAATCTTTTTCCCCACTGACTGAAGAAGACAGAACACTAGGGATGCAGTGGAAGAAAGGTTTTGGGGAGAAAAGGAAAGGTTCAAAGTGGACTGGGGAGGGATAAGAATGGGAAATAAGGGTAATTAACAGTTCAGTTCCATGTAAATTTGTGGCTTGTCAGACTGAAATGTGTGCCTGATTATTGTAGTCTACCCTACAATCTCATTACATCCTATTTCTATCTCCTGTCTGGGTGAACTGCTCTGAGTGGTGCCTTTGGATGTCAGCAAACTCTTAGCTGGATTAGCCAGTGAAGAAAGAGTCAGACTGCAAACCCCAGGCTCAAATGCAGATCCCACACAGCTGGGGAGAGTAAGAGGATGTGGGACCAGCTACTAGGTCAGCTAAACATCCACAAGTAGCTCCTGGGGTGATCCATTTATTTATGTGCAAATGCACACACATATAGGTAGATCTACACGTTAGGGCGTTGTTGAAGTGTGTGGCTCCTGTGTGGGTTTCGTGTCCATGTACCCAAGCACTGGGAGCAGCTGCTCAGCTTTGCTACAAGCAGAAACTGAGATTAGGGACCTACAGCAGCCTCATATCTCTGGGGCTGCCTGATTGGGCTGATCCTAGCAAACCAACATGCAATGTTTTACCAAAAAAAACATACTTTGTTTATTAACCTGCTCTCTGCCTTCCACTCCAAATACACTATTTTGTGAAGAAAGAATTTCGATGGGCAACTTATGCCAGAGCAATAAAAACTACTTATACATTGGGTAACTAACTTTGAAAACACTAGCTTCATCATTGTTTTTCTAACAAAATCTGTCTGTAAACAATTTGAAACAAAATAGAGTATTTTCTAACTAACAATAAGAATGGTCTGTATCTCCCAGAGACCAGGTGGGAAGACGTACTACTCAATTACCAGGGTATTCTTTTGTTTGGCTCCATTTCAGTAAAGCTAATGAGAGCAATAAAAATAGCATGAAGTTATTTGGCAGCTAGACATTGTCCCATTACAGAGGAACAGATTTAATTGCGGGTGATAAATGGGAGATTTTTTTTGGTGCATATTTAAAAGGGCATCAATAATGTGCAGCTGAATACGGCAGAAATAAATGTTTGTAGTTAGTCAACCATGGCATAAGGTGGAATGTAGTTTAAAGACAGAGCTCAGTGAATGGTTTCTGCTTTAGACAGGACAGAAATCTGCTCAAGAGTGTGCATGCTGGGTACACTGTTTGACTCAAGATTGGCTAAACAGAATCTTCTACTACTTTGTACTACATCAAAACATACAATTCTATCCTTCCAGAAAATTTTATTCTGCTTTCATTACTTCCTTTGTCAGGAAGTGGTATTATAAACTAGTGGCGCGTCCCCACATGTGACTGACATAAAATGTGTTTTTTTACCAAATTTGCAACAGTGCTGCAAGTGTTGGCTTCATCATATCACCAATTGGAAAGGATCATGATAGAGTAAACCTTAACCTTCTGCTGTAACCAGACCAATGACCCTCATCCAAGTATTTCTACATCAAACAACCATTATTCAAATTGTATTTATTGTGACAGTCCTGAGAACAGAGACAGAATCCTGCTGTCTCGGGTACTGTACAAAGAAGAGTTCCTGCTCTTAAGAACTGAAAATATATGTAGCCAATTAATAATACAGCATGGAAAAAAGAGATCTAAAAAGAAGATCAACCTGGCATATTTGTGGGTTGAGACTAAAGATTATTTTATTGATAAAATATTATCAAAATATCCCATAAACTGGAAACTGCCTATGAATCACCAGTTTTAGAAAATTCATTTTGGAATGTCACAAATTTTTTTCAACCAAAGTCAATGAATGAGAATTTTCAAAATTCCAAAATGATAAAGTATCATCAAATCACATAAAGGATTTTGTTTTGCAGTTTTCCAGTAGCATATTTTCTGAAATCTAATAAAATATTTGTAGGTTTTCCAATTTTCCAACAAAATCATGTTATGATGAAAAATTCTTGATGATTTTTAATTACACACAGAATTCCAATGAGTAATGCAATGGCATTAAAATCTTACTATTTTGACATTTCTGGGGGGAAATGCTGGTGTAGAGGTGACGAGTTTTTTTACAGAGAGACAGAAATTATGAAAAATTTATAGAAAACAAAGGAACACGACTTTGGCTGCAGTAAAGAGAACATAATAATGGACATAAGTGTGAGAGGTTAGAGGTAATAAGACAACAAGGAATGACACAGAACTGGAAAAGAAGAAATAATCTGTTGGGGACCAGGCAGTAGAAGGTCAGTTGAAGCTGTAATTTTGAATGTATTCCATGATCCCATATGAGTTGCAAAGCTCCATCCACTGGATGCTGACCCCCAATAGCTTTTACTTGGTGAACTCAGGCTGTGGGGTTGGATGGAGGAGAAGCATCTCCTGTATCCTAATACCTGCAAGCATCAGTAGGGCAATGCTGAAAAAAGCTGCGACCATAGCTATAGAGCAGTCTCTTTATTCCCTCATAGTGGGACAGCCCATTTTGGCTGAGTCTGGGTCTGGAGTCCCTCTTCAAAGCTTTATGACTATGGTAATACTCTGAAAGAAAGAACCTGGCTGCAGGGGAGTGAATTTTCTTCTTCAATCACAAATATGCTTAGCAATTAACAGTATTAACAGTGGGAGCAGAGAATAACAATTGTTTTCTGTTTCAGTGCTCTCTTTTTCAGGAGGTCCCTCAGTTTGAGATTGTCAAAGGAACTGTTTCTTTGTGTTTTTCTGAGACTTATTGTATACTTACAATTGAATTGTTTAAGTGACTGTATAGTTATTCTGTGAAAGGATGCAATTACCAAAAATAACTACTCAAATTAAACTAATAAAAACACTCAATGTCCTATTATTTGTAAGCACGAACATTTCTCAAACCTATTCCCTAAGCTTCAGCTTGTTGGTAAAAGAGCTTTGTGGTTGCATGCTAAAGACCACCACTGATGGCATGTACAGGTAAGTGGCACATTGGTTAGCTAAAGGAATGAAAAGTGTTATCCTGGTAAATCTAAACCCAATTATTTGAGAGAAATTGCTCACAATAATGGGAACAAAACACTAGTAAACCCTCAGCCTTCCGTGTGCTGAGCTTAAAACAATTATCTTTTGGCATTCTTAAAAGCATTATACCCCCTTTAATACTGAAACATGTACATATGCAGAGAGGTATCTTTATCATGCCTAGATCTCATCTTGGTGTCATTTTATGGATCTACTCAGATACCTACCTCCTGAGTAGAGTTGTGTCTAATGCATTTTATAAACAGATTATTCTCTACAGGAGTTTAGATAGGTTGTATTTATCTCTAATGTCAGTATTAAATACTGAAACATGTACATATCCAGAGAGATATCTCTCTATCATGCCTAGATGTCATCTTGGTGTCATTTTATGGGTCTATTCAGATACCTACCTCCTGAGTAGAGTTGTGTCTAATGCATTTTATAAACAGATTATTCTCTACAGGAGTTTAGATAGGTTGTATTTATCTCTAATGTCAGTAGAAAACACACAATTTCCTCATGAGGAGAGTCTTCACACAGAAAGTCAACGTTCAAGCTACTGTGAACTCTTCTACAGGCTAAACCAGTAATAGTGTCAATACTGCTCTATCACAACCCTGTTAAGTTCTACACAGACTGTCATCTTCCCAGGGGGGAAAAAAAAAAATTAGCAGTAGAAAAATACTGATGTTCCTAAAAGAAATGTGCATTCTGAGGGAATTGAATTCACCCTTTGATCAGGAGTAAAAATTGCCCTTATGATTCCTTCACGATGTATCTATAAACTGAGTGAAATACAGCACTAACCTGCTCTACTCCCCATCTTCAACTCAGGATTCTAAGCTTTGGAGAGTCTCAGCTATGGTGAATTGTGGTTTAGATTCTTACTCTGTTTTGAAGTATAAGGAAATGACCCTGAGGTTGCAGACTGTGAGATTTTCATGCACTTGTTTACAGAATAATGAGTAACACTGCAATCTCTGGAGGTTAAAGGTAAATTCATTAATGAATTCATTCATTAACCAATTCACTCATTAACTCATTTGCTCAGCTCCTTAGGAACTGCAGTGATGGCATTGTCTCCTATGATGAATGGTAATATTTGCATTTCTAACCATAAATTAAAATGTGGCAGGAATCTATTTGAAGAAACTAATTTTGCAAAGAAAGAGGAAGCTTCATGGTGCAGTAAAATGCAAAAATTAGCTTCACAAATAGATCAACTATCTATGGGATATTACATTTCAGAGCATGGATAGTGTTTCATTTCAGACAATAAAATGCTTCTCTCTTACCTCTACTGTATCAAAATGGTGCCCAACTAGATTAACATGAATGTACCAGTCTGCCCTGCTTCTCTTAGGAGTTTGCACATGTGGTTAAATAATGTAGAAACAGCCACTTAACCATTTGGAGAAGAAAATATTTCAAGGATAAAAAATATATTCTACACTAGACCAAAATCTATTTTACCACTTTTCTCCAGTACGCTTCTGTTATTTGGTGAAAAAGAATACAATGAAGAAACTTTGGTGAGGGCAATGTATCAATGCATCAGGCTACATTTGGTTTTTCGGCAAATATTCTTGATTCACTGTGTGCTGTACAGCTTCAGTGGCTGTGAAATGTCTTATTTGCACTAAGTCTCAGATTGGATCTATGGTGTGTACAGTAATTACCAAGTTTTATGGGCCTCATTACACTGTGTATGACTTAACCTTGGAACATTGGAGTCAATGCTGGCGTCCTCTGTCTTTGAAATAGCATGCTTCTTTGAGATTATAAATCCACATTCAACTCAGTGGCCAAAGGGGAAGGTGGAAGGGGGGTATTGTGACCCTTTCAGAGTGATCCTTTCAGAGCTAATTGCAAGAAAAAGCAATGAGTTTTGCCTAAAAGAAATTGAAACCAAAATTAAAAAGTTTCAATAACTGCAGGTAAAGAAAGATTAATTTTTTTTATGCCCAAGAATCTGAAATGTTCTGCATCTTTTAATCCCACAAAGGCTATTTCACAAAATCATAATGCCCCCACCCCCACCCAAATTTAAAGGTAATAAGTCTGAAATAGCAATGACATTTGGTTTAGAAGTATTGAATATCTACAAGGAGTCAAAGAAAAGTCATAAGCAACAGAAACATTTATGCTTGCCCTCTGTAGTATGGACTTAATGGTACATTGCAGCCAACAAGGAAATTTTAGTAAGAACTGATGTAATTTTAAGCATGGTAATTTAGATCACTAGAAATCAATTATCAGCCTCTATAATTACCATCAACCTGTTGAGGCGGCCGGTCGGAGTTCTGATGGCTCGACCTGGATGCCACAACCTTCCCAGAGAGACGTCCCTCAAGAGACAACTTTCTAGGGGTCTCAGGCTGTCCTTCAGCCCTGGGTAACCTCAGCAAGGGGCAGGCAGTGGCTTCAGCTCTTAGGGATTCCAGCTCTGCCTTGCAAGGTGTACCCTGGGCAACACAGGGACAAAGAGACAGGAGTACCCTGTGGCTGTTCCGCAGAGGCAGCCTTTATCCCAGCACCCTGCGAAGGACGCCAGTGACAGCAGCTCCCCCCTGAACTGGGCAGAAACTGGGGGTTTTATGAGGAAGAGTGGAGTGGTACAAAGGGGAAAAACCAATCAGTCCAAAACAAATCTACATGGGGTTCCAAACCATGACCAAGGAGGATTTCTCCATCCAGGAGAGTTTGAGAAGATCTTATCATAGCCCATTCAAGGGATACCTCTCCAAGGGAGAGGGCTGGCATGCCTATCTGTCTCCACATCAACCCATTTTGTTTCACATCCCAACACAATCAACTTGAATTTTTAGCTTTTTTGTAGGCACTCAGTTACCCAATCATATTTCAAATGGTAAAAACATTCATTTTGTGTGTAATCCACTATATTTCTTCCACAATCCCTGGAATAAAAACCTTATGCTGACATTTATGAAATAGCAGGAGGAAAAATGCTGTAACTGTGGGTATTACTTTAGGTAATAACAGCAAAGCTTTTAAATACTTGCTTACATAAAGGCTGACCTTTCCCGTTGATATAAAAGTAATTTCTATTGAAACTTGGATCCACCCCTTATTACTGTTACTTGCTTCTTTTCAAGATATTTTTTCAGTGATACCTTTATGTTCACATGTCTGAGTCTGCTTGGCTTCATGCCCTAGGTCACAGCATATTTTATATACTTTAAAGAAAAAGTCATGGGAGACTAGCACAGTCATGTTTTAAATTCCTTTTAATTTAATCTTTGATTTGCCCCATTGACAGTATGTTGAATGTATGATCTGACACTGTTACAATCCTGGCACCAAACTTTAGAATTAATTTTTTTCTAAATTTTTTTTTTTAACTGGGCACGGTAGAAACCTTGAGCAAAAACTGTTCAGGTTTCTATCTTCCTTAAGGTCTGCTTCCACTTGAAATCTGGGCTTTCTGCAGATTACACCTCTGACAAGCTTGCCAATAAACCAGTCTTGGGTGATGAACACCAGCACTCAGAACGAAACAAATGTGAAGCAGCACAGTGAAGAACTCTGAGATCATCCAGTCTCACCTGTGACTGACAGCCAACACATCAACCAGACCACAGCACTGAGTGCCATATCCAGTCATTTCATGAGCAACTTCAGCACCTCCCTGAACAGCCTGTTCCAATGCTTGACGACTCTTCCCATGAAAAAATTCTTCCTGATGTCCATCCTGGCCCTCCACTGGCACAATTTGAGACAATTTCACCTTTTCCTATCACTTGCTGCCTGGGAGGAGAGGCTGACCCTCACGTGGCTACACCCACCTTTCAGGGAGTTGCAGAGAGTGATAGGCCCTGCTTGAGCCTCCTTTTCTCCATCACAAATTCCCCCAGCACCCTCAGGCGCTCCTCACAGGATTTACTCTCTAGACCCTTCACTGACTCAGTTGCTCTTCTCTGGACTTGAGCTAAGCACAGAAAACACTAAGGCTCTAAGAACCAGCCACAAAAGTGCATAGAAGTGGCAATTTTCCTTGTGCCCTACAGAGTTTTGTCCCAGGTGCAGTAGGGAACTCAGTTTGCAAAGTTGCTGTCTGGATGAAGAACAGGATTTGAGGTTAGCTCAAGATGGTCTTTCAAGACACAAATAGCAACAGAACATTAAGAGGGCAAACCTGTTGCAGACAGTATGTATGGGGTAATAGAGGCATTTGGAAATCTTTAGATGTGAGCTTAGATTTTAAAAATAAGTAGACCAAGTGAGTAATAAAATTCCATTGTGTTTTAAATACCAGTTTTCTGCTTTTTAAACTCAGCTTTCTTAAAGCTGATTTTTACTTCATTTTCAGAGTCCCATCTGCATTTCAACATTTGCATAGCCATGTCCTATATAGTATTTTGATTGATGCAAAAATTATTAACTGTTCAACAATAGAGATCAATTATTCTTACAGATAAATGCTGCTAAGTAACAAATACAATAAGAATATTTTCAGTTCAACAGCCACCTCTGTGGTGTTCTTAAACTGGTTCAGAAGCCTACAGCCTACTTCACCTTTCTATTCTGGACCACACTTTGAGCTCCTCTGGATGCACAGACACTCAAAATCATGCTGACTGAGAGTCAGCCACAGGCATACAGATCTGAACACAGCACTAACCCCGTGCATGGATATGCTGCTGTCCTACAAGGAAGATCTAAGTGAAGTCAGAATGGTATGTTACTCTATCCAGATAAGAGATAGACTCCAGCTTTGGAAGGTTAAATAAAACATGGTCACAGCTCACTTACTGTCTGTCATGAAAAAGAAATCAAGGGGACAGTGCTTTTAATAGATATTTCTGTAACATTCCTCCTCCGGGGGTGAAAAAGAACAGTGGTTCTGCAAGTTGTTGATGCACCCTGGATTTCAAAATCTGCTCCACTATCTCAGTTTCCCACTCTTACTGATCAGCTCTTTAATCACATACACAAAATTAATTCCTTGAAAGATTAAACAGGTGCTCGCAAATGCTGATGCATGCATAGATACATATGAAAGGAAAAGGTCACGGACTCTTTTTTAGGTCCCCAAACCTCTAACTTGAGCAAGAGTCCTTACTTTTTTAACCTGTGTATAGCGAGAAGAGTTACACAATTATGTGCATACAACAGTATAGAAAACCATAAAATCTCCAAGTCAACAAGTACACAGTAACAACCATACTGCTAAACAAAGTATAACCCTTTATTCTTCAGGAATCTGAAGGCTTAGGAGCAGGTCCTCAGAGTCTGTTTTGCTATGAATTAAGTTCACTAATATATACTTTAACATGAAATCAGTTTTATGTCACTGAATACTGCATTTTTGCCACTTAGTGTATTAAATATATACAATAAATTCTTTACTAAAAAACAAAAAGGGATGGGAAATAATTTGTTCTTTTAGTAATATGACAGGGAAAATACTACAGATTATGGAGGAAATGCATCAAATGGAGATGACCACCAGCAGAATGCACTGCTGCACCAATAATATCAAAAACTATGTTAAAAGCTGCAGAAACACAGATAAAATGGGATGCAATTTTCCACATTGTCTGCAACTGAAATTGGTAGGAAGCTTCATAGGTTCAAAACCTTTGACAGTAGAGTCTCAGTTTAGACATGTGCTGCTGCTGCTGCTGCTGCATAATACCTGGCATTATATGTAATTTCCTCTGTGGAAGTTCAAGTTTTGGTACACAAAACTCCACATAAAAGGAGGGAAAAAAATTGAGAGCAGACCATTGTGGTGGACGCCAATCCTTCCAGATACCATCCGAGAGTTTGAGAAGATAGAAGGGAGTACCAGAAAGCATGCCTATGTTCTGCTGATAAAGAGGGGAAATTAGAGCTCAGCTCCAGGGTCTTACTCCCATCCCTTCCAGTAGTTGAGTCTCTGACATCTTATTCGTCTGCAAAATGGGTGGGCATCTTACTGACATGTGTCTTTTTAACTACACTTACAGTTTCCAAGTTGATTGAAATTAATATTTCGAAGCTACTTTGAGGACTTCAGATTGAAAAGATTATTCTTGAGATGTATTATTGGTAGTAGTGATTTTGTTGTAAATAACTAAAAAAGTCCATGTGGCAGAAATTGTAGCAAACATTTCAAGGAATCACAGAATGGATGAAGTAAGAAGACCTTTGGAGAATGTCTAGTCCCCTGCAGTGTTCAAAGCCGGGTCAGGTAGAGCAGTATCATGTCCAGTTGGGCTTTGATTATCTTCAAGGACAGAAATTCTACAATCTCTCAGGACAGACCTTGCCCATGTTTGACTGCCCTCACAGTAGATAAGTCTTTTCTTGTATTTAATTGCATTTCCCGTACTACTGTTCATGCTATTTCTTGTTCTTTCCCTGGATGCCACTGGGAAGAGCCTGGCTTAATCTACTTCACTGCCCCATTCACCCATTGATGAAGTTCTCCTTAAAGTTCTGTTTTCCTGGTAGAATGATTCCATCTCTTTATTATCTTAGACATCCTTTTCTGGACTTACTGTGGTATGCCCATGTTTTTTTTTCTTCTAGGGAGCTCCAGACAGAATATCAGGTGCTTTAGTCTGAGGCTGTCAAACCCTTCAGGACAACACTTGAAAAATAAAGCTGAAAATATACAACTAATTCCATTGAGTGAAAAAGTGAGAGATAATCAGGCCAGCTGTGAGAAGAACTTTGCTTTAGAGCTCTGCAGTGCTCATTTTCTGCAGGTGTATATGTATAAGAACCGGCACAAAGGATCCGAAAATTCTGGTTCTAATCCTGAATCTCCTATTTTATTTTGTATGATCTTTTTCCATTAGTCAAAATCTGATTCCTTTTTTAGAGGAAATCTGCTCCTAACAAAGGCATCAGCCAATGACTGAATTCCTTTACAAACCACTTTATTTTTGACTTTACAGCCAAACCATTAAGTAAGTCACATAAATTCTCAACCTGGGAACAAACTGTCATTCTTCAGAAAGTTCATCTGTTTGTTTTTGGCTAACTGCATGGAAAATAAAAGCTTTGTCATTTCTTGGTATTTTTTTCTTTCCCTCCATTAGCATTCAGGTTGGTAACCCCTAACAAGAGCTACATGCTTGGCATTTCTATTTGAGTGTCATTTTCACTGATTGCAATGAAACTATATCCCAGAATGTCTTAATGATAATAATTTTATAAAAATCCTAGACTGACAGCACACATATTATTGCTGAGGAACATGACTCTTTGTCCTTTATAGCATCTACAAGATATGCAGGTCTGTTTTTCCTGCAGCTCAATTTTACAATTATGTTTGACACTAAAACCCAGCCAAGGTCCCTACTTCTTGGATCAAAAATATACTAGATTATGACATCTGGGTGGAACATCTGACTGTGGTGTTGGCCCTGATGGATGCTGGGTGCCCACCAAAGCTGCTCTGTCACTCTCCTGCTCTGTCAACTGGTCAGGGAAGAGAAAACACAGGGAAAGGCTCCTGCGTCCAGATACGTCAGGAAGGGATCACTTACCAGATACCCCCACAGGCGAAATAGACTCGACTTTGGGAAATTAGTTTAGTATATTACCAATCAATTCAGAGTAAGATAATGAGAAATAAGAGCAAAGCTTAAAGCATTTCCTCCAGCCCGTCCCTTCTACCCAGGTTCAGATTTACTCTCAATTTCTTTACTTCCCCCACCGGGGTAAGTGGGTAGGGAGTGGGGGTTGTGGTCAGTTTATCACACAGGAAAGACTCCTCACACACTTCCCCTTCTCCAATGGGGTCTCTCCCAGAGGAGACAGTCCGCCACAAACTTCTCCTACACAACATGACTGTTTCCCATGGGCTGCAGTTCTTAATGAACTGCTCCAGTCTGGGTCTCCTCCCAGGGTGCAGTCCCTCAGGAACAGGCTGCTCCACTGTGGGTCCCTTGGGTCACAGGTCCTGGCAGGGCCTGCTCCAGCACAGGTTTCCATGGGCTCACAGCCTCCTTCAGGCACATCCACCTGCACTGTGTGGGCTCCTCCAGGGGCTGCAGGGGCACAGCTGCCTCCCCAAGGGCTGCAGCCCAGGCTGCTGGGGAACCTCCTCCTTCATTGACCCCATGTCTGCAGAGCTGTTCCTTTCACACATTCTCACTCCTTTCTCTCTCTCCCTCACTTCCTATGTGCAGCAGTTTTCATCCCAGAACTGCAGCCACTTTTGCTGGGGGGCTCAGTCTTGGCCAGTGGTGAGTCCATCTTGGATATGTCCAGCCTTAGCTCCGTTGGATGTGGGAGAAGCTTCTGCCAGCTTCTCACAGAAGATGCAATCCCACCTGTCACCCCCTGCTATGAAACCCTTCTCACACAAAAGCAATACACTGACTAAGGAAATTGTGAATTGAGGAAATGGGTTCTCTTCCAGCTCTACCATGGCAGCATAGAGGAAGAAAATACTCATCCTGGTTGTTGTAATGATTAATGTACCATCCCTCTTCTCAAGCCAGGAGATGAGGTCTGAATCACAGACAGCTGGTAGGAAACAAAATTGTTTTCAAATAATTCCACTCTACACAGTGGTATTAACCTTTCCTGATGGTGTCAGGGTATGATGAGTGACTTGGGACATTGCCTATCCCTTGCACCCTCAGCTGCACTGAATACTTCTTGGCCACTGATAACACTTTGTGCCCTTGAATATAGTAAGTCTGTAATTTTGTGAGAACAAAAGCTCTCTTAGTTACAATTTTGAAATACTGACTCAACAGAAGTTAAGCTCTGAAATGCGTCAATAACACATGATTAAAGCTGAGACCAGCCTGGAAGAAAAAACATGTTTTTCCATGCAGGGAACTAAAAATGCTTGATTTTCTAAGAAGTTATTTCACCTTGCCACTTTAACACTAGCTTCCTTCTTCCTGATATCCTCTATTATACTTCACTGGTCAAGAGACTGAAAGGCTATGGCTGGGCTGGACACAAACTTATGTCAATAGGTTCTTTCTACTCAAGTTGGCTTGAATGGCCAGCGTACATACGCTGACAGTCTAACAGGTTTTTGCCAAAAGGAACCTCATGTTAAATAAATTCTGCACAATCTTCCTTTCACATCAGCAGAAATACTAATTAGAGATCTCTGTTCTGTTCATTTGACAATTTTTGGAAAAAAAATTATTTGCATTAGCTTGGGAACTTTATCTACTTTTATACTAGACAACAGTATAAAAAAATATTTCGAGGAAGGGGCCTGTAGATTGTGAGATCAGTTAACCTCACATCCCTAATAAAATAGGAGTTTCAAGTTCCAAATATCCAATAAAATTATTTTTAAGTTTAATTTATTTTTTTCTGGTAAGTCTGTAACAATGTTTCTTTCACTCTGATCATGCAGTTCTCTTTTTATGGGTTGCCACCTGAGAAAAGAGGGCATAGGCTTTTAAAAAACATGTGGACTACAAATTATTGTCTGACTTGGATAAGAATGGACTTGTGTGGTTATTTGCCTAGAAACCAGGAGGCATTAGTTAAATTATCATCTTGTTCTAGGAAAATCAGTCCCAAATATCTTATTTCTTATGGCATGTACTAATCTAGGCCAGAATTGTTTTCGAGTCCTCTTTTTTCTACTCTGGATGAGAATGCTAGAGTTAAAGTGACAGAAAAAAAGTGTAACCAGGACAAAGTCTAACTATAGGTTCATCTTTAAGGTACTTGCATGGGAAGGAATGAGGTTTGTTTGATCGTTATTCAAATTTTCTCTTTATTTTAGTGGCAGCTTAATGTAAAATACGTGAAGAGATCTGAAGGAAGGAAACACAATACTTTAGAATAGTAATGCAAAAGAATGTGAAAGATACACTGGATCTGAATGCAGATGTGAAAAATTACTTGCTGTTTAATTGGCAAGGTGGTTGAGACTGCTACAGAAGTTAAGGAAGAACATGGAAAACAAAGAAGTTCACATGACTGAATGGGAACTGTCTTTGGGCCTTGCCTAGCTTGCTCTGCTGGTGACAAACTCACAAAGAAATGTCAAAGAGACAGGCCAGTAGTTTTGTTTGGACAAAAGTCAGAAGGAAAAGTTTGGAGTTGTAGATTCTTTGGCAGTCACGACAGAGTAGACAGATGGAGTTGTCTATTCAGATGAATGCAGAATACAACATGGAGGGAGAATGAAAGAGGATCAAGAAAAGATCTTGCAGAGAAAGAAGAGAGGACATGCTGTAGCAGAACTGTGGACAACAAAGGTAAAAGGAAAACTGCCTTCTGTTGTGTGTGTCTGTACATGTGAGCATGCAGATGGTATGGGAGACTGAGAAAGAAAAGACTGTGGTAGGGGAAAAATTACCAAATTAGTTATATTTGTAACTTTTTTTTTAGAGAGAAATCAAATATTTGGCAATTAATTGATATTTCACAAGTTGCATGTTAAACACTGAAAGTTTGCATATAAGGACTTGTGGTGTTGCCATCCTGAAATTAGCCAACTATTCTGTTTATCAAATTAGACTTGCAGAAGCATGTATTTGTTTAACTTTCTTTCCAAAAGAAATGTACTAAAAACATGTTCTAAAAATGTTCTTGAAGGGCAATCAATATTGTTTGTCTGAACACAGGTAAGAAAGCCAAAAAAGCTCGGTGACCTTAACTCTAGATTTACAACAGCTGTTTAATGTGGAATGTGGAAAACCAAGTACATGTTTGTTTAGAACTCCATGAAATACTGTGAACCTTTGCAGCTTAAATGTTTGAGTAAACAAACCTGCAGGGTTAAGAAGCGTGACATCCATATATTCTCCTGCATGTGTCGAATTACACTAAGATAGATATGACAGGTAAATCTTATTGCCAAGACTGAAAAGATCAGCTAAGTACAAACTAGTTCTTACTGAGAGGATACATTACCACTAATGAGGGGTTAAAAAAGCAGATGCAATTGTATGGGACATGCACACAGGAATACTTTAATTCAGGAAATGCTGAACATAGAAAAGTACTCTGTTTGTATGGAAGCAGCTTGTAAAAAAATGCACTAAAAATTGAAAACAAAAGCATAAAGACCCAGCAGTGCCACCTGAATTTCATGGGATTTACTAGGGTTTAGTAGAACAGCACAAACCCACAGAATAAAAGAATAATTCAAGCAAGAGTATCTCTAATCCATCCTCTGCTGAAGGCACTTACCCATGAGACCAGAACATATTGCTCTGGGTTTATCTGTTCACAGCAGGAAAATCTCACAGGAAGGGTACTGCACAATGTCTCTGAGGCAGCATGTTCCACTACCCGGTGGTCCTTAGGGTGAACGAGCAGTACCTGATTCTCAGTGAGAACCTGTCTTGTTTAAACATATGCCTCTTGTCTGTTGCCTACCATGCAGAGCCTGCCCTCATCCTCCCAGTGACTTCCCTGCAGTTCCTGACTGGAATACTGCCATCAAAATGGTGGCCTGTATTTTTCCTTTCTCTTTATAGCTCTACAGTCCCATTGTCACTGTCTGGTTGTAATCCAAACTCTTTACTTTCTTGGAGCACTTTTCTGAATTTTAGGCTGTCTTTTTCATGCAGTAATCACATATTAATTCTGTGATGTTTGTTGCCTTTTCTCCATCTTGGAAGCAAATGAAAAGTGTGAAATGAAAAGGACAGTTCCTTCAGTCACATTTGGCTAAGTGTAAACAATCTAGAAAAAAAAGCAAAAAAGTACTTGACCTACATGAAAAAGGGTATGCCAGCACCAACCTATGTGATGTCTATATTTCCATATGTCTGTATTTCTATAAAAGGAAATATAATTGAAATAAATCATGAAAATTAATTCTGATGAGCTACTGCTGTTTCTTCATAACAGTCTTAACTTGAAATGACAATTTTGTTTAATTTTTCTGGAATAAGTGCTGTTAAATAAAAAAAAAATTATCAGCTTCCACAGAACTGTCAGCTAGGACAGCAAACAGATCTAAAACCCCACCACAACACTAAAAAAGCAGTTCTGTGTGAGACAATTACCAAGTCATATACTGACACTTGAATTATTCGCCTTGTTACACTGCGTGCTTCGACTTCTCTCTGTTCATATTGTCTGTGTATGGATCCAGTTAGAAATCCACTTAGATGCAAATAAGGTGTTCTCAGTAGGGAGGAAAATCAGGGGTTCAGCAAAGACTGTGAGCCAGCCTGTGGGCAAATGGCTGCTAATGAAACAGCCTTTAAATCAGGGATTTTGTTATAGGCTCAGGAAAGGATTACACATTTTGACTGGTGTAATATTATCAGCCTTCCCTAGCCATGTTTGGGATGAACATTCCAAAAACTGCACAAGAAAAAGAGGCAAAATACTACAACAATCCATGGCTAAAACAAAACCTATTCAAACTTTGTGTGCAGAAGAAATAGTTCAAGAACATTTTGTGCTTGGGGAAAAAGTAATTCTGAAATCGGCAAGAGTAGAAAGAGCTTGGTCTGATGCAGCTGCCTGTCATTACAATTGATAAAGACTATCATAGGTGGCAATGCATTTTTCTTTGTAATTTTCATGAGAGCTGCATGTTCCCAGCTCTAGTGTGCTCCTCTTAATGTCACTGTCTCCTGTTGGAAGAGGTGCCACACGGCCTCCTGGCCTGTTATAAAGAGACTGTTTGCCTGTTTAATAACATCACTGACAACAACTGTTCAGTTTTACAGCTATTGAAATGAATGCAGTTGTAACAATAACAAATTACCAGTTCATTGTTCTTATCCCCTAAGGCTGGAGATATCTCCCCAAGGCCCTGTGAACACATCCATAATTCTCTTCATGGTGGTGAGAGGCTGATGTTACTTCCTCAAGGATGGATACAATCAAGGTTGATGTGTAGAGAAAGATACCACCTTGTCCTTACTCAGCAACAGAAAATACAGCAAGGTTTTGAAATTCTTCTACGCTTTCCCACCTTTTTTTCCTTTTTTTGTTTTTGGTTATGCAAGGCATAAGCCTTGCAAGCTCCACTGATGTTGTTTTTGTGCTGGAATGGGGAATGCAATGCCTTCTTGCTCACACTACATGAATATATAAGTACCTAGTGAATACTTGGGAAACATTAAACAATTTCCACTCTGACTCAGAATGCACTGTAGAACATGGGAAAAGTAAGATCTTTATTTTAAGATAAAGCCATGCTGTTTATATGCAGCAACTCTGGAAATAGGCTTAGAAAATTTCTAATATTATAATGCAGCAGAGCTCCAGTACTACTTTCAGTGATTAAACTGATTTGAAGATAAAAATATTAACCTCCCTACTTTTGTATACAAACAGCTGAAATGAAAACCTGAATGCAAATTCTTAGAGTATCCCCTTCATCACAGTAAACAGACCAATAAGATCTCTTGGGATTCCTCTCTTGAAATATTTACCTTCCCTATTTTTGAATATCAGTAACTATGTACTTATTCTTTCCATTCTCTGGTTGCATTTTTCTATGCTATATCTTCTTAAAAGGCACTTATTGCATAAGCTGGTCTAATTTTTCAGATGCTTCCTCTTGTTCAGATAAATAAGGAACTTTTAATACTAGTAAGTGGAGAAAATGTACATCTCCTTTAGTAAGCAGCTGATTTCAACTCCATGGAGGTAATTCCAATACAAAAATAAAAAAAAAAAGTCAATACAGCTTACAACTTTCCCTGCCAATTTTCACAAAAGCTTCACAGCTTCTCTCACACCTCATCAACTGTACAGAAATTACCATTATTTTCATCTTCTGTGATAGCACAGTGAATGAAATACACTGAATAGAGATGAAAATAAAACTTGGAAGGTTATTTCATTTATTCCAGCTTTTATAACTATATGTATTTTTTAATTTTAATACTGTATGTATTTTTTCCTGTTTTTAAAAAAAAAGAAAGATGAAGTAAAAACATAACCTTTCATTAAAAAAAAAAAATACTACCTTTTGCAGTCTGTTTTTAGGATGATGTACAATTAGGTTTTTAAGGATTAGAGTGAACTCATGAAAGCTGTTTTTGCACAGCATACTATTCTTAAATGAGCTGCTAACAAAAATATTTTGTATAATGTTGCATTTTTACTCTTTATTTTTCAAGCTTCAGGTTGAGATGCATTCCTCTAGCTAACACCTTAAAAACTGAGAAGGATCAAGTAGAAAATCATAAACTAAGGAGTTTGGAAGAACTTGTAGAAGAAATTACTGTTGATGAAAGTATTCTTGGAAGTCAACAATGATGACACTGAGTGTTTCACGAAAACTTCTACAAACGAAATAAACCTGAGTATCACAAAACTCAGATTATAAATTTAAGCCTTCACTGCCTGTCCCAGCAAGATGAAGTATTAACTTGTCCCTTAAATGTTTTTTATGCTGTGGAAAGAAGTGAAAGACAAAGTTTATGTTGACCTAAATGTATTATATGGAAAGAACAGTAACAATGATCTTGACACAGGATAGCACAAAAGAGCAGAGTCACAGGTTAGGGATGGGGTTTTTGGGTAACTGCAGCAGGGCTGAACAGCCCTCAAGGGCGAGGACAAGGTGCTCAAATGCTCTTCAAAGAAATAGAGAGCCTGAGTGCACTGACTGCAGAAGAAGAGGGGGAAACAGGAAAAGAAGTTTACAGAGATTTACATTTTGAACCATTACTGTGTGCATAAAATATAAAATTCCAGGCATCATTTTTGCAGCCAGAGAGGAGGCATTGCTGAATTCGAACCTCCAGCAGTTTTATGCTTTGCAGTATCCACGTGCTTAGACAAAAGTAAGCACTATTTACTTAAACCATAAGCTGACTACTGACCACACACAGACTTCTGTTAATGATTTACACATCCAGGAAAGGAAGCCCTCAGATATATGTACATCAGCAGTGTAAAGCAAATTTGCAATAAATTCTGTGGCCATGAGGTAATAAAGAAAGTATTGTCTTTCACTCTGCGACTCTAAAGAACCAAAACCCTGTACAGTCACAAAACATTTGTCTGCCTGGTCTGACCAAACCTAACTGCTTTGTAGGACAGCAAGCAGCCCTGCTCCATCACAGGATAATGTGAATCAAAGAGGTAAGAATGAGAAAAAACCACCAGCTTGTCTTGGTTATCCCAATGCCTTACTGGCTCAAACAGATCATATAAACAAACACAATTCTGAAAGCAAAACAGCAGATCAAGTTAAGGAAGCTATGGGAGAAAAGAGCAAGAAAAGATACGTAGAAGGCAGATGTAGATAAAAAAGTATATTTGACACTAAGAGCTGAGGTTGATTGTAGCCTAAAAAATTACATGAAAAAGTAATTTCAGCAGCAGGGAATTCTGTGCTGTAGATGCAAACTTTAGGCCTTCACATAGCAGAAAAGAAGATTAGCTTAAAGCACAGAACTGAAAAATGTTCTGTCTAAAATATTACATGTAGATGTAATAATTGTTGTTGTTTTTAAATTTGCAAAATATTTGCTTTAGGTTTTATGCAACCAGTATGGGATTAAGTCACAAATGCATTGACCCATTCAGTTTAATCTATTTTTTCTTAAAAGTCACTGAAGGTTATGCAGAAGAGTACTGTCAGTGCAGGAAGTCCTTCAGCTCTGAATCTAGATGTTTGCCGAACAAGTGACCATGGAATTACATAAAATACCTATGAACAAATAAAATTGATCTTTCATAATGTATTTCATTTTTATTACGATGACATTTGAAATTTCAAATTTTTTTTCAAAGCATTTTTCAAGCATTCTTCTTTGCTATAGAGAGACAGCACACAGAAAATATGAACAAAAACATGAGCAAGCTGGTAAGAGGAAAAAATAGGTTACTTTTAAATAAAGGTAGCATCATTAGAGAAAAAGTACTCAAGTCACTGGATGCCTCACCTTCCTAAAATCCTTGGAAATACCAGGATCCTGCTAACCATGGTTTTATTTAAAGATGACTAGAAAAATGGATGAAATAGGACTCACCCAATATGCATGTATTGATATATACATACATATGACATGTATGATTCTAGACATTCCAGGCCATTATTCAAAAAGTTATCATCTTCTATTCTGCTTGAATTTGCTGATACTCTTATTAATGAGACTACCAGGAAAAATATGGATCTTATCTAAAATTCTTATTAATAAGATTGCTGTGATGCAAGATCAGGGTATATAATTTTAGATGAAGATATATTTATCTATATACCAACATAGAGAGATAGGTAACTGAGCTTCAATTAAAACAGCTACTTCCTATAATAACTACTTCATCATATATAATGATGAAACAAAGAGCTTTTATTGCTTGATAAAGCATATCTCATACAGCCCCGAAGAGGAAAAGATATTAATTAGGTTTGTTTTCACTTGTCCAAAAATTTTGCCAACTTTAGATCCCAAGTATCAATTCTGTTCCACTGTGTTACAGGTTGCACGTGTGGGAGGAAAAGCTGCACCAAGGGCCAGGAACAGAGGCTCAGCAGGTGGGCACAGATTAAATCCCTCCTGCAGCTCCTGCTGTTGATGCTGTCCAGAGGGAAGGAGGTCTCTGGCTCGTGAGGCAACTGGGGCTGCCAAAGAAAGAGCTGTAGGAGACTGGTACATGAGGGGGAGATTTGTGCTTTATTATTGCTACACCTTTACATATGGTTGGGCTTGATGATGCTGGAGATATTTTCCAGCCTCAGGGATTCTGTGATTCTATGATACAGGTCTCAGTAACTGATCTGCAAATCTCAAGGACACAATAAAAAAATTACTTTGTGTCCAGAGCGCTCCTAAATAATGAACGTATTTTTTAACTGGGAAAAGAGGAGCTATATTGTTGGTATGAACTAGACATGTTTTCAGCATGCTAAATAGAGCCAGTTTTTCTAGACATTCCAGATCATTATTTAAAGTTATCTGCTTCTATTCTGCTTGATTATACTAATACCTAATAATGAGACTACCAGGAAAAATATGGATCTTATCTAAACTACTTATAATTAAGATTAGTGTGAGGCAAGATCAGGATATCTGATCTTAGATGTATATTTGAAGGCGAAAAATTTTAATTTTGATAAGGCCTGTCTTATCCACTCTCTTTACAATTAAGCTAGATATTACAACCCATGTGACAAAAGAAGCACTGGATTTGAAGTACTCTTACACAAGAGGAGCAGGTGCACCAAATGGAGCTCAGACACACTCTAATATTAAAGTGACACTGCAAGAAGCCTGAGTAGCCTGTAAGACTATGTATATAACCTGCAAAAGTGTCTGCAGCAACTATTTCTGTCAAAATCAGTGTTACCGACAACAAATAGAATAGGGAAAAAAAATACCAAAAATATGCACAGTGAACACATATATTTAATTTCTTCAGAAACTCTATTAATTACAGATTTACTACTTCCATGACATTGCCAGTGTCCACTCAATGCTGAATACCAAATTCAGTACTAAAATTTTCCATGAATCCTGAAAAAGATCTCCAGCTTTGAATAATGAAACAGAATTAATTCCAAAACAAAAGACATTGGTGCCTTCATGTTTTCCCCTGTATAGTGCAAAGCCTTGATTTGATTTATTTCTGTTTTAGCTCAATCTTTCAGCATCTGTGAATGAAAGCCCATGATTTTTCCATTGAAAGAAGGATACAGAAATTGCACTGGTGGTTGGCAACCACAGGCAATTAAGTCAACTAAACTTTGTAATTATCATGTAAAGAATCAGCAGTAATTAAATTTTTTTTCCTCAATCCCTTAAGACTACTATGTTGCAGAAAAAAAAATTCATATGTATCCTTCTTTTGTAAATTACTGCACTTTTTCAGATCATTATCTTATCCCTAACCATGGCCAGTAATAAAAATATGGCAAGCAGTCATCTAAGTTAAATATTTATTTTATCTTCTATAGCAAACCCATGGACACAGTAATCTCTTCTGTTTTGCACTGTCCATATTCAGTATATACAGACAAATCTCACTCAATTCAGCATTAGCAGAAGATACACATCTGACACCTGAGTTCTACACAGCAGTTTTCTACTTCATTAGGCAAAAGATAAAAACCCCATGAAAATCAAATTAACAGTTTCAATGAAACAGAATGCCTGAAAACCTCACACAATTAAAGAAAACCAAAATTATAGTTTGATAGAAGATCAAGGATATCCCCCTGATCTCACTGCCACTTATGACAACATTAATTGGAATGATTCCAGCATAATAAGTAGCAATACACCTTCAAACAAGAGCAAAAATGTGATGCAAGAAAATGCCTCACAAATTATGAAAGAAGCCATGTGAAAACTGCACACATAATAACACATTCAATATCATTCTTGAAAACAAAACTGTAAAGTATTTGCTAATTAGAATGGCATTTCAAGCAAGATTTTAAGCTAACGAAGTTCTTTTCAAATCATCAACCTCTTTCTCATTCTGAAGAATGGTAGCTCACAAAAGTTAATTATGGAGCAATTATTTGTGTAATGGTTTACCAAGGGAAAAACAGCTTCAATACTTTTCTTTCAAAACTGGCCACACTTTGAATAATTGCCATAGGTATCTTGAGTTTACTTGACAAATAAATGGAACAATTCATGCCAGTTCAAATTATCAGCAATTGGTTTCCACATATTGATTTAATGTTAGAGTTCCTCTTTCTTTATTTGTGCTTACAGATATTTTACATCACATCATCTGTGGTCTAGGATCAAACTGCACCTCAAATTAAATTCCATTTTTCTCTAATGGTATAGCTGTCTTCTACTGTAGTCCTGTGGGTCTGTAAACACACTATAGCCATTAGTGACAACAGGCAGTACTGCAAGTCTGCAGTACTGAGGCATCTCAGGCTTACTTTAAAATTTTCTTGGTCTACCTGCATGTTTTGCACAGCTTGTTTAGGTCAATAATTAATTTTTAAAATTTATTTAAGTTTTCACTTCTCTTTTTCTGCACAACTATAATTTTATATAGAATAGTAACATGCACTTATTCTGATATGATGAAATATTTAATAATGGCACAATGACCCAGTCTAGAAGAATACAAGCCTGGTCTGATGCACGAATAAGGACAGAGGTTGCAAAGCAAAGTCAGGCATGAAAAGGAATTATGAGAAATGGGGGGCAAACTGACCCAATCCAAGATCTGTAAACTACTTACCAACAGCCTGTTAATGAATCCCCACAATGAGCCTGAGCAAAATGAAAGTAACAAAGAACAATATCCGAAATACATAAACTCCAAAAGTAAACTTTAAACCATCAAAGAGTAAATAGCAAGATGCGGAAGATAGCAAACATAGAAAAATGGCTCAAAGTTTATCCTGGGGAAGGGAATGAGGAAAACAATAGCCTATTCCTCCAAGTGGAAAATAGCAAGTGACCACAGCATCAATATATCGCTGCTCTGAAAGATCTGAGGTGCTTATTCTGCTGTACTTCTCCCCTTTCTGCCTAAGGCAGACCTGATCATGTTATCATACTGTACACAGGAAGAGAAGGCCCATGGCAAACATCAGTGACATCTGAGTATTTCTGCTGTAGGACAGAGATACACAGGTCATCACAAAGAACTCTGGTCCTTGGGCTTTATTTAACTGCCTTTGAAGCAGTTAAATAACTTGACTACACAAGTTTTTTTTCACTGCACGTATACAGAACTGCTATATGTACATGCATGAAAAGAGGTGCAAGGGATGTTTGTAAGATTTATACATGGAGCTCAGCAAACACATTCAGTTCTGAAACTATTCAGTGTAATGCTTTGTCGTGGGCACAGTCTTCTACTGGAATTGCTTATATAGTCAATTATCTGTCTCAGCATTCATTTCTAATAGTCTTCATAATGTGCAAGCCACCCTTTAGAAACAAGACATTTGCTGGTCTGGACTACTGACTAATGCATAGTTTAGTGTGATGTTGCTACAGCAACTAAAAAGATGAAATTACATGTCATATATCATTTACACGTTATTTAGAACATACAGCTTTCTAAAAGCCATTAACCAGACAGAGGCGCTGTGATGGAGAAATTTGAAGCAGTTAAATAACGACTACACAGGTTTTTTTTCACTGCATGTATACAGAACTGCTATATGTACATGCATGAAAAGAGATGCAAGGGATGTTTGTAAGATTCATACATGGAGCTCAGCAAACACATTCAGTTCTGAAACTATTCAGTGTAATGCTTTGTCGTGGGCACAGTCTTCTACTGGAATTGCTTATATAGTCAATTATCTGTCTCAGCATTCATTTCTAATAGTCTTCATAATGTGCAAGCCACCCTTTAGAAACAAGACATTTGCTGGTCTGGACTACTGACTAATGCATAGTTTAGTGTGATGTTGCTACAGCAACTAAAAAGATGAAATTACATGTCATATATCATTTACACGTTATTTAGAACATACAGCTTTCTAAAAGCCATTAACCAGACAGAGGCGCTGTGATGGAGAAGACAAGGATATTTTAAAGCACTCTAAAATATTTTCCACGGTTCTGAAGGAGCAGGAAAGTAAACGAAAGTAATAAACAGCATAAATAAGAGTGAAGGATTTTAAAATAAGAGAGCGTTCACCTTTAACACAATACCAGCATTTCTCAGGGTCCATTTGCCTGAAAAACATATTTCTAGATCATGGACAAACACTAGACTTTCTACTTCAGTACTAAGTAAGTGTTTGTGGACCACATCATAGTGTGAAGATATTTTTGCAAATCATGTGTTGCATGTAAGAAAACAACTACTCTGTGAATGAAAACTTGAGAGAGTTTCAAAATGGGGGCTCGGTCTTCCTCCAGTGGAACTCCTTAGCAAACACATAAGTATTCATCAAAGTAGTCTTGGTCCTCCAAGACAAGCTAATTACGTCTCATCTTCCCTGCAGAGACACAAACTAATATGAAAATGAAACCAGTATGTGTTTGTGTGGAGATAGTGGTGGTGATGGATAAATTTAGCAGACAAATTGGGACAATTCAAACTGGCAAATTTAATGATTTAGTGAAGCTATTTATGCATTGAGTTTGAAAGTGATCTCAAAAACATGCAGTTTATAATGTCACTGTGAATAGAAAGTACACATGATTGGGTTAAAATTTTAGATTCACCAAATGGGTGCACATTTTGGATACAAAAGTGAACAAAACATCTGGGAATGAATCTGGGGATATTTTCCAGACCACAGCAGGAAGATTAATGAACTAAGCCTGTCAGGCTAAAATGGAAGCTTACTGAGGGACTGGATAAGGTTTTGATTTAAGAAAAAAGGAGAAAAAAGAAAAGCAGTAAAACAATCTATAGAGTGGATAGGCCTGCTGCTCATTGTCAAAAAGAGTGTAATTCTTTGCTTATGTATAAACACTACAGAGTTTCATAATTATGTAAAAAAGGGAACATTTTGTACTGCCAACAAGAGAAGAAATTCTGTAATGGGAGGATTCCCAGTCTTTTTCTGCATTTGAAGTACCAGAGGGTTTCTGGCACTCATATTTAGAAGAGAGACAAGCTTCTGCACGTTCAGTGCAGTCTCTAAGAGCACCAATCAGTATATCCTCTTGAGTGCCCAATGCTTACTATACTTTCTACAGCATCATCCTCCTGCACAGTGCTGCAACATGTCATTTCGGGGCTGGAGACAAAGACAACACAAATCCAGCTGGATTACAACCTGCCTTATTTTATTTAAGACATCTGCACAGATAGGTTCAGGTTTTGAAAATGCTACCTTCTATGTGGACATCAGCACCTACAGTCCATATATGGACTAGGTAAAAGTGCAAAACTAAGGTAAAGACACTATGAGTGTAACAAATGTCAGTACACGACAACTGGAAGAGGAATGGAGAGAAAGAGCTCTATTTAATGTCCTAGAGCCTATAACATGCATGAATTCATCACTGTAATGTGATGGAGAAGAATAGAAGAAGGTCTGTAAATATGTTCCCAGGAGGCAGAGGCAAAGCTTCTATTCACTCAGCTCCTGGTATCCTTTCACTGTGTTTCAAATAGATCTTCCACAGATATAACTCACCTAGATTTGTAATTCAAAAACAGCAAGGTACAATTACCAGCTAAATTCATCCAGCTGGGACACTCCTTCCTCCTTCTGGTAAAGCATATTAACACCACTGCGCTTACAGGCTCCTACCCATCCTTTGCCTCACACACAAAAAAACCCCCTTACCTCTGGAACGATCAGTCTTACAAACTTTAGCCAACCATGAAAAGAAGCAGAGCTGCAGGGAGCCTGTTTCATTATCACCTAATATGAAGGACGAAGATTCAAGACAGTGAGATAGATTACAGCTCTGGAAGGAAGGCACGCTTAAGGATGCCAGAAAGGATGGGGCACCCTCCTGAGTCAGTGGTTTCTGAGCACCTGATCAGTGCTAGCACCATGCCTAGTCATGCTCTTACAGTAAAATCTCAACTGCAAGTCTTCCTGAATGTGTTTTGAGTCACTATGGAAAAACACGTGTTCTAGCAAGCAGACACAGGCAAGGCTGTCAGAGATGCTCTGGCCAAGTGAAGGATGTTGGTTAGAACAACAAGGACTGGCAGCTTTGCCCCATGCTTTCTCCAAAGATTTGTTTCAGATGGAGGCCAAGGACCCTGTCATATCATGCCATCTTTTCTTGTAAGGCATTCCATGCTGCAAGCATAAACTCTTCACTCAAACACTACTATCATCACACTGCCTGGGAAAGGGAGTCCTGGCTTTGAGACAATGCATCACGAGCTGCATTAAAGGCAGGCCAGCAGGATTCTATGGAAGACAGGGCAGCACCAATTGTTTGTGCTAGGAAGAGCAGAGGAAGATGCAGAGCATTAGGACTGGATTACACAGTGTAAGGACTGAAAAGGGGAAATACGGATGTCATTGGGTCTCTAATGACTTGCCAGCTATTATAGAAGCCGCTCATTTGATCTTGCAGTAAAAAAACCCCATTAATAGGAAAAGTCTGGGCAGCAATGAAAAAGGGGGAAAAGATTTAAAAAAAAAAAAAAAAAGCCCTGCTGCCACGCGCTATTGGAGTAAAATCTTGTTCAGATACAGCCAAATGTCCTGTGTGCCCCATTAGACTGCATCTTAAGCAGAGAATGTTCTTTCACACAGAAATGAAGGCCTTTTACTAAAGGCCTTTTGCTAATCATAAAAAGACTAAAATCAAACCAATGAAAAAGCCTTTTTAAAAAATGAGATGGGGAATCTTGGTCGGTTGCCAAACAACCAGACATCCACTCTTATGCTCCTCTTCAACAAGACAGGAGGCAATATTAAAAAACTGCTAAGTTGAGAAAAAGAGAGGGAAATCACCCACCAATTACCATCTCAAGCAACATAGATAAAAGATGGGTACATTAATTTAATTTAATATAATTTAATTTAATTTATTGCCAATTTAATACATTTGGATAATGAGAAGAGACAATGAAAAAATTAAAATACTACCTTCTTCCTCGTATCTTTTTTCCCAGCCTCAACTTCACTCCTTCATTTGTGGAGTCCCTTACTCCCCACCAGTAAGTTGGACCAGGGGGTTTGTGGTCAATATGCACTAGTTCATCTCTGTTATTCCTTCCTTCCTGTGCTGTTGCCATGTACAGTTCTCCTGTGCCAGCACAGGTCCTTTCCTAGGTCTGCAGTCCCTCAAGGATTGCTCCAGCATGGTTCAGTCAGGAAAAGCCAACTGTGCCAGCACAGGTTTCTTCTCTGGCCTGCTGTGTGGGTATGTGCCCCAACATGGTCTCTCCCACGGGATGCAAAAGAACACCTGCTCTGATGCCCAGAGCGCCTCCTCCCTTCTCACATGCTGGTGCTCACACTGCTGTTTCCTCACTTTTTTTTCCATTACTCCTCACGCTGCCATGCAATGTTTTACCCTCTCTTAAGTAAGCTTTCACAGAGGTGCCCCCAGCTTGGCTGATGAGCTCAGTGCTGTCCTTCGGTGGGTCCGCGGTGGAGCCAGGTATGTTTGGCACAGGGAAGTCCCACACCTTTTCTCACAGAGGCCACCCCTGATGCTGACACTTTGACATCTACATTCAGTATGTCCTCTGGCTTTTGAGATTTGAAGGCAGTAAAGCCTGTTCTGGCTGTCTGGCTCTATCTCTTTTCTGTCTGTAGCTATGAAAACATAGGTAGGAGGAGGAAGATGAAAAAAACTTACAAGGGGTGAAGAGAGCAGATTTAGAGTCTCAAGACCAGGTAAAAGACAAAGCAAGGACAGTTATGGTGCTGCAAAACTCAAGCATGATCTTTTCCTCATAGATTACTGCTCTGTAACCAAACTTAATCTTAGGCTTGGCAACAGCTTACATGTGGGCCAGGACACACCAACAGCCAGGACACACTGCACTTTACTGTGCTTTCACAGACTGCAAAGCATTCAGCTGATTTCCAGCATTTTATCCAGGCTTGTATCAAGTAGATTTTATGAGTAGGCCTTAAATGACCTGACAGTGCAACCAGGTAACTGGTAACAAGATGTCATCAGAATATGGAGTCATTCCATATGAAAGCAGAGATCAGCACAGGCAGCAGGAATCAAGGTCAGAACATTCATTTCTTGACTGTAAACCTCTGCATGGGAATAAGATAGCATCACAGCCTACGGGAAGACTCCAGTCCTGAGTCTTGAAATATGAAATATGTAAATCTCACTGCTTCATGGAGTATATAACAAAGTTGGAGTACATAACTAACTGTTCTGAGTAGCTTGTAAGTTACCAGAGTATGATGCAATGCTGTCAGGACTTCTCCAGAGAACAGCTACATTTAACAAAATGTCTGGGTCAGCTGGTAATGTTGGAGAAAAGAGTGATATTAGGACAGTAATGATCACAGAAATGTAGAGTTAGTGGATGAAGCTGAGCATGATTGCCACAGGAGAAGCTACATGATTAGAGCTTGCCAATGAGTACCTTGTGGTCAAATGATACCGACTGACCTCTGGGTTAGGAGGAACACCCAGAAACATCTCTAAAAGGGCAGAATAATTCAGAATGCATGAAATAAGGCCCAGAAGGACCTTTCACCTTCCCAAATTAATACTCCATTACTAATACTCCAACACCTGAAAAATTATATGTATGGTCTATCTGCAGATGCTATTAAGTTCACAAAACCAGTGTGCTTAAGTATAGAAGGAGACTGAATTCAAGGAAATAGTCTTTCCTTGAATTAAGTCTTTCCATGGCTTCAGCTTTCCCTTTTAAGCACTGGCACAGCATCTCCATGCTCTGAAAGCAATGGTTCTTGCTTTCATTTTGCCTTTTTAATTGCCTCATCCTAAAAAGTCCATTTACACATTTCTCTAAGCCCCATCATTCCCTGACAGCAAGCCTCAACTTCCCTCAATAACTCTTCAGGACCTGAGACTGTTCCAATGAGAACACCACCTGACAAGTACACCCTTCCCTGTCCTTAATCCAAAAAATGTTTTTTCCATTAGTGCTCTTTTTTTCTTATTTAATTCCAAGACTTGACTACACAAGTGTGTCATTCTGGCAGAATCTTTGAAGTGCATTGTTACAGAGAAAGCACAACCCTCAAATGCTTTGTTGAAAGATGTTAAGACACTTGATTGTCTTCAGATTTGTTCTTCTCACAGGGCCTTTAAAGCTTCATGAATGCACACAGAAAATTCACAAAATCCTATCTGTCATAATTGCACTTCACAGACATAAGCATAAGAAGTCTCCATAAAGTCATTACATTCTTCTCAGATCATTGCTCACCAGTCCCCTATGCATTGCCTTCTTTTCCTGACCCAATAAAATTTCAAACTGGAACAACTCATACTTACACACAGAAAAGAGGAACAGCTGCAGATGTTGTTGCTGCTCATACATTATCCTGTTCCAACCCTCTGCCATGGGCAGTGACACTTTCCACCAGACCAGGTTACTCAAAGCCCCTGACCTTGAACACTGGCACAGATGGGGCATCCACAGCTTCTCTGGGCAACCTGTGCCAGGGTTTCATAGACCTCACAGTGCAATCTAAAGCAACCCTTTCCATCTGTAATATAAAGCAACCCTCTCTCAGCTTGAAGCCATTCTTCCTTATCGTGTCACTACAAACCCTTGTGAAAAGTCCCTCTCCAGTCTTCTTACAGCCCCTTTATGTACTGTGAGGCACTGTAAGGTTCACTCCAGAGCCTTCTTTTCTCCCAGTTGAAAACTCCAACTTTTTCAGCCTGTCTTCATGAGAATGGTTCTCCATCCCCCAAAACATCTTGTCTCTCTCCCCTGGGCTCCCTGCAGCAGGTCCCTGTCCCTCCTGTGCTGGAGCCCAGCTCTGGATGCAGTGCTCCAGGTGGGTCTCAGCAGAGCAGAGCAGAGGGGCAGAATCCCCTCCCTGCCCTGCTGCCCACGGGGCTCTGGATGCAGCCCAGGACACGTTTGGCTCTCTGGGCTGGCAGTGCCATGGCCGGGGCATGTGCAGCCTCTCAGCCACAGCACCCCCAAGCCCTTCTGGGCAGGGCTGCTCTGGGGCTGTTCATGCCCAGCCTGTGTTTGTGCATGGCATTTCCCCAACCAGGAGTCGGAACCTGGCACTTGGCCTTGTCCTGCACCTGGATTGGCGCATTGGTTCATGAGGTTCCCACAGGCCAATTTCTCCAGCCTGTCCAGTCCCTCTGGATGGCTCCCTTCCCTCCAGAGGACCACACCACACAGCTCGGTGTCATCAGTGAACTTGCTGAGGGTGCCCTCCATCCCCCTGTCCCTATCACCAACCAAGATGTTGAACAATGCTAGTCCCAACACTGACCCCTGAGGGACACCACTTGTCATTGGGCTCCATTTGGATACTGAGCAGTTGATCCTGCCAGTTCCTTATCCACTGAATGATCCATCCACCAAATCCATGTTCTGAGACAAGGACATTGTGGGGAACAGCATCAAATGTTTTCCACAGCTCCAGGCAGAAGCTGTTGTGCCAGTCACTTTTCCCTTATCCACCAGCATCATAAACCCATGTAGAAGGGCACCACATTAGTCAGGTGTGATTTGCCCTTACTGAAGCCTTGCTGGCTGTCACAAATCTCCTCTGTATTTTCCATGTACTTCAGCACAACTTCCACAAGAATCAGCTCCATGATCTTGCCGGATCTGAGGTGAGACTGGCCAGCCTGTATTTTCCAGGCTCCTCCCTTTCCCCGCCCCAGACCACTGGGTTATGTTTTTCTTTTTTTACAGGCAGTAGGAACGTTACTGAACTGCTACGACTTCCCAAATATGATGGCTATTGGCTTAGGCACTTCGTCTGCCAGTTCCCTTAGGATCCACACACACATATCATCAGGCCCCATGGACCTGGTTACCTTCAGGTTCCTTAGATGTCCTCAAACCTGACCCTCTATGGCAGATGTTTCTTCATTCTACTTGTCCCTGCCTTTGCCTTTTGCATCCTGGAACACTTACTCATGACTCAGGCAAAGAAAGGTGCTGAGTACCATGATAATATCATGTCAAATCTGATTGTCAATTTAGAGGAACAATTTAGAGGCAGCAGTCAACAGGTATTTTGAATTGGTTTAGAAAGGATATTTAAATATTATGAAAGATGCTTTGATGCTCATTGACAAAAGCAAAATCAAAGACTTTGTACTTCAAAATGAGGAGTTACTTCACCACTGTAGAATGGGGTGAGTTGAGTTAGACAATGAGAGATGATGATCAAACCCCTTTGGATTCTTATTTATATGAGGGAGAAGAGGAACAAAGAGAAAATTGCAGAAAACCACTCAGAGGTTAGTATACCTCTAATTAGAGGTATTCCTGTGGAAGTGGAGGCAGACATCCTCACCACATTCAGGAGGTCTTCTAAATTTGTCTTCCAGGAATCTTACAAAATCCAGAACAGAAAAAACTATCTTTGCCCATATATTCAACTCTCATGCATAGGGACAGTGAATTTGAAGAAGCAAGTATATTTTCATCCTCAGAAACATTAAAAAAAAGTGGGTCTGTTTTAAATTTAATTTAAAATGTCAGGTAGACTTGAAGCAGCCACTACCAATCTAGTCTCACTGCTCCACAATTAGCAGTTGACATAATCTTAAACTGGATCTGAGTGAGAAGGGAATTCTTTTGAACTACACACATTTACATATTACTTAATAAGTAAGATTTAATATGAGAAGCATAGTTTATAAACTTTAAAAAATTATATAACCTCCAAAATATGTCTTCCTTAGAGATATATTTTGATTTTATTCCTGTGTAGCAGAAAAATTAGGTGTTTTCTAATTGTAGCAAAAAAGGATTTATCAACCTATACATGTAGACTGAAAAGAATGACTCAAGTACGACTTTTTTTTCTCCCATCCCTATCTAACCTTGGCTGACGTGCAGGATACTGGAACAGAACGTTGTTCTGGAATCAATCGTACTGACTCAGGATGGCAGGCAGCATAAAGGAAGAATTACATCAGGGATATTCTCTAAGACTAGGTCAAGACTGCTGATGGAGAGCAGCATAATTATTTACTAAGTAACAACAGTGGGATTTTAAAACCTTGCCCTTTTTTAATGTGGACCAAATACAGTTCTGATACGTTAAAGCAGAACAAATATTAGAAAATCTTCTGTAAAAATTAGTCAACAGAGAGCTCTGATCACCCAAAGACATTTCTAAAAACCAAGTATATTATTTCAATTTACGTAAGAGAATAATCCCACTATGTTATGATGACAAGTACATTCTTTTGAAAGGCCAGGACATTTTAAATGTAAGCTGGTGTTAGACCACGTTTTTCTTTAAATATCATTATGAATTATTCATCACTCATTAACCATGTCATAGTCATGTATATGCCAACTGAGTGAAAGACAGAACCAGAATTTTTCAAACCCATGTGTTTGTGAGAGACTGAAACAGTTAATGGCTTAAACATTGCTAAAATCATTGAAGGACTCGCTCACTATTGCAGACTGCAAAGAAGAAGCTGTTCATCTGCCATCACTGAAGGCCACCCTTCCCCAAATACATCTATTAATTGGAATTTGGACTTGAGATAAGATAAAGGGGGTATACTATTGTCCAATCAGCTCAGACCTGAGGAGAAGAATGTGTCCAGAATGATACTGGAAGAGAGATGGGATTCTGATAGCTGCTGATGTGCAAAGTAACCACACGATGCAGAGGACAGCACAGCCCATCTCAGAATACAGCTGGATGTTGAATGAGACACAGAAATGCAAACCCCTGAGGTGAGCCCTGTCTCTTTTTCCTTACTCAAGGGAATTCACTGTGATAACTCTCCTGCCAGGAAATGCCCAAGACTGCAGCCTGAAGGTATTAATCTCAGCTGATGGGCCATGATGGACTCAACTGCACTGACATCACAGGCGCTGTAACATCTTAGAAGGTGTCAAAAACACCCAGAATATCCCCATGATCCACAACATTACATCACTCAGTGTGAAACTCCTCACCCCAGAGGAGGTACTTGAGCATTCTCGCCTGAACTTAAACTGATACAACCCCAGTAGATTTTGTGTTCTGTGGATTTTTCTTGAGATTACTCCCACCACCCAACAAATACAGTCTGTAATCATCACTTTGACAAGGCTGTGACCAGCAGATATGGAAACTCTAACAACCAAGACTCATTGTGAGGCCTTCAAGTGGTGAGATCTTCTACTCCTATCCTTTCATTTTCTTTCTTTTCCATATAGGTTTCTTAAGTGATATTTTTATGCTTTTATGTTATCATATAGGTAATAATAATCAAAAGGCTACATCCCAACTTTTGCTTTTGCAACCAAATTGTTCTGAAATAAACCCTACATGTATAAATTTGCAAATACCAATCATTCACTCTGCCCCAAGGGATGTATTATTAACAAGTACCTGGGTTACTCTCCTTTGTGGAGCTGGGCCATAACAGTTTTCTTTTGTTTTATACATGTGGGTTTTTTTAAAGGCATTATGAATCTGAAGGAGAACCACAGCCCCTTATGAACTCCCGTAAATACTGTGATGTCTGTTTATGGCTGGTTAACGAATATGTGAAAGGGAGATCATGGATCCTATGGTCCAGCCTTCCCACTCTTGTCTGATACAAAGCAGAGAGCAAGGCTGCCTACTGTGAATGCACAGCTATGGGAACTTTCTGTTAACTGTGTGTGGAAGGAGCTACCATAAAAGATGCTGTGGGTAAATCCAACTGTAGGTGACTGTTTTTCTCCAAACACGCCATCCTTTTGTTTCTGTAGAAAGCAAACATTGGTTAGAGTTACTGAGCTATTTGCTTCTCTACATTATGAAGAATAGAAAAAATCAGTTACCAGAGGATAAAATGTACTGAAAACTCTGTCCCCTGACCCATCAAAACTTCTCTTACTACACTGAGCTCTACAGCTCTAGCTCTGAGGTAATACATGTTCTTTGAAAGCTTCCAGACTTCTGAGCACTCCCCTTCTACCTTCCCTCTAGCTGCAGTGTTGGGTGCCTGAGCACAGGCTCAGCTTCAGTAATGGGGTAAGGGCCTAGCTTTGAAAACAGCCTTTCCAGAAAGGCCTGCTAAGAAGTGTCCAGGGGTGGGCTCCCCCATTTCTCTCTGCGATGGCTTAGAAACTGAGGCCTCATTCTGACCCCACCTGGGTTGTGCTGCAGCCATGCCTGTGCTGGACCAGGTGCCCCCACTAGTCTGGATCCTGACCCTTCAGCCAGAGCTCTTGGATTAATCCCTGACATGCCTCATTTCTACGGATTGTCCGTCTGTCTGGACTCATGGCTGAAACTGGTTACCGTCACTAGGCTTATTTGGGCACTGTGGGCTGTGCCCTGGCACAAATTATGAACATACATATCTCTGGCACCACGACAAACTTTTGTATCCATCTAGTTCCTTGCTGGGCAACATATTTTGTGTTTGAGACCATGTGGAAGAGTGGATCAATGCTTTTATGTTATCATATTACTTATTTTATGATACGTATGTTATTAAGTGGAAGGTTTCATTTCCCTCACATGCCTTGCTCCTGGACATCCGTTCCCACTTCTCCATGTGCCAGCTGAGATCCACATTGACAAACTACCTTGGCAAAGGCCTTCTATCAGGCTAACAAGTTAAATCAGCTTGAAAAGTGGTACAGCGAGCACCAAAGAAGGTGCAAAAGTGGTAGTGCTCACAGGTAGGTAGGAATAAAGAAGTGGAGGGAGAAGTGGGTGAATAGGACCTCCACTTTTACAGAAGCATTTGCTAGTTACACTCAGTCACAGTGTCAAACTCAGCCAGTTATATGACTGATCACTGTAAATTCAAACTGTGTGTTTCTCTCAGGGTTTACAAATGGAGACAGCTGAGAATACAGAAAAAGCAGCTCAGCTTCTTGACTAGAATACATAAACGTATTTGTTCTCACCAGGCTGCCTATTTAAATAAGCCACTAGCTTTGGTAATTCAGTAAAGCAAAAGAGTCTACACAGAGAAAGGGAAAACAAACAGATTAATTCTCTATTTCCCATCAGAAGGTTATTTCCAGCTACAGTCTAGGAAGCAGACCCTCACTGCGCATAGAGAGGTTACTCTGGAAAATAAACAATCCAACAGTTATTGTTCCCTCCTCTTCTCCTTTGCCTTAGTTTTACTTCCAAGCAGACAATATGGTATAGAATATCTCCTTGGTTAGCTTGGTTCAGCTGTCTGTGTCCCCTCCCAAGCTCTTTGCTGTGCCCAGAGTACTGGGAATGTTGGAGATGCAGCCTAGATGCTGTGCGAGGCTGCCTGGAGGTAGCCAAAACACTGCCTGGTGGTAGCCAAAACACTGCTGTGGCACCAGCACCTTTCCAGCTATCAATACAGCACTCTGAGGGCTGCTGTGGGGAAAGTCGCCCAACCCAACCCTTCCTGAACTTGCATATGCCAAAAATTGTCAAACAGCACTCTGCAGAAGCCAGACAAGCTACCTGTCCCACTAAACTATAGGATATTGCTATGTTGGATGATTAATGCTTATACAGTTTTCCTTTTCCAGCTACAGTCTAGGAAGCAGACCCTCACTGCGCATAGAGAGGTTACTCTGGAAAATAAACAATCCAACAGTTATTGTTCCCTCCTCTTCTCCTTTGCCTTAGTTTTACTTCCAAGCAGACAATATGGTATAGAATATCTCCTTGGTTAGCTTGGTTCAGCTGTCTGTGTCCCCTCCCAAGCTATTTGCTGTGCCCACAGTACTGGGAATGTTGGAGATGCAGCCTCGATGCTGTGTGAGGCTGCCTGGTGGTAGCCGAAACACTGCTGTGGCACCAGCACCTTTCCAGCTATCAATACAGCACTCTGAGGGCTGCTGTGGGGAAAGTCGCCCAACCCAACCCTTCCTGAACTTGCATATGCCAAAAAAATGTCAAACAGCACTCTGCAGAAGCCAGGCAAGCTACCTGTCCCACTAAACTATAGGATATTGCTATGTTGGATGATTAATGCTTATACAGTTTTCCTTATTGGAAAAGACTATTACACAAGGGATCCAAGAGGGGTAAGTGTGCAAACCCCAGAAGTGTTTATGTAATCACTACTCCCCACTGAGTGCACACTGCAAATTACCACAGTTTTGGACATAGTCAGGAATGTTATGGGATATCCCATTAAAAAAAATGGGGTAAGAAACTAAACATGAAAAGCCTGTACAGATCTGGGCTATAGAAACATATATAACATTTCTTCTTCATAACCTTCTATTTATTTTGGCAGTTAGGCGCATTCTCTAAGCAAAGCTCCCAAAACATTTAGCAGAGGTTAACACATGGAAGAAAAGCAATAGCACATAAAAAGGAAAGTGGAAGTTCAAGGCAATTTCTCCACTTATCAGTGTGGTAACCTGTGCTGACCTGAGCAAGACGCTGACAAAAGAGGGCTTTAGAAATTTAGTAACACTTATCAGTAAGATACGTGATAGTAACTATGAAGAGACATTTGAAAGGTGTGATTATACCCGTGTGCCTTTCCCCTTTCCTCACTTTTTATCCCAAGGACTTACCCCTCACTTGCACACGTTGGTAAATGCAGTCAAGAAAGCATCAGGAACACTGGCCAGACCTGTCCTGCAGGTGTTGCCCAGCCACTGTAGCAGCAGGCAGTGCTTGAGGGCAACACAGCTGCCATAAAGGATTTTCTTCCCACAACAGGCAGCACTCTAGCTTCAAAAAGCCATAGTTCACCCTTTCATATTCTTCCCTGATATGTCAAAGGCTCTAAAGTGAGAAAATCTAATACTCCTGCATACAGGAATCAGCTCTGACCACTGCCTAGACCTGCAATGAAAGTATGTGCGAAGGCAACCAAAATAATAGCTGAACCACACAATTCCAAAGAGCTGACACTGGTATCACAGTTTAGTCTTCAAAAAAATTTTTTTTAGTTAAGGCAGATCTGTAATACCTGTGATTTGTCGTCCACAGACTACTTTATGGATTCAACTTCAGAGACAACAATTGGGAGCAGTTGCTGGACAAACCACCTGAATCAGCCAAACCACCTGCTATTATGAATCATCATACTGCATAAGCCTCTTAATTAGCTACTCAAGATTATTTTTAAAGTAGATACTTCTTTGGGTCTGACTCTGTTGTTATTGGAAAGTGATCTAATCTCTAATTGCCTTAAGGAAGTATTCCAATTTCTTCCTAAAATTTAATCTCTGTTTTACATCTGCTTGTTTATGATTCCGATCAGAATATTAAATTTTCATTTCTTCTCTCTCCTTATTGTTACAGCTTCCACCTGGAATTGTTTCTGCACTCTACAATGTGTTATGGAGAGATACAATACCCACTTAACAGATGGCAGACAATTGGATGGATGGAGCTTTGATTTCCCTGTCCACGGTAGAGAGAATTGGAGTTTGGTGATCTTAAAAGGTCCTTTCCAACACCGACCATTCTATGATTTTATTACTACTTGTATTTTTTTGCTAGGCTAAAATGATTATTTTTGTGATATGTTCTTTAAGAAAAGCTAACAGAATAGTACGAATAGAAACTTTCTTTGCACCTGATCAAATTTTAATCCATGTTCCTTGAATGAGAACAAGTAGAACTTCACAAATTACTTTGACGTCTTCACTAGAACTTCAAATAACATCATTAACACTCCTCTAATTCCACTAGAAGTAATTCAGCTACATCAGGCCAACACTCTTAGACTTGTGCTTGTCAAAGTAATTTGTCTGTGTTTCCAACTAATGAGCTGCTGGCTGAAACAGTAATTTTTGTTATTAGTCCAATCTCAGTCATTGATTTAAACAAGTATTGAAGATTCAGATCCAACACTCATCCTCAGGAATTTCAGAGCTAACCCTCTCCTACACAAGAACTTTCCTTTCATTGCCAGTGTTATTATGTACTGAGGTACTCTCCTAAAAATTATTTTCTAAATCTCACTTCTCAATTTTGTAGTTTCCAAACTGTAAAAAAAAGGTGTTTTACTGAAGGTGGATAAGATTTACAGCACTTGAATATAGACAGGTATCAGTCAATCTAGCTCAAATAGCTTCAACATTTCATTCTGCTCAGAGCTGTTCTGAAGTTTCCCACATATTCTAAATTAGTCTAGCCAGCACAAAGCTGTCTGCATAATTTTCTTCCAACATCTCCTTTAATAAAGATTCTATATACACAACATTCTTCAGTCATCTTATAATATCTGGTAACACATTTTATCACTACATGCTGTGTCTTCTTATACCCCTTCCACATAATTACGTGATGGAGATCCCCCATTACCCAACATTAGTAGGTGACCTGGGAGCTCACCAAATCATCTGTGGAAAGAACTCTTGTGCAAAAACCTTGAAAAACACAAACATCTACTGAAATCTGCATTTATAAAATGAAAAACAATGCTGAAACCCAACGCAGTGTGTTGCTGTGTGTTAGCTGTTTGCGTCACTGTTCTAAGATCTGTAGGCAGTATATTTTGCATTAGCAGGCTGGATTTCTGTCACTGTAGCTAAAACAAAACCACTCTTGGTTTTGTGGTTCTCATATCTGGTATTGTCTTACAAAAGCTGATTTTAGCCCAGATGTTTATCAATTCAGCTCTGTCAAAAATCTTCTGCAATTTTAAAAACAAATGTTTAGTGGTTTTTTTTGGTTTTTTTTGGTTTTTTTTTTTTTAAACTGATATATCTGATTTCTCAAGTTATATACTCAGGTTTGTTTCTTTTGAACAAGGAACAAAATTCTCACAAAACCCATGAAGTTACACACATTTACATCAAAATGAAAATAGCAAGCAAACACACACTGCTTTTTTGAGAACAGATTATTGTAAAAAAATAGCTTTTTTTTTCTGGTGATACTAGTTTATAAAGAAATACAAAGTTTTCAGATGGCCTTTCAGGCTTTGCTTGTTGAACTTCATTACAGAAATCTGAGGAACATACTTAAAAAGAAACTGCCTACATACATAGATTTAGTACTGTGTTTATGTGACAGAAAAAAGACCAAACAATAAAACAGCAAAATAACATACCCAGTTCAAAGCCACAGGGAGCTTTACTACACTGAATAAAATTTAGTTGCAAATAATTTTTAAGTGGATATGATCCTAAATCTGCTTCTTAACAAAGTCTGAAGTGCTTTTGCATGAGTTTCTACTGAAGTATTTCCTTTCAACTCTGTTCTTCTTTTCATTAAACATAAAAGAGAGTGGACACCTATTAACGCCTAGTTGTTTATTCCGATAATTAAATAATGTACCTGCCTCACAGTTTAACTTCAAACACTGGAAAACAATTTTCTTGGGATAATGCTGCATTTAAAACTCTGTTCTAAGATTACATAAATTTTTGGTAATAGCACAATACAGAAATATTTTGTAACTCTAGGTTAATATGAATTTTATGTCAGCAGCAGTTAGCCCACAGCTTAAGCTTCTGATGGGGTACTCACAGTAGGGCTCTATCCATCAGCTCCACATACCCTAATTCTCATTATGTAAGCAAATCCCAAGTATTGGCAGTCACAGAGTTGAAGGACAAAAGGAAAAAATCAGAACATGCAGTACCATTTGCATATTTGAGGCTAATACATTTCATGCACTTAATCAAGTAACTCAAGATAATCTGTTTTATCCAGAGAAAGGACAGAAGTAACTGATTTTACCACGATCTGTTCTCAGGCAGTCTCCACTGATTTCAGAAACCTTCTTTGACTCCAAATCTCCTGGAAGAAGTGCAGTGTTGTGGCTTTGCCCCTGTAAATCAGCACAAAGAATATGCCATGTCAGTGGTCTGCCTGTGCCCTGCTTCTCCCTATGGATGCCTACCAGATAGTCCTTGTCATCATCCCTGATAACTCATTTGGGGGAGAATCATCATCTGCACTGAAAGGGTGTTGCTATCCTGGAAGCTGCTCGTTGTCTCAGCAGTTCTGAGTCAGTGATAGTCTCCTCTCTGTAAACATTACTTTCATTACTCACCACTTGCTACCTACTGGTTTCTACCTAACCAGGCTTTATGTACAAAGAACTCTAAGCCATGGTGTGACCCAAACTACCACATATGATTACATCCTTCCCACCTTCATTTACCTTCATGATAATTCTTGGCCTGTGTGATTTTGTTTTCTCTTTCATCTTCAACATTTAACCAGACAGAAGCAAATGCAGTCGGTACTGCTCTCTCCAGAGATCTTTTGAGAACACCTCTAAGAAACCTTACAGTCTTTCGAGATTTAGTGTGTATTTTTCTGAACTTAACATCATTAATGTAACTCAAAACTTCAAGAACTGTTAAAATAGATAATGCTTTGGGATTTAAAGTGGCCCCTATAGCTTAAGAAGAGCTTTAGTATTCTTTTCCAACCTGGATTTGTTATGGCTTAACAAAATCAAACTAAGAAACAACTGTTGCAATCTAAATTTCAGCTATTCTGCATTAGATCCTTTAACCGATTCTGATCCAGCAAAGCCTGATGCTGCCAAGAAAAAAAAAAAAGGCTTGTCTGTGTTCTTACACTGATCTCAAAAGAACTACACCTACATCTAATGTTTCTGCCTGCCAGATCATGTCCAGTTTTTGTGGGAGCTGAGAGGATTAGAGAATGCAATACAGAAACAACAATGTATATTTGAAACCACTTAAGGACATGGACAAGATGAAACTTTACTAGTGCTAAGCCCTCTTAAAAGCTTGTGAAGAGCCATTTTTTTCTTCTAAATAAGTTCTAAATATACTTAAATTAAGAAGCAAATCAGTTATTTCTCATAAAAATATCAAGTGGAAAATTTTAAGAACACCTAAAAATCTTCAGGATAGAAATCTTGAAACTTTTATTTTTCACTATAAATAGAACAAGATCAGCCCTCAGAGCTAGCGTGTAAGATTCATCATGATCTATCTTTTTTCCAAAGAGCAATGCAGTTGTTTAAATATGCATTCTTCTCATCATTTATTTTTGAATTCTGGTCAGTTGTAAAAGTGTCAGTGTATTTTTAAGCTTCAGAGATTTAGGATTATAGAAGTGAATAGTTTTCTAGCAGAAAGCATACTTGTAAATCAGTATTATTTCAGAACATCTCCAGGGGATCTCTATCTTCAGCTTTGACTGGACTTTTGAACAAACTGCACTTTCTCTGCACCTGCAGTCTTCATCTTTTGCTTTCATAGTGGTTTGCTGTATCATGTACCTTGCCTGTGGCTTTCTTCAACTACACAAAGACACAGCCTCTGCTTGACTGTAAAATCAACACAGAGAAACACAGTCTACGTATTTTAAACTCTGCCTTCTATTTTAGGCAACACAGAAGAGAGCTTCAGTGCAAGTCATGCCACTTGATTTCAGTTGATGCAGTACAGGGTAAGATATCTGCTTCGTAAAATGTCCCAGAATGTTTGCATTAACAGATTCTCTAAAGAAAAAAAAACCCAAGAAAACACTACCAACTTCTTGAGGCAAATCCCTTCAGCACAGCTGGGGACCAAGGCAGCAGGGAAACAAAAGGCGGAGAGGGGCACACACGTCATCTGCCCCACAGGGAACGCTCGCTTGGCAGGCCTGTGGCTGCTGCCCTGCATTGTGTTTGTGTCCCAGCTACTGGGAAACGCTCATGCTGGCTTTGGGCCGCACCAAAGCCAGGACTAACCCTTACTGGGAAACACTTATGAGGGTTTTGGGCCCCATCAAAGCCAGGACTAACCCTTCTTGGGAAACACTCATACTTTACTAGGAAACACTTATGAGGGTTTTGGGCCCCATCAAAGCCAGGACTAACCCTTCTTGGGAAACACTCATGCTTTACTGGGAAACACTCTTGAGGACTTTGGGCCCCACCAAAGACAGGACCAACCCCTCTCGGGAAATGCCCATGCAGGCTTTGGGCCCCACCAAAGGCAGGACTAACCCTTACTGCGAAACGCTCATGAAGGCTTTGGGCCACACCAAAGGCAGGACTAAACCTTACTGGGAAACGCTCAGGGGGCTTTGGGCCCCACCAAAGCCAGGACTAACCCTTACACTGCTCGGCAGCTGAGCAGGACTGCACTGCCAGATCAGCAGCCCAGCCTGCCAGCCAGGGTACCTGGGTCTCACGGTGCCTCGAAAGACAGCCTCCCACCAAGCTAAACATGGGAGGCTTCCCAGGGAGAAAGCAGCAGAACAGAGGGGACCAGAAGGAGCTTGCAATCCACCAATGCTTTATCAAACCTGATGAAACTGTTCTTAGCATGACACTGATTGACTAACATGTTTCTTGCTTCAGCTTAACCCACACTAGTGACAATAGTAGGAGGATGTGAATTGCAAGCAAAAGTAAATAACTAACTCATTAAAATCATGCAGCTGAAATACAGAAATGAATAAATGGCAACAAACTCCTTAATTTGTTGATTTAATCTCTTTTAATTTTTCCCATGAGGCAGCTAATAGGGGAGTTAATGAGCTGCCAGGCATCAGTCATTGGACACTGACTGCTCAACATTCAAGAGGCTTATTAAATAATATAGGTGGTTATTTTATTCTGGCAGCACAACAGGATTGAGATTATTAGTTAGGAAAGAGATCAGATATTTTGAGCAAAGGAGAAGCAATCATTCTAGTTATACCAGTCTGAAGCTATTCTTGTAAAACAATATATTAACTTTTTCCTTATTTGGATTAGAAGAGAGGAAAACACCTAAAGCATGGTATGAGTTATAAACCAAAATAGGGCACAGGATTTTAACATGCAGAATGACTCCAGCTCTGACCTCTAGGGGTTCAGCACAGCTAATGGACATCCACCTTCAAAAAAAACTTCTCTCTACAGACAGTGATTGTTACAATAAGCTTCTGCCTACTCATAAATTACAGATGACAACCCATGGGGGAAAGAAATGTTAATATTTTGTAGTAGGGGGTAATTTTCTTCTCTTCTTTTCTGGTGAAGCTGAACAGTTAAGTCAGTTTATATGGTACAGCTCTTTGACTAATTTCAGCAGTCCTGACCAATAAAGTCCAGGTATTGCTACTTCTCTTAGCATAATTTACAGTTCTCCCATAAATTGTCAATGAATCAGTTCAAGGAACAAAAACTAATCACTTTCCTTTTCGTAGAGCTATTTATTTTTGTTGGTTTTGTCTCCTTCAACAGATGAGATGAATATCAGTCAAAGAACAAGGGAGGAAGTGGAAATGGTTTGAACTCTTATGCAGTAACACTTAAATCCAATCTGTTTAAAGCACTTTGTTTCAAGCAAACACAAAGGATAATACCTGTGAAGTTTTGGTTTGGCTATCAGGATGTAGCCAAAAGGTAAAATGTTAAAGCCAATGAAAAACTAGTTTTTCACTGCCTGCTAGAAAAGTACTATTAAATTATGCCTGCTCAAATAGAAAATTGATTGTTTATATCCATTAAGGTTGTCCCTCCATAGTTAAGTGACCTGTTGGACCTAGTAAGCAGCAGTCTCTTGACCACAGTGAGCTGAAAAGCAAAACAAGAGTGGAAATACAGTAAAGACATCTTTTCAGGTACTCATGACTATTGGTTATTACCTGCAACAATAATCCCTCTTGAATGAAATAATGCCTCTTTAAATGAAAATAGCTGATGCTGTAAATCCTAGTACAACTGTGATGACATAACCAGACTTCCACGGACTTACTAGGCAAGAGTTGTAAAAAGGGTACATCACAAAGTCAAAGAGCTTCTAAACTTGGCTGACCTTTGGTTCAGCTACCTGGATCACAGGGAACAGCCACACACTCCTCCACGAGCTGGGAACACTTAGAAGTTATTTGAGGGAATCAGAGAGAGATTTTGCAGGGAGGATTACAATCAACTAAAGAGCAACTTTTCTCACGTAACAGTAAGGATTCCCATGCAATGGGGTAACAAGACCAAAGCTGGAGACGAAAAAAATTTGGGAACATGGTGTTGGTTCTTAAGCTGTGGCTATTGGTCTTCCCATAGTCAGAAAAAGAAAATTTTAAGGTCAGGTGTAAAAAATTATCTGGGGGGAAAATGTCCTAAAAACACAGCAAAAATTGTCTTCTATTTGTCAAATCTAGTCCATACACTCTGGACTACCTGCCTTTGGATGCACAGTCCACATAAAGTTGGAACTCTCATATACAGAAAGTGAAAATTTCAGGTTTGTGTTGAGCACCTATCCACTACCAGCGGTGAGAACCAAAGCAGCAGCTCCCCAGCAGCAGGGCAACAGTCCTCAACTCAGACACTGTTTACACAAGGAATGTAGGTTACAGTGACCTCTCTTCCAGCTGCTAGGGGTTTAATTCTTCAACACAAGGATGAACACCAATACAGCTGCTTATCTGAGCCTGCACTGCAGGGACAGGAAAAGGGAAGAAAAAGAGCTACTTTCCTCCTCCTTCTGGAGCAGTACAGGATTCTAGTCTGAACTTGTCAATTAATTTTTACATGAGTCAGGAAACAGCAAGCAGGTGTTCACCATTCCTTAGTTTCCAGGATCCGCTCAGCAGCAATGGAGAAGGGTGATGGACCTGGAGAAGGAGCTATCAGAACCAGCTGTGGGAGCTGGTGGTGTTCAGCCTGGAGAAGAGGAGACCCAGGGGAGACCTTATTGCTCTCTACAGATGCCTGAAAGGAGGGTGTAATCCAGGTGTGGGCTGGCATCTTCAACCAGGAGACTGCTGACGGATCAAGAGGACATAGTCTAAAGCTGGTCCAGATGAGGTTTAGGATGAATGTTACAGAGAAATTATTTACAAAAATGTGATTAGATATTAGAATGGACTGCCCAGAAACATGGTGGTGCCGCTATCCCTGCAGGTGTTTAAGGAAAGACCGAATATTGTACTCAGTGCCAAGGTCTGGCTGACACAGTGGTGTTGGGTCATAGGCTGGACTCTGTCACAGGACAAGAGGGAGCTTCAGACAAGCCCAGCCTTACCTTCAGATTTCTGGCAACCACTTAAATTTAAGAAATCACTCTGGCACGCAAGTTCTAGGGATGGTAAATCAGTCGATTTACAAAATTAATTATTTATTAAACAGACCACAGATATCAGACAAAAGATCTTTATCAGAGTTACTTACTGCAAAGTATAAAAATAAAAAGAACTACTAATAGATTACAGGATAACATAAAAATTGCACAAAATTATAGCTAGAAATAGTATTGATTAGGGGTGAATTGAATAGTATTGATTAATGTAACTTACCACCAAAAGACCAATAATGTACACAGATTTCTTCACCCAGCCTCCAGAGGAGTAACTGCAAAGCAGGCCTCCCTGCTCATGCAAGAAACTCCACACATTTCCAGGGAATGTGTAGAATATTTCTGCTTTTTGAAAGTTTTGGCATAGCTTTTATAGTTTGTGAGGTGTCTGTCAGTCAGAAATCCAACTTATCTTCCAGATCTCTCTCTGACAGCATGTTTATTGGCATTTGGCAGATGCCACATCATTGTTAACCCCATGGTGCCAGAATACCTCACTACAAGACAGTTTGTCCTGTTTGAGTTATGGGACCAGTTAACAAGAGATAAGCTCTTGTTGTGGGGGTAAGATGTCCTGCTACAGACTCAATGATCTCAGATGTCTTTTCCAACCTAATTGATTCTGGGACAGTGAATGGTGCATTTTGGTGTACACTGATCTGTCAGTCTGTATACTGTGCAGGACCATGATTCAACACTCTGGCACTGGATCACTCAGAGTTGTATTTTGGGAGACTGTGGAATGGAACTCAAACCTGAGTTCTGCATGGGAGGAACAGCTGTTAACAGATACAGAGAAGTGAGATTCTTTGGCAGGGCTGCAACTTGAAGCAATGCTTTCACTGTTCTTTTATAGATTCAGCTTTGAGGAAGGAAAACAAGGATCATGACACGTTTGTTTCATTTAGGAAAGAACATTTTTCCAAATATTCAAACAGCATAATATTAGATTCTAGAAAATACAGGCTCAAGACCTTCTGTTTCTTCTTCAGATCAAGAACCTGAATGCAAGTCTTCTCTTTCTCAACTACAGAGCTCCTGGCTTTGCTGAAATAGTTCTCTCCACTTTTTTTTTATAACAAAACATATATTGTTCTGATGGTGCTTTAGTTAATTTTCTATTTCATATATGAATACTTGAATGGGACGTCCTCCGCTATCTTGACCCTGCTTCTTTGAAAACAATCTAAGTTGCTTCATCAAAGTTTTGCCTTCAACAATTCTCTACTGTCCTGACAAAATACTTTTGTACTGTCCCTTCGGTTCACAAAATGAAAACACTCCTCATTATTCATTAGCCATCTTCCAACAACCTTCTGGTTGTTCCATCCCTCAGATTTAGACTACCCAATTTTTATCAGGAATAAAAATCTCTGAGACACGTCCATCTCTATGTCCCAAGCTTTCTGGACTGTTTTCCTGTGCAGCAATTTCTCAAACCCACTTGAACATGATTAAAAAAATATATTTTTAAAATTTCTTTCGCTGTTCCTCCCAGATGTTCACAACCATGCTTGTCCTACTTTAATAATGCACTATGACTTTAATGCATCTCTGGGCCCCATCTCTAGCTTATCTCACACCTAACAACCTTATACAGGAATCCAGCTCTTCTTGAGACGTAAAGAGTCCACTACAGTTGATTTTCCACAATATAGCAGCAAAACAACCAGTCCTTCCTAAATTAAATAAATTTTCCTGCTTACACTACTCCTTGCCTGTAACAGAATGCACTGCAGAAATGAAGTTAGACACAGCTAATTATGTATGTCCACTCTTTGTTTATCTGTCTTTACAGGACCTGCCTCATGGTCTCCAGTAAGAATAGGCACAATTAGATTAAAAAGTTCAGGGATCCTCTGATCATCTCTCAAACTCCATCCAATGCCATCAGTACTGAGTTACAGACAAGCCTCAACTTCTGTATGTCAACTCAGCCTGTTCAACCTATTCCTCCTTGAAGAGTTATTACACATTAAATGAGCCAGAGAGCAAAATGCTGAACATAACACAGCAGCAGAAATATTCATCTGTAATACTAGACAGCCAGGGTCCTTGCTACTGTTAACAGCATATTTATGAGGAGTGAAACTACTAACAGAAGAAATGAAACAATTCAATTTTCATTAATATTAGATATTAACACCTGTTAACTGCTTGGTGATGTGAAGTGAAATGATTCCAGAATAGCTTTTCATATTTCTTTCAAATTGGAAAAATAATTATATCATACTACCTTTATTCTAGTGGATGAGAGAAATCAACTGGAATATAAATTATTAAAGATACAGGTTAAATTTGAAACAAAGAAAGGACCTGGAGGTGAATCTCTAAAAATCCATGAGAATGAATGCCCTAGTTTCTCAATTACTTTGGCTAAAATTTCTGGTTAAAAATTATATTAAGAACCACAAGGACAAGACAAAGAATCATGGAAGTTTGGTTTTAAAAAAGAAAAGTATCAAATTATCAAATTATCACATCATTTAAATAGGCCTCTATGCTTTTTATAAAAATGAAAATAACTAGTAACTGAGTTCAGAATTTGTTTATCAAACCAGATATTAAACACACTAATTCAATAGCTGCACTATCCCCTTCATGCTTTTTATGGGGTCAGGTGATGCTTTCAAAAGACCTGAGTGTCACGAAACACCATCTGCTTTAAAAGCACCTCTTTACTGATCAGCTTCACCGCTGAGTTAGACTGTTGCTGTGAAACAATATTCAGATTTTTTGTGTCTGAAACACAAAATATTTCTGGCCTGTCTACCTGTCAGTATGAGTGCCTTTCACATATAAACCAGCTAGTTCTGAATCAATTCACTTGAGCATTTAAATCAGTATTTCTGCATTAGTATAACTGTCCACAGTGGCTAATATATGCTGGTTTTTAGTGTTGTGTAATGTAGCCAATTCCCCTTACAGTTTTAGTTAATGAAAGACTCTTTTCCACATTTTCTTCCAAAAACTGTTGTGTAACATCACTGTGTATTGTAAATAGCTTCCCACTTCCATCTGCTGTCTGCTCTAAACTGCTCTGGTTTGCAAAGTTTTTGTTTTACAGTTCTTCAGCATAAAGTCTTGTAATTTCTTCTGGAAAAAGATTATACTGTAAATACATTCTTACTAGTTAAACAGAGTCTAAAAGAGTGCCTAAAAAATTCATTTTAATGAAAACATTTTGTAACAGATTGGACATCATGAGACTCTTGAATTCAATGGGATACACCCTACTAATCAGCTGAGCTGAGTAGCTCCTTTCTCAGCACTCTGAAAGGATACACTAAATGCCCGACAAATGTTGTACAGGTAACAAGCATTCTAGATTTAAATTTCGCTTATGATTACAGTGACAAGAACATGTTAAAATCATAAACTAGAGGATGTCATGTTTGATTCATAGTACAGATAATGTACTAAGAAAACAAAAAGAAACACACAAAAAAAGATTTTTATCCATACCCGTCACTGCCACAGTTTCCAACAAAGTTCAGACAAGCCAAGACAATTTGAATGATGCCAGGTAATTCTGAAATTCGGTTGTACTGGGTTTGTGTGACAAGGGTTTGATAGCAGAGTGGCTACAGGGGGTGCTCTGTAAACAGCTGCCAGGAACTTTCCCCATGTCCAGAGCCAATGTCAGATAGATCCAGGGTGAACCTACTCCTGGCCACAGGTGAGTGCCAGGGTCAGTGATGGCAGCAGCACCTCTGGGAAAATGTATTTATGAGGAGGGAACAAAAAGTGCAGCACCTCCAGTGAGAGAGAGGAATGAGAGCATGTGAGAGCAACAGTTCTGCAGGTACAGAGGTCAGACTGGAGCAGTTTGTGGAGAACTGCAACCCATGGGAAGCACTCACATTAGGGAAGCTCAAGGAGGACTGTCTCCTTGGGAGAAACAAAGAAGGCGCAGCAGAGAAAATGTGTGATGAGGTGACCACAACCTCCACCCCTTGTTTCCCTGTATCACTTGCAGGAAGACAGAGAAATAAAGAGTAGAGTTGAGCCTAAGAAGCAGAATGAAATAGTGAATTTTTTTCTTTTAGATTTGTTTTCTCATTATTATTCTCATTTTTCTACTCTCATGCTATTAAGCAATAAATTAATTTACCTGAACTGCCCATGATGCTAGTTGATGAATGATTCTCTCCCTGTTTTTATCTTGACCCATGAGCCTGCTGTTATTTTCTCTCTGCTGCTACCCAGCTGAGAAGGGGAGTGACAGCATGGCTTAGGTGGGCACCAGGCAGCCAGCCAAGGTCAACCTACCACATCAGAGACAGCACAGGAAATCACACTTTTACAGTTCTATTTCCACACAACACACTACTTAGATATCATTATTACTGTACAGTTTCTACCACCAGAGTCTCTAGAGCTAATTGCTTTGCTGGGTACAGTACAAACATCAAAGATATATTTCCCTTTTCAAAGAATGTGAAACCTAACAATCTCAGGCATAAAAACTTCTTAGTAATTTAGACTAGAAGAGGTTTCAGGAGGTCATCTAGACCCCAAGAGCACCAAGGAGGGATCAACAGTGCCAATATAATTCCTCAGATTTGCTTAACCTACCCAATTAGGGGAATTCTGAAACCTCCTTAGGCAATGTAGACTACTGCTATAATATTTATATTAATGAAATGTTCTCAATATCTATTCTGTATCTTGCATGCTACAATTTAACCCAAGTACTTTTTTGCATCCTAAAAGCAACAGAACAACAGCTTCTGTCTCTCTGCAGAGCTCAGAGACTACCTTGAACACTTTAAATATATCTTCTCTTAATATTTAAATGTAGCAGTCTCGATTAATTTTCTCATATGCCACATTCTCCAGATCTCTAAATCTTCTTATTCTGCTGCAGACTCCCCATCTACCTTTTTCAAAGCACTGTACCTCTGAAATACAAAATATTTTAGTTGAGGCCTTGAAAATATTGAAGGGAATAAGAGAAACACTTTGCACAACTCTCTCAACCACACTCCCATTTGTAAATTCTGGTATGGTATTTACTTTTTGCACAGCAGGATGACGTTATTGACTCCTGTTCTTCTTTTGAACCGTTAAACCCCTCATTTATACCTGTTAAGATCTGATCATTAAAATTATTAGAGAGGACCCTCTGCCCACATTAAGGTGCAAATGAGACCATTTTCTGAAGTCAACAGTACAGCTTTTATTAAACAGTAAGTGTGAGGGAGACAGAGAGAGAAAATGGGGCAAAAAAGGAGGCGGGGAGAAAGAAAGTAACAGAGAAACAGATCAAGTAGAAAAAAATATCACCACTCCACAGGTTCCAACGATGTCCCATTGGCCCTCTTCTCCTGGTCTTCTCAGTGGCTGCAGTCTTGTATAGGAGATGGCTGCAGACAGTATGCATCAAGTGGTGGAGGGAAAGAACCCAGAAAAGACCTGGTCCATGGCTTTTATATTATGCTGAGGCTATGTGGAAACGCCCCCCGTACCTCCCCTGGATGATGTAACACTGGATCACGGGACATCGTGTGTCTTCGGCATCTTCTAAAATGCTGCAGCTGTCTCTTGCCATTGCAGTTGACTCAATCACGGCCCACAACAGCCCATCAGCCAAGATGAGCTCCTTCAGCCTACATGTGGCTGCCTTGGTACTTGAAGAGGAGTTTTCACAGCTGAGTAATTGTTTAAGGGAGCATGATAAGAAGGACTTGTGGCCCCTCTCAGGATTTGTTCTTTATCAGCCTCTTGTATTATCTGGGAACCCAGCTTGTAGCCCCAAGCATGCACACCCTTCTGTGCATCACTAGCCAATTGTTTGAGCTGTTAGCACCAACAGTCCAGCCTCTTACAGCACTTGCATTGTTTGAGACACCAAACACTGCCAGCAATCCGGTCTCTCACAAAACCAACTACCTTCCTGAACTCTTGTTACCTCAGTCCTGCATTTGTGAAGTTGTGTATCTGTGTTTCAGAGCAGCACCTTGGTCTTATTTCCACTAAGCAAGATTTTATTTATCAGAAACCATACAGCAAGCATAATATAAAAATAACTTTTTTCTCTTCTTCTTCTCCACGAAGCTGAAGTCCCTCTCATTTCACCACTACCTAGTACAATGATATAATGCTATCCATGTCACTAATGGCATATGTATTAGTTGCCACACCAAGGAGCTTTGTTACACCAAGGCCTTTGCTCAGACAGTGCCCCCCTGACAACTAGTTGTGAATAATTTTCCAAGGACTGGACATCCTACACAGTGGTTTCATATAGACTATGGGTTTCTAGCTAATTTATGCCAATTTCAAAGAACTGTCTTGAAAGCCTGACCAAAGTGCAGATATGTGGCACCACTACTGCTCTTCTGTCCTTGAATCTTGTTACCTTCTTTAGAAGGGAACCAGAGCACTTATGTTTTCAGAATATTTAATTTCAGTGGGAACCTGTGTTGCTGCTATTTATCTCCATGCTGCATGTACTGGATTTACTTCAGCGTCTTACAGCACTTTATAATCAAGTGATCAACACAGAGAGTGTACAGCTAAAAAAAGATCTGTTAAAAATCTGCACAGAAGATAGTAATTGCTAACAGGCTACACAAACTGCTGACCATGTCTTCTGTTGTCTACAGAAAACATTTTGCCTCCCTTTTCCCTTGGCTTTTTTTAGATTCTAGGGTCAAGACAGTTTCATACAAAGTAGGACAGGGCAGGTGCTGTGCCTGCCTTCTTCTACTGCAGGTCCAGTCCCTTATGGTGACATAAATATTTCTAAAATATATACATTAAGGTGTGCATAAGTATTTATAAATGCATAGACTTTATAAATTAATTTATACTTGTAAAATTTACATATTACTTAATAAGAGGTATCAATAATAAAGTTTAAATATAAAGAGAAAAAAAAAGAGAAGAAAAAACAGATACGCAACTGTGCATTAACACGACTCATGAAACCCCAACACTACTGTACAGTGTTACTTGGTCAGTCTTCGGACTCTGTGGTGTGCCGCAAGATACAGACAACGCTGCCTACTAAAATGGAAAACCAGAACAGAAATTCAACTTTACAGGTATATGTGCAGGGGCACTAAGAAGAGTTCGCAACAAGTTTTCCTCAAAAAAAAAAATCCATTGCTCAAATGCCAGATGTGATGAAATTTCAGAAACAAACCTAAATTACCCTGTGTGACAATGACAAGGGCAGAGGATTACACTTACCCAGACTGAACATGGTGCAGCAGTAAACATGGGTCCTGTTCAGACAAAAGATGAACTCCTGAAGGCAGATTTGAGGTCACCTATACCTTACCTAGCAGACTGGATTTATAATCTGAAGATGACTCCTAACCTATCATCCATGGCTGAAAGAGCTCAAAACATAATTTATCAGGATCACTCTTCAACAACTTTGCAGCTAAGATCCAGCACAGTTGTTCAGACCTACACAAATTTACCCCTCTAGTCCAGGAGGCAAGATATGTTTCAGCTGACAGTAATGGCATCTCGAGGAACAAGCTCTTTGGGATGCCTGCTTGCATTGGGGGAACTTCAGACAAATCCAGGATGGGTTTAGCACATTATTTGGAGCAGCCATTAACAAAAAGTAGCCTCGTTAAAATATATCTCCTTTTCTAGTGGTAGAATGGGCCATTTTCCTCTGTATTTCTTGTTTTTTTCTAGCGCTCAGTAGAGTTTACTATTCTTCTAGTTCTGGTGGCTGGAATGCCAGAGCACTACCCACCCTTTTCCTTAAAAGGGTTTGAGAAAGGACAGCCCTACGGGGCTGTGACGTGTCTCTCAACAACCCTAGACACCTCCTGCTTTGCCAAACTTCAACTTGGCCAGCTGCTTGGGAGACATATCTGATCAATCTCTCGCCAGGTTTTTAGCCGTGCTTTTAACATGTGGCTTAGTAACTCCCAAACTCCTTGAGAAAAATTATACTTTTGGAAAGAAACTGTAGAATAAAGCTCCTTGTCCACTTGCGATGTTTAGTAATTTATGTTCAAGGAGAGGTCCTTTAAATTATTTTTTTACTCCCTTTACTACTTATTCTTTACTATATGGTGGCTTTGTTAAAACCAGAACCTTCCAGGTCATCAGATAAAATTCACAACCTTTTTTCCACTATGAAATAAGGCATATTTGCTTTTATTTGTATTTATTTCAGTGCTTCCTCTATCAAGATGAGGTTGGTTTACTGGCACATAATGCAGTTTGTACTGTGTTGATGCAATGAGCTCATTGCTACTGCCATTTTTCAGGACTCACCATAAGAATGGGACTAATAAATCTCAAACCAGCTGGTATTCAGCAATGTTTTGTGTAGAGGTAGATGGAGATCAAAACCTTCCAGGCATGTCAATGAAAAGGGAAACTGCCAATGGTAACCCCAGGAGAAGTTTCCAAAAACCATGCTAGCTTCCTGGCTGTATGACAAATACAAGAATTTTCATCCATTTTAAGCTTTGCTTTCCTAGTTGCAGGATTGAAGACCAGATCCATGGCTGGTCAACAGTTAAATCTCTGTTGTTGAAGCTACTAAGTGTTTATAGATTCCAGCAATATGCATATGGATGAATAATGGACTTGCTGCAAAGAATAATACCACGTCTTACCCAGCAGCACTATTAATATTATTCCAGCTGTCTGGGTATTGTATTTCTGCTAACCTCACCTCCCACTGGCATTATGGCTTCCAGGGGCTTTGAATAGCTGTTTGGTAAAGTTCGAACTGGTGTTTTGTGGGGATATTTTGGTGTAAGGTTTGTTGGGGAGCATGATGTGAAAACTGTGGTTTACCATCCTTCTTTTTGTCCCACTCTGGCTCCAACTGCTAAACATCATGGACTGGAGATGCTTTTATCCAGCTGTTAAATTTCTAGGACAAGCAACACCCCTTTACAAATATCTGTTTCTTCCCTCATCTTTTTACTGCTAGAAACTTTTTAATTTTGTCCTCAGTAGTGTTCACTTTCTAAAGCTCATTGGAATAGAATGTCCCTTGATACTTGATGACTGTAGTCTATTATGTAGTACATCTGACCCCTTCTTACAGTTTCAACTAATACCCGTGAACATCTGTTCATAACCACTGTCAAATATTTCTTTTCTCCTAAACATCCTCACAGTCTTCTTTTCTGAGTGGAGGTATATTTACTCTAATTTTACACCAATTACCAGACATAATTTTCAAATTTCTTGCACAGCTTGGATGTTTCACACACTTCTGACTCTGGCAAAGTAACTAAGAAGCTGTGGTTATAGTCATTTATTATAAACTCCAATAACACACCAATGTAGCAAATGGTAACTGTGTGCTCCAAAACATCCCCATGTCGAGGTTTTGAGCACCGTGTTTAAGCAATCTGTGACATTCTATCTCATTACTAGTAAGAAAGATGTGAAAATTATTTTAATTTAACAGCTTGTGTGAAGGCTGATTTAAGAACATCCATTCCCTCCTTGGTCTGTAATTACTGAGGCAGGAAAAATGGTTTAAAAAGCTTCAGCTCCTTGAGAACCCGTTCTGCCTTTCAGACACACAGTCCAGGCACACTTGGATAATATGTTCACCACCATGAAAATTAGCTTAATGCTGTTATTATTGTGCTTAGAATAGCCAACAAATACCTGCTACTTCTAAAGGACTGTTTCACAGACACATATATATTTTAAGTCTTGATTTACATTACATGAGACCACCTGTTTTGTGTTCAGATAACAGTATTGCTTGTTTCAAAAAAGGGCCTTAAACTCCCAAAGCTTCCCAGTTCTCCAGGAACATAGAAAATGTCTTTTAACAGATGCTGCACTCTGTCATCATGCTGCTACTACATGCACACAGAAAACCAAATCAGGCAACATTTAAGTAATGCTCAATGAAACTTTATTTATCAATTGATCACTGGGGTGATCATGACCTGTCTCCTATTGTCACCATTTCCTTTCTTTCAAAGCTGAGTTTTTTGGCTATTTTACCTTTTCGTAATCCTGTGGTTCTAAGCAGGAATAAAAACAATTAATAGAAAAATTGTGTCTTTTGTGTATTCAGCCAGGATTGTGTTTTCAGAAAGTGTTATGAACTCCACATCAACATACAGATAAGGGAATACATGGAGCATAATCCCGGTCATGGTATTACAAGTACATGTTAGAACACTGAGACGTAGACAAGAGTTGCCTCACCTCCCCTTACACAAACTTTTGTTTTCATAATCCCAGCCCACCCATCTTCTCTTGAATGCACATGATCTTTTAGGAAAGCATTTTAGGATGTAGGCGTCCCTACAAACATGTTCCCATGAAGTTAATTTTTTACTTCTGACCTTCAACTCTGGCAAGCAATACTAACTATATTTTTCTAGAATAGGAGAAAGCTGTAGGACAGCCCCAAGGTGACCTGGATGGTTTGAAGGTAGAAGAGGAGGGCCTTTTGGTCAGATTCACAGGTCTGGATGACCTGGGGCTGGGTGGCAGCCTCCTGGACAGCTTCACAGGCTCACCCTTCTCTCCAATGCATATTCAGATCTTGTCATGTCCCCCCACTTCCTCTGGCATACTTCCACACCATTTAGCTGTACTTTGCTTTTATTTTGCTTTCTATTAACATTAAATTTTCACTTAATTTCATTATCTCTTACTGAACAATTTCATACACACTCTTTATAAATAAAATCCTTGTATAGTATAAAGAAACATAACTATGCATGCACATGCATTTATACACTTCATACACTTTCACCTGTGTCTTTGTAAAGACAAAAAAATACACATAGGTGTGTGTATCTATGAGGGCCTTTCACGTACTTCTGCGGCAAAGAAAAAGGCAAAGTTTTCAGCAAGTTCAGGGAGTTCAGACATCACATTGGGTATGGCCTCAACCATGGCAAAATGGTGACTCCTGTGGACAAAGGAAGGACTTCCAAGGCCTCGTGGATCTGATACATTTCTAGGCTAAGGGGGTTGTAAGACTGGAATGGGGAGAAGGGCTTCTGGTGACAGAGGTCATGAGAGTTTAGAGGGTCAGGTCTTCCAGCAGGAGTTGGAGGAATGGAGCCTGCACCAATGGGCACCAAAGTTGTTTTTTAACTGGGACCAACAACATCTTCCTTGGTTGTAGCCTTATCTCTTCCTCTCCTCAATTGTTTAAATCACAATAGAAATCTACACTGCTGCCACTCAAACAAGGAATGAAGAAAGGTGCTAGACATAAAATAACTAGGAAACAGTATACAATAATATACTGTTGTATAATATACTTTTATATATATAGGGAGTGAACTTTTAAATACTATTTTAACATACAATAGTAATAATTACAGGGAATTTGGCATTACTTAGGTTAAGCAGATATCTGATGGTTAGAATACAGACATGACAAGGCATGTGAGGCAGGGCTTTTCCTGAAGAGAAGATTAGGATTATAACTTCAGATGCCCAGACTTTACCACTAAACCTGTTTAGCAAGGTAGTTTAGTTAGCACTTCCATCTAAAAAAATAATTTATATATTAATGTTTTAAAGACTAATCTTTATTCTTAAAATACATATCTTCTATTTTTTCCATTTTTATTCTGTATTCACAAAATCATGATCCACCTGCCTTTCATAAGGTAGGCAGAATTTGCCCTAAAATCACTGAAGTGAATTGTTCTTCATTTTCTCTTTGCATCATGATTAAGCAAAAGGTATCTTTTTAAAGAAAAGCTACTCTTTTTGGATTGGCTTTGTTGAACTCTCATGATTTACCAGCTAATGTTTAGGGGTGAAGAAAGAGCAACAGCAGCAATCCAATTTTTGGATGAGGCTGAGAGCAGATGTAGATTTGGCAACAAGTCATCTTTGCTTTTCCAAAGACCATCTCCTCTTTCGTCCAAGAAAGAAGGGTCACACCATACAGCAGCATCCAAAATGTGCTATTCATCAAACAGATGATCTGTTGTGAATTCTAAACCCTTCATTTTTTATATCACGATTGCCCCTGATTGTTCTTGCTCCAGTTAGAGGTCTGAAAGTTTTCAGAAATTATTGGTGCCAAGTTTATTGACTCTTTTTATGGACCAGTACATACTTGCTCACAGGGAATGTTATGTATCACATGTTCACCAGAAGTGGAAATGTGACAATTTAAAAGCACTGTTAATATGGAATGACTTGGCCCTGAGGGAACAATGAATTTGGAAAGAGAATTGCCATGCCAAAAAGCTTGGGTTACCTCAGGTTGTAAGGGGTTTGAAATTCAGGAGATTAGAAAATTTCTTAAGACAAGGAAAACGAATCATATCAGATGTAACAAACATGCTGAATGAGATCTTTTCAGAGATCATTATCTGTAAATCTAGAGGGATCATAATGGTAATCTATTATATACAATGGCAATAGGACTCAACCTAAATGCAATCCTGAACAGCAGAGATATTTTAATGTTTATTTTGAATGTTCATTCTTTTTAATTTTTAATTCACTAATTTAGAGTGCAGCAGGGAAAGAGGACAACTCTGCTTGGTCATATGCTGCTGCTAGGTGTGGGGTACATGCAGTAGAGGAAGGGTCAGGCAGAGCCACAGCTGCACTTGGCAAGTACATGCTGCAAGCAGGGGAATTATCAGTGGCTCTACTGGAAATTAAAAAGTTTTAGGGCTAAAAAGTGGTTGTAATTATAGCCTGCTGGATATGAAAGTTTTTTAACAAGTAAGTTTTTAGAAGGAATAAAGTTCATGTCAAATAGAACCATTACCAACCTGTATCTATCTATGATAGAAAAAGCAAGGTCTCAGAGCAAGGTCATCACTTCTTCAGTGAGACCATGCAATATAAAAGATAGGAGGGCCAACAGTTAGAAACCTTCCTTCTCTCATTATTCAGCTTGTAAAAAACTGTGCACCCTTGACTTCATAACGTTTAATTAAATTAATCTATAATGATAACTTAGGGTGAGAGTGAGGATTGCAGCATAGGTATAACTGACCAATGAATAAATTATATTAAAATAATGTAGGCTGACTCTTCAAAAAAATTAAGATCAACCTCAAGGTTGATCAACTAAGTTTAGCCTAACTGCCCATGTAGCCCAAGTACAGATTCACATGACAGAAGATTTTTAATTCAGAGCTAAGCTAAGGAGAAATGTGATAGCAATCACAGAAAAACAAGAGTGGAGACCAAACAAGACATCACCCCAAAACTGTAGGAGAACACTCTGGAAAAGTTCAGTGAGAAAGTCTTTGTAAGCAAAGTTGTTAGAGCATTAGATTAGTCCAATCTAAGAGCACAACCAAAAACTTTGGGTATAGGCTGAGCTGCCCTTTGATCTTACCTTGTGAAGCAACCCTCTGAAAGGCAGCTGTACTGAAGAAATAAATGGGAGACAAAAGTGGTGCTGAAGCCACAGAAAACTAAGGTTTTCTGGGAGGAACAGAAAACTTTGATAGAAGGTTATTACATAGCAAGAGTTTGAGACAGAACTCTAGAAAATCCTGCCTGAAGAATGAAAAATGTATTGATAGGTACAGGTGGGCATGTAAATATATAGAAAACACAGAGTTTGTAAATTTGAGTGTCTGGAAATACCAGAATATTAGTTTCAAACAAGACAAATGGATGGTAGTAGGAACAAAAGCATTTCTAGTGCTGAGTCTGTCATTAACCAGTGTCTGATTCTGGAGGAAAAAAACACCTGGGAGGGTAGGGGTTTCAACTCAAATAGTGATACAGCTGAATGAAGTGGCTGAACTCCATTTGCTTCACTGCCATAAGAACTGTGTGAAAGTCAAACTTCCACAATCTCTAAATGAAGGCCAGATCTTTCAAGAGCCTTCTTTGTCCCCTGTTTCTGATAACTGAACTTTACTTGCTATGGGTGGTAATTGCAGACGGAGCCATAAACTTGACACATTGAAAAGGTATATTTTGCCGAGCAACAAAACATGATGATAATACAATGTAAACACCTGAAAAACTTTACAGAAGGGGGTCCTGTCCCCGCCCCACCCCCTTCAGAAGGGGGTTCCCTTCTGAAAAATAAAGATGAAAATTCTGAGACTGACCTCTCCTACTCAGCTGAGTGCACTGGAAAACCTGCCCTATGAAAGCATCACAGCTTTGACATAAAATTTCAGTCTGGCAGGTTTCCAGACGAATTTTAACAACAACAACAACAACAACAAAATGCCAGGATTACCTATCAGTCTTTTTGCTCCTTGCTAACTGCCTTTCTCCAGATTTTGTTTCCCTGCACGGTCTGCGTGCTCCAAGCCGTGCTGGGGGTTTACGGTGGTCCCTGTGCAGGGCTCTAAGCAGGCTGCACTTTGTCACAGGAGGCTGGCGAGCATCCACGCTGCAGGCTCGCAGTGGATGCTCGGGGCTGCGAAACGCGCACGTGGTAAATGGCTGCTTTCCCCAGGCGGGCGTGCAAGCATTACTTGTTGCTAAACTTGCTCGCTGCCTGGCCAATCCATCTGCCTGCCTTGGGAGAGCGCCTAGCGCAGCTCGACAAAAGCAAGCCAAGTCTCAGAAGAAAAGACTGATAGCTGCAGCAGAGCGTTTCTGCAGCAGAAATCTTACGCTGGTAACAGGGACGCGGAATCCACACAACTGTCTGGCAGGCTGCTGCGCTCTCTAGAGGGAACTCATAGCAAGGGAAACTGTATTCGTTCCCAGGGTATTAATGCATTCCCAGGTGACTGTTGGAATAGTGAAAATATCGCAGATGTTGACGGTACAGTGTTTCAATAAAATGCAGGGAAAATTGGCTAAAAAGATGCTCTTTGGATCAAAGCTCACTGTTTTCTTTACTACTTGCTCATTTACCAGCCTTTCTCTCCATTCTCTCTCAGACCCATTTCTCTTCAGCCTTTCACTGCTGTATATACCAATACCAACACATTCGGAAGATAATAACACAAAACAGAATCTGATAACTAGTGAATGTATGTGCAGACACAAGAGAGTATAACACAGGAAGAATAAAATAATTACTAGGGAACATCAGATGGTGGAAGATATGATGGCAGTTATAGGAGTTCCAGGAGGATGTTTTCATTAATGAATAACAAAAATAAGGTATATTTAGTGAACATAAAATATAAATCAATATAATATAATATATTGATATATTATTAAATATTATGAGATTAGTACTACCAAGTGGATTAGAAATGCTTTGAAATAATAAACACAGTCCAACTGTCACTTAAAAAAAAAGCATACAGAAGGAGTGGCATTCTGTGTCCACAGCTTATATCAGTATTTTAAAAGAGAGATCACTGACTTAAAAATAAAAATCCTTTTTTTTTCTTTCTTAGAATGTGAGCCACATGATATTTACCATACCATATTAAGCTGAACTCATTTCACCTATTTCTGCAAGTTTTTAATTTCTGGTAACAGAACTACAGTTTACTGTGTTCTTCATACAACACTAAATCCTTTACAAGAAGGTAAACATACAGTAGGAACAGATTTAACTGCAGTACTTACTTTTGCCTGGTAATGAAATGTATGTTGACCCATGCCAGCTCATGAATGCTTCCTGAAAAAGGACTTGAAAATCCAGCGTTTCTAAGTGTTTCTCATATATTTAAAGAAGGAAAAAATCCAGAAAGAAAGAGGGGGGGGAAAGACCCAAAAGAAAGATAAACAAAGCAAAAGCCTGTAAGCTTTAGAGCTCTGACTGCAAAATATTCAGCCTGGCAGCTCTGGGAGAAATACAACTCTGTGTACTTGTACATGCTCACCCCATTAGAGGAGGAGTCAGTTTTGCAACACTTATGTTCCTTGCTTCAGGCAAAACAGTGATTCTCTTCAGTGCAAGCAATGTTTGTAGTGTGATGATTGCTGTAAAGGTGAGAGGTGTTCTCTGGAGTGTAGGAATGCAGCAGCAGAAAAAGAATAATTTGGTATAGGCTTACTCTGCATACTCTACAGGTTGTTGTGATTCCTTTTGAATGCTTATTGCCCATGATTTTTTTTTTCCTGAGGTAAACCTTATACTCCTTCAACATAAACTGCATCCATAATGGTTTTGTGTACCAGTAGTTCGTGATTTATATTTTAGAATAGCAGATTTTTTTTTTTTACAACAGAGTGAAAGGTGTTGTCTTTACATCAACAAGCTGATTAAACAGAAGGAAAAGAAGTATTTTTTGTAGTTTTGAGAACTATTATGCAATAAGGCTGTGAATTTTCCTAACATAACTATTCAGTAGTCATCTGTCTATACTTAACTAAAAACATTTTTACATATTCTTATAAATGCTTTCACTGAATCATATTTTTATCTTCTCTGTATTCAATCCAGTGAACTGAATATAAAATGAAATGTGTGTATGGATAGTGAAGAGTCATTTAAAGAAGACTAAGCAAGAAGTCTCTTTTACATAGTGAAAGGAGATTTCAGGGGTGTGGATGCTAAGTTGTTACTAGAGACAAGTCTCCCCAACCAAAGTCAGCATTGCTCACATCTTGTGACCAAATAGACATTCTGCAGATTATTCAAAACAATTGGTAATCATAGGAACAGTGTCTTGTCAAACATTTGTGTTTCTTGGAAAATGTTTTCAGGTAAGGAATATGTGCCTTGTGATCTATCCACACAGAAATTATAAAACTTCAGGTGTGCTCCTTGAGTGGGGTTTGGCTGTGCTAAGCACCAGCTGCTGCTCAGATCAGTGTCAGACTGCACCTCCACTTGCATTGCTCCCATCATTTATGCTGTGATATCCATTTGATTCCATGGTCAGAGCATAGGAAGTTCAGTTGGTACTGGAAGACAATTCCTTTTTTTTTTACTTCTTATTTGTAAACTTCTGAACAGGCTCACTCTGAGATCAAACAAATGCTAGGAACAGAATGTATAGCTGGCAGAAAAGACTCAGCTGGTCAGCTGATGAGCCCTAAAATTTATCACATGCCCATAGCATTCAGCCAGCTCTGAGCAAATTCTACCAGTGACTCTCTGAGTTGAAAGGGATAAAATTGCTCCTGATAAATAGGGAATAAGTGCTTGAATAGATGCTACCACCTTAAAAATAAGAAAAGGAATACAAGGTAGAAGCTTATACATATTTAACCAGTTATGTAGCAGGCAGAGCCCACTTGTCTTATTTCTGCATCTGCTTGACTCTGCTAAACACAAGCAGATCAAAACAAAGAAGATGGAATGAGAAAGCTAAAATTTGCCCAGGGAAGAAATTTTCAAAATGAAGGTGAGCCAAGAAGTACTACCATTACTGTCAAAATTCCTGTAAGAGAAGGATATATTGTTAAGGTCTGCATGTACAGTTTTGCCTGTAATCAAAACAGGCTTTATAGCCCTAGAGTCTGGGTGATGGGGAAAACAGAACAAAAAGTATATCACTAATGGATTAGTAGTGAAAGATGGGGGGTAATAGTGAAGAACTAACACTGGGATCAGTAAAAATGATAACTTAAGACATTTATACCTGCACTATCCAGGTCATAGCCAGCTGACGTAATGCAGCCCTGGTAACTGTGGCAGCAGGCAGAGCAGTGTGAGATAGCTCTTAAATATTTCCCCATGATTTTGAGTTAGCTTTTTCAGCTTTTAATGAACACTGTGTCCCTGTGGCTACACTGCTAGCAATATTTAAGCCAGTCAGGCAAGTCAATACAAGTACACTCAGCCTCTGGTGGAATACTGCCAAGAAAAGGCAACTCTGATCCTAGGAGCACTAGGATTAAGGTGAATATTTTAAGGTAGTAATAAAATCTCATATGCACAAAAGACAGGTCACTTACATTCAAGATGGTTTTTCAAATTAGGACAGAAGAAAAGAAAGGTCACCCAGATGATATAAAGGCTCTAAAGCCTGTCTATTAAAAGGTGACTGACAGAACTTGGCTGGGTTAGTGTGACAAAGAAAAGGTTGAGACAGAAAATGGAACAGGCACTTACTTGTCCCTATAAAGGTAATGTATGTCTATAAATATGAAAGAGAGTAAGCACTGGAAAAGTGCAATAGTAGTTTAGGCTAATGAACAATGCCAGAGCAAAAACAGCAGGTAGAAACAGAGCACACATAAAACCAGACAGTAAACTAAAAGGATACTAACCACTGGAGCATGAAAAATTGAAGCAGACTTTCAGGAGGGTATAAAAAAGCACAGCTACTTCTGGAATAGATCTTGGCCAGTCTCTGAGGGTATTATCAGCTTGACTCATCCCATCTCATATAACTGGTGTATCAACTTCAGAAATCTGGTTTAGGTTAGGATTTTAAGTTGCCTAGTCATCAACAGAGAAAAAAATCCTCTGTGGCTGATCTAGAAGCATAATAATTTTGTTTCTAGAGACTGAGAATCAACTCTTCATTGAGAAGAGTTTGTAGGCTAGGAATTTGTTAAAATAACCTACTAAATTCTAAAAAACAGCCCATAAGCAAGGAAAGCAAAGAAATTAATTTAAGGAAAGCAAGATTTAGTAAACTGAGAGTGCAAGGGCCTAACTTTATTTTCAGTATAATGGCATTTGTATCAGTATAACTGCAATAACCTGAAGTTATTCTGCATTGGAGCTCCATCAGAGTTCTGACATTCAGGCAGAACAAGAAGCACGTAGTATCAGAAGAAAGGCAGGAAAAAAGATAAAAGTTGGAAGAACCAGTCAAAGGAATCAATAAGGTTTCAGGAAAGAGCTTTACAGGTGGGAAAATGTGAAAAGGAGCATGTCAGGTAGTGAGGGGCATTTACTTCAGAGGAATACAGAGAGAAGACTGCAGTATGTTTTTAGCTCTCCCACAGCCTTTACCTAACAAAACCACCCAGCCTTCCTTGGAGAGTCACTGTTGAGGAGTTGTGGCAGTTTGCCCCTGCTATTCCTCACCCTCTCAGCAATTCAAGAAAAAAAAAGTATCAGAGAAAATCAAACAGGGAAACAGGGCAACCCTCTGATTTTAAATGTAGAAATAACTCTAAGAAACAAAACAAAACAAAAAAAGATATGGAAAGACAGTGTGAACAATATTTTTTATGCTACTGTCTGCTTTCTCAACAGTGACCTCCTCTGAAGAAGCAACTGCCAAAACCATCTGATGTGTCTTTCTCTAAAGACAAAATGTACTTTCAGGACATCTGTTATACAGGAGAAGACATGGCAGGTGCCTCTCACACGAGCAGCATGCCTCTAAAGTCCTGGCCTTCTCAACACATAGAAAGCTCACCCGACAAGTACAGCAAGGACTCAGAGGACAAGGATTTTCTTAGCACAATGGTGATCATCCTTTTGCCACCACTGTAGCCAGTGCAGTCTGAGAAGGGCCTAATAATGGTTCTTATTTACCCAGAAGTGCTCCTAGGCCAGCAAGTCCAGGACACTGCATGTATGTTATGTCATCAAAAATACATTCCTTCCTTGTTCCTGGAGTTTTGGTCATAGCCACAATGCACTGATGCTGGTTTATTTTCAAGTTCTGTTCTTAACCTCTACCACATTTCCAGTCATTATGTTTATGAGTCTTCTCCACATATCCTTTGTGCCTTTCACAGAAAAACACAAGCACTGTAGCAGCCAGGGCTGTGTGACACTGTAGCCCATCTCCAGCCCTCCACAGCAATCTCCACTTAGGGTACTTTGTTCTTGCACTCCTTTTCTTGGGATGTGCAAGACTGCCACCTGTTTCAGAAATTCCCAGTCCTTTGACCCTCAGACCAGCTGGTGATCTTTGCGTTAACACGCAGCAGATGCTCCCAGAGGGATCTCAGTTGGTGTGACCTCCACGTGCATGGACCACACTGGCAAGGAGGAATGGCTCCAGGAGCCAGGCAGCCATGACAAGCCTCAGGATCACGACTGTCACCTCAGTCACCTCATCACCTCAGGTGCAACTGATGGTGGCCATGGGGAGGCTGACAGGAGCAAAGGAAGGGAGGCTGCTTGGTCCTGAAGGACCTGGCACTTTGTGGGTGAGCCTGTCATGTGAGTGTGACATGCAGGACTTCTGCCAGGAGTGAGCATATCTTGCATAAAAGTTGTCCATCAACTAGTGAAAAATAGTCCATTTATTACCACATTTGCTCAAGTCTGCAGCCAGTGCAACTCACGATCTGTGCTGGTATAATAGAGAAAATGGGGTTCCTAGTAGGTGAGAAACAATTCAGAGACTGAACTATCTCTAACGGTTTTGAAGAAAACTGAAAATTTTATAAGGCCTGAATGAAATAATGAACAAATTAATTAACCAAGTAGTTTAGTTTTACAGAAGTTATTTCTGTATGGGGTTTTTTCTGTTTTGAAAGAAAAGGAAATGATAAAGACATCACCAGAATTTACAAAACTATAAGGAATGCAGCTGCCATCACTGAGAGCTGCTCTTCAGGAATCATCCTTGTCCTACGATGTTCAATATATATACAAAACGCTTTGATACATTTTTTTTAGTACAGACTGTATATTAAATGTATCATATGCTATTTCAGGCTTGTATCCCCTGCCTTATAAATGTCTGTAAATTCTTCTGTACAAGGCTGGCATGTTCAGTTGAGTTTATGTGTTAATACAGATAACTTTTTTCTAGGTTGGGATCATTGTATGATGTGACAGCTTTCTACTTTTTTAAGACATGCTTGAATACTTGACTACATCCAGAAGAAATTCATGAAATGTTCCTATTTCTTTTAATTGCATATTTGTAACAAACCCATAGCTTTCATGGATGCCTTTACTGAGTGTCTCATTCTCTCGCAGCTGGAACATAGTTTAATTATGGTTATTATCAAAACAAAATTGGAACATAGTGGAAGAGATGCAGATTGCATCCTCTACTTGTATTTAAATTTATTATTTCTCACAGTTCTATGCCAAAAGTTCTCACTGACCAATTTAATCATGCAGAGAACTCTATTTATTTTCTAGAAATATGTTTTCTTCTTGTAAGAACATTAATGAAAGAACCATAACATTCTTCCTGCCTAAAATTTTTTGCTTAAATTATTACCAAAACAATTTTTGTATCACAATAGCTTGGTTGATGTGATGTGATATATATATATATATATATACAAATACAGAGTTAACAACCCAAGATGTAACTGATAAACAGTTATGCCATGAACACAAAGTAGTATTTATCCAAAAACATGGTCTCTCTGTATTGGTAGTTAAATGAGAAACCAGACAACCTCTTCAGAGCTTAAATGTTTTCCTTTCTCTGATGTGTATGTGAAGTTACACTATCATACAACAAGTCATTTCTTACTGGATATTTGTACCATTACAGAAAGCCTATTTGCATTTCTAAACCAGAATGCATTTCCACAAAACCCTACATCTAATTAACACAGTATGTCCAACAGAATCTCACATTGTCTGAAAAGACAAATAGAAAAAAGGTGGTTACAAAAACACGCTTTTAAAGGACTTGTCTCCCACTTATTTATATCTCAAACAGATTAATCTCTTAATACATTCTAGGAAATGGTCTCATCCATTTCTGTAGGGCAGATAGAGCTTTTTAAAAGACACTAAACACAAACCATACTGTATTTCTAACTTACATGACTGCCTTATGAGCATTAGCTATAAAAGAGTATTTTATGTACGGCGTTGTATTCTTATATTTTATCCTCTTCAAATGCAAAAATATTAGAACTCCATTGAGTTATTTGCTCCCTAAAGCAATCAGAAATTGTAACAGATGAGGACATGCATATTAAATCAATAAAGTATGTAATATGTAGGAGGCAATCATGATGATACACCTTTTGACTCCATTCAGATATGAACTTGGCCTAATGTACATGGCATGCTGATGGCCACTGATGGCAATGCCTCTGATGATGTTTAATCATAAGCATCACTGCAGTAGAATGGCTGGCTACTCAACTATGAGATGTATCTATATTAGAAGAAAATCAGTTTTCATAAAGAAGAAAACTCTTTCTTAAGAAATTTTTTCAGTAAATATATTAATATCATTATGAAATAGAAATTAATACTCCCTTCAAAAAATGTATTGCTATTCAAAATCATGCTATATGATCATTAAGAATAATACTGATGTATGGGTTTGCATGGCAAGGGTTTGGTAGTGGGGACTACAGTGAGCAGCTGTCAGGACCTTTCCCCATGTCCAACAGAGGCAACGTCAAACAGGAGTTGTCTCTGCTGCCAAGGGCAAATCCACCAGTGACAGGGGCACCTCTGGGATAATGTATTTAAGAAGGTGGAAAAATTACTGCCAACCACAGCCTGAAGAGAGGAGTGAGAATGTGTGAAAGGAACAGCTCTGCAGACATGGGGTCAGTGAAGGAGGAGGGGCAGGAGCTGCTCTGGGAGCCAGAGCAGAGATTCCCCGGCAGCCTGGGCTGCAGCCCTTGGGGAGGCAGCTGTGCCCCTGCAGCCCTGGAGGCCCAGGGGGAGCAGAGATCCACCTGCAGCCCTGGAGGAGCCCACACCAGAGCAGGTGGATGTGCCTGAAGGAGGCTGTGAGCCCATGGAAACCTGTGCTGGAGCAGACGCTGCCAGGAGCTGTGGCCTGTGGAGAGAGCAGAGCAGCCCACACTGGAGCAGGTTCCCTGGCAGGAGCTGCGGCCTGTGGAGAGAGCAGAGCAGCCCACACTGGAGCAGGTTCCCTGGCAGGAGCTGCGGCCTGTGGAGAGAGCAGAGCAGCCCACACTGGAGCTGCTTCCTGGCAGGAGCTGTGGCCTGTGGGAGACCCATGTTGGAGGTGCCTTCCTGAGGGACTGTACCTCGTGGAAGGGACCCAGCCGGAACAGCTAATGGAGAACTGCAGCCCATGTGGAGGATTCATGTTGGAGAATTTTGTGGCGGACTGTCTCCTCTGGAGACCCTGTGCTGGAGCAGGGGGAGAGTGTGAGGAGTCTTTCCAGTGAGGAAGAAGAAGTGGCAGGGACAACGTGTGATGCAACTGACCATAAGCCCCATTCCCCATACACCTGATCCACTGTGGGGAAAGAAGTAGAGAAATTAGGAGTGAAGAGGAACCTGCATAGATGGAAGGGGTTGGGGGAAAGTATTTTACTTTTATTTCCCTTATTCTTCTCTCATTTGATTGGTAATAAACTAATTTTCCACAAGCTCACTCTGTTTTGCCCATGACAATAATCACTGAGTGATCTCTCCCTGTTCTTATCTTGATTCATGAGCTTCTCACCATATTATCTAGTCCCTGTCCAGCTGAAGAGGGGAATAACAGAGGTGGGCACCACCACGGTCAACCCACTACATGCTGTCTTACTCAACATTTCAATAATCACTGTTTTAGATGAGCTGTATTTCACTACTTCTTTAATATTCTTTAGATTAACCAGAAAGCTGCTGAGTTTTGCCATATTCTCTTCCTCAAGTAACACTTACTGGCCACAGCTGCAGAAGAGATAGTGATGGACCTTTCATATGACCCAGCACAAATGTTTGCCTAATAGTATTTATTTCACCCAGTTTAAATCAAGAAATTACAACAACAGGAGGTGTGATGCATCTTTTCCTCAAACACAACCTTTTTAAGCCTACTCCATGGAGATAACCTGGAGGAGACATCTTTGCTATCATTAACTATCTGATCTTTCAGAAACCAGAGGAAAAAATAGATGGATCCTAAACAGGAAATTTTGAAATAGCTCCCTCCCATCAAGACTATGCAATTTTCCACTTAATTATTTTCTACCAAGATAATTTAATTGCTACTAGAATTATCTGGGGGCACTGATTCACCTTTTAATCAGAATAATATCTTTATTTGGAAGAAATCACACAAAGACCATTAGTACATTAAAAGCATTCTAGACTATCAGTTTAATACTGACATAATTACTAATAATTAATCTTTACTTAGCTCTCCTTTTTTCTGTTGTGTTTCAGGTTTTTTTTTTCCTTTGCACTGTGAGTCATGGGCAGAAGTGCAAGAGAAAACAACTTTTATTTCTAGGATGCAATCCAGTTCTGCATGTGATAGTTTGTTAACAAGAAACAAATAGTTACAAAGAATAAGTCATGTTTTTAACTGATGCTGTTCCATTATAGTCTTTCAAAGCCAGAAGAGTGTTTTAGCAGTGGGGTATACCTACTTTGATTTTGAGCTTTTTTATCTGTATATTAACACAAAGAACTAAATTCTGTAAAGAGAAAAAGAGAGCCATGCAGTGGGAAGCTAGCAATGGAAATGTTTGTGACAATTTCTTACAAACCACAGACTGAAAAGAAGGAATCAACACATGGAACTTTACAATGATACCACCTGAAGAGAGAAATTCTGAAGACTGGGAAAACAGAAACATCACATAATTTCCTCAGGTCATCTGTGAGACAAGCACACAACACACCAATCAGAAAAGCTTCCATGAAAGGCAAAATTAAAAATAAAACACATGCAAATAAACAGTATAATATACACTCAAAGAACTCTGACAGGCAGAACTTATGTTTGTTTTCTTGGTACTTGAACTTTAATATCCCAGTAAGACTGCCTATCTGCAAGGACGGCAGCTGGTTTTTATTTATTTTATTTATTTATTTTTGTTTGCTTTAACCTAAAATAAGAATTTTTATTGAACGTACATGCCTTATTCTTTCTGCATAACAATAAATGGCCTTTTCAATGGAACCACATATTTCAAAAAAAACCTCCATAAAGACTTAAAAAAAATCTGGCCAAAATCATTAAAAATAAAAACCCTCATAAGATTATTTACGAATGATCCTCAATTAGGAACAAATAGAAAAATAATGCTAATTTTGTCTCTTTGTTCTGTTTCTCATGGAGGTATTCCTAGCAAAGGGTAATGAACTACCATCATAAAATTAAAGAAAATGTAGTGCATAGAAAATAAACTGTAAAGGCAGAAAAAGCAATTTCTTCAAATCAAATTATTGCTACACTTCCCTAAGGCCAAACATACTCTGCTTAATTTAAGAACCCATTTGAGGTAGTTCTTCTCTAACAAATAAAGTCTGAAATCAAACTTCTGACCTTAAGAAAATTATGGTAGAGGAAAAGCTTCTATTTCTCATAATTCAGTAGGGAGTGGTGTCTTTGAGGATTTCAAATATGGAGATTTCAATGGCCCCTTTAGCTAAACCAATCCAGAGTTTAATCACTGTCTCTCAAATACATTTTCTTTATTTCAACTCAAATCTCCCTTGTTGCAGTTTCTGACCACAGTGTTCTCTCACTGTTCTCTTTTTAGAAGAATCTGGCTCTGCAGAACAAACACTCCTAAACACGTTTGGGTGTGCACAGCTGTGTGCTGGGAGAGTGTCTAGTGCAGAAGGTGAGCACTGACACATGAGGATGATGAAGAGCAGATGGCCACACTCCTCACTGGGATGTGGAGCTACAGGGGCCAATACCCTAGTTTTAGAATCCAGCTGACAGAACTCCACAAATTGCCATGAAGACCTAGAAGAATAATTCCCAGGTGCTCAGACACAGTAAGTGGCAATATATGCGAACAACTCACATGACTTGGACAGGATTTAGGTGCTCAACTGATGGTAAAAGTTCAAAGCAGTGTTTTATCGTTATGTACAACCTTCAGGTTTCTAGAATTGCAGTTTATTGCTACAAAATAAGATTTATTTTTTTTTTAGAAATTATTCTTTTCTTGAGAACAACTCTTGTTTCTTAACTCTATTTATAGCTAAAAAAGAGGGGTAAAGGTACTTCAGCATGGTAAAGATAACAGTCTAATAGCCTGGCCTCCATTTCAGTAAGCTTGTTACATAGACATGAGAAGAGATTTTCATCCTGTGTAGGTCAAAATGGCAGAGGAAAACAAATTGTAATTATGTAGGGAAACACCCTCATTTTCTAATACATTTTGGCATGTCAAATTCCATACTTCAGTATCTGTTAATAGTTGATTATGGTTTTTTTTTCCAGCTCTACATTATCTTTTATTATTGTGAGATCAGAAGCTTTCTTATAAAGCTATGTGAGATCCTTTGTAAAAAGCTGATCTGCTGCAAAAGGTGCTTTAGATGAGGAGAATTAAAATACTGGCTTCTTAGAAAAACTCTCTTATTATTAATTTGCTTATATGCACAGATCATTAATCAGAGGCAAAGACACAAAGATGTTTTTATGATAGGTTTGCTCCTTTGCTACAAACAGCTTTATGTTCATAGTCTTACAGTGGTTTTGAAAAACTGCAATACATTCTATTCTCTGTACCCTTTATAATTTGATGGACAGCAGTTGACATACACACACTACTTCATTAGCAAGGGATGATTAAGTGAAGTTATTGATGTATGAAATTAGCTGCCTTCTCCTCTTACCCATATATACAAGAGGCAGGAAATGTTTTTGAAATGGATGGTCTAAGGAACAGGACAAGACACCTTGTGGGAGGAAATCAGCATCTACCAAATTTTGTGAGAATGCTCAGATTTATCCTGCCTCTTAAAGCAAAAAGCCAACCTGTGTAATGAAGTTTTCAATTTTACACAATTAGGCACAGAGTACAGCTAGTATTCTGAGGTTCTTTTAAATCACTCTTCAGTGCTAAGGTATAATCCAGTGTACCAAAGTAATTTATAAAAAATATTTCTCTAAGCTGTTCTCAAATACATCTATTAATAGAGGTTCTATGTTTCCAAGCAATCGTGAAGACAGTTTTCCCCATTGTTCTTGAAAAAGTATGCAGCCATCTATATTTTTCAGGCACCTCATGCAGACAATTGAAATTGAAACTGTTTGTCTTAAATTATTGCACCAAATACTTAGATTGATTACATTTCTGTGTGCCATAGGATAGGTACTGTGATCCATAGGCATAGGAAAGAATTTGCATGCATATGTCAATTTGTTAAGTCTGCTTTTGCAAGTGTAATGAAAAGAACACACTTTTAATGATATAGAACTGCTCTTACTCACTGTTTGTGGAAGAAATTAATTCTCTGGAGTCATCTATCTAAAATATGTCTTAGAAATAAATTTCCTTTTAATAGAGTAGACTGCAGTATCTCTCAAAGTACTAGAAAGTACTTCATTGCAAATATTTTAAAAGCATACGAAGATTTTTCACTGGTCCCTCTCTTCTGTATTTGCATTTTAAAACATAGTATATATTTTTTTTCTAACAGGAAATTTCTCTGGTTCTAACATCTATGGGAGATTTTGATAGAAGTCGTATTTCCTCCCATAAATTCTCCTCATGGTTTTTGCATTTCCTGTGGATTGTCTGAAGCGATTATTCAATATACTGGTCTTCAGTAAATAGTTTGCAATAATATAGAGGTCTCCATGTAGAACATGTGTTTAAAAATAATGAATTTTTATTAAAAGAAAAATATTTGTGAAACACATCAGAACACACTAATAAAAAATACCTAAAACCCCTACCCCTTGAATAATTTTTCCTCATGATGTTAGACTCACACTTTTACTTTCCTTGTAATGTACTGGCTGAGAATTATTTTATATTTCTAATGCAATTTCAAGGAAAAAAGCTATCTTTTAAAAAGAGGATCTATATTAATAGAAATAATCTGGTTAATAGTCATCTCCTCAGACAATGAATCAGAGAAAATAAAAACTAGCCATCTATCATTCTGCACTTTGTTCTGTTGGATGTGACCTCTATAAGCATATGCTATTAATTTTCTATTTATCCTTTGACCTATTTTCCATCCTTTCTGTGACCCTCTTTCTCAGGTCACTAGTCAGGTTCTTCGTTTCATTGAAGAACTCACGATTTAGCCAATTTGGTCCTTCATTGAACTGCCTCTCTTTCCTTTGCTCAAGAGTAATTTGCGTGGGTGCCTTCATCTTGTTTCTTTAGGAGACTGCCAACTTTCTTAAGCAGCAGTTATAAAAGAGTACTTCTGTCTGAATGTGGAAACAAACTAATAGCCTGTCTCATCCCTCAGGTTTCTGCAAGGACAAAGGTTGGTGGGAGTTCTCATTCAAACGCCAGTAGCACTGGGCTGTAGCTCTGCCTTGCCAGACTTCCCCAGGGTATTGTGTGAGGTCTGTGGAGCTCAGCTTGTTTTTCTGTAACTGCGTATTTGAGCATCACACGGGCATGGATTTCAAAAAACCATGGTGGCATATGCACATTGATAGGACAGCCAAGGCCTACAGCAAATCCCTGATATTGGGGCTCTGTATTAATAAGTGATCCTTGCATGTACTTACTTTTGTGTATTTTTGTTTCTTTGCATAATCCTTGTCTGCTTAATAGCAAACCTTGCAATTAACAAATTTAGTGAAAGTGATGTAATGTTAACCTTTCTGCTTCAATCTGTGTTTTGTAGTTTGCAAATTTTGCATGTCAATACAGTCATTATTGAACAAAAAACATCAAACATACCCCTGGAAAGAATTTTGACTGAAACAACTGAATACTGAGTAAACACTGAAAAAATTAAAGCTTGAAATAAACCAAAGCTAGAGAGTACTGAAATTCAAAGAGATGCTAGAAAACATGAAAAATAAAGGCACATGATATTTGTGGTCTTTTATAGTCTAAGATAACCAAAAATGCTCAGAATATTGCAAGTATAACTCACTGCACTTCTGTGGACCACAGCACTTCTTGCTGTACTTTACTTTAAATTTTTAAAATTTTCTGCTTCAAGTCAAGACATTTCATATAGTTGACAGGAATTTTTCTGAAGTTTTGTTTCATGATAAGAGTCTGGGAAATCAGGTACTGGAGTGCCCCTAAGCCTGGGCTGGACACTGGAGAGAGTATAGAAACCTGCAGTTGGCACTGGGAGGCCTTAAGGCTCAACCCAGCTCATGAAGAAACTGTGCAGTCTTTCCATGGAAACAAAGCAACCACCAGTTAGTAACAATCATCTGAATGGTAGGTTGAAGAAACATTCTTAGGAAACAAGAAGTTTACACACAAAGAGCAGTGAATCAGGAGCACATTAGTCTGGAGTGCACCAACAGACACAAGTATACTTTCTGAAGAGACAGAAAGGAAGGCTGCCTCAGCACGCAAGAACTAATGAATTCTGTTTATTCAAAATCCAGCTTACTGAGAGCTTTCAACAGCTCATGAGAGAAGATTGTTTTGCCCTGAAGCTCACTGTAACAGAAAGCTGTGCGACACAGGTCGCAACCACGGATGAAAGGATTAACTTAAAACGATGTGGCATAGGTGCTAAAGAGAAATTATCTAAATGCTAGAGAGCAAGGAAGGTAGGGATCACAGGAGTCTCCATTGTGGTAAATCCAGCAGGTTTAACTGAGTAATGCAGCAAAATCTGGATGTATTTTAAACTTTACTATAAAAGAAATAGCCTGTTCTGTGAATTGGAACTATTATTCCATGCACCACAGGTAGGGAACAGATCAACCTGCTCCTTTATGCAACAGTTTTAAAAGATATGAAAATTGTTAGCACATGCCTCCACTCTTATCCCTCAATCTTATCTTCTCAAGATCAAACATTTCAAGTTTTTCCCTCATCATAGATATCTCTGAATTTCTGGCAAAGCTTGTTGCTTTCCCATAGTTTCTCTGAAATTATTCTACCTGTTCTTCAAGTGAAACATGCCAAAAAATGGATTAGGTACTTCAACATAGTCATTAGCATTGCTGAAGAGTAGAGGGAAAAATACCCATCTCAGGGACTATATCCGTCCTCAGATCTGACATAATACTTGTCCTTCTCACAAATTGTAGTTTTTTTTCTAGTAAACCAGGAAGAAGACATATGTCTAACTCTGATAAAATATGCTTATCTACAAAGAATAACTGAAACATATGGCAAAACACAAAGTCTTTCTTTCACAAACAATGGTTTCAATGTGCAAATTAATTTCATATCCAGGTGCTTGAAGGGATAAACACCGAACTGTATTCAACAGGCTTAACACTCTCTCATCTTCTGAGCTGCTGTAGTCTACAGCTCCTTTTATTTTTGGAATAGGTATTTAGTTGTTTCTCATCTTCTTATTGTGTGGCTGTGTTTTCCTATGTAAATTTGTAAGTCTCCATCCTTCCTTCCTATGCTGTGTCTTATTTTTTCATACCATAATTTCAGTTTTTACATTGAACTACTATTTTGTATTATCTAGCACTGCAGCTCCACCACACCAATTTTGTCTCATTTCTTTAATTTCAAGTAAATGTTTAGGGATGTGAATAAAAATCCTGAATAGTACTGGATGCAGGGCATATGCATATAGAACACCAATTGTTACAAACTTTTGATGCTGAACTGTTGCTAACTACCAGTGGTCTCATTTTCCTACTGGTTTTGTTTTTACTCTAACATAAATTAATCCTGACCACGTATCCCTGATCATCTATGAAAATGGCATGCAATACACCATAAAAGGACACAACCTATTCCCTACAGGCTTTATTAAATCAAGATATTTAATAGTTACTGGTCTCTATCTCAAAGGCCAGCTGTCCCTTAGAGAAAGAAATCAAATTGGGATGACATAATTTGTTTATGACAATGCTGTTAAGTTACTCATCTCCTTTTTGTCCTTTGTGATGTTTATAGTCAAGTAGTTGATTATGTTGTTTTATTTCTCTGCTTCAGAATTTAACAGTACCATTAGTTCTTCAGCTTGATATTAACAGCATTCAGCAGCTCATAGAAATTGACTTCTTTAATGAAAGATAATTTGCATCTTTGGCCTTTTCACTAGCTTAAAATATTTGTTGTTGTTTGTCTTACTGCTTGTATTGCACCATGGAGACATTTTACATTTTCAAAATTGTCCCACTTTGGTCACTTCTTATGTCGTATCTTTTGCTTGGGGAAGCTTGATTTACAACCAAAAAAAGAGTCAGTGCTGTTAAGTGGAGGAAGATCCATTCTTGTTCAAAGGATTTAAACAGGGACTAAACCCAGGAAGATAAATGTGCTGTATTAAAATGGTCCTTGAGGGACAGGATAGCAGAGCACATAAGGATGTCCCTGAGGAAAACAAATACACTTAACACCAAAATATGAACAGGACTGGCTGACAATATTTACTGTGGTAAACAAAATGAAGTCATGGCACAAGCTCAGGCTCAAGCATTCTTCTGTCCATACTATATAACAATTAGCACATTCCTGGTCCATTTTTAACCTGTTTAAAACAGCACTCTTCCAGGGGGTGCAAAGGAGTGTTTGGGAAGAAGCATGAACCATTTACTGCTCCTTACAGACAGACTGGGACAAGGTCATAGTGCTTCACAGAAAAGAGAATTTAACTATATGGATATTGAATGTGTGGTACCACATTCTTGGGGCTTGGGGCTCTGGTGGCTGTGGAATTGTCCCTGGTTCATTTTATATACCAATATACATACAGTGATTGTCTAGCCACTGCCACTAACTTCTGTATAATTAATTAGTGGCTTCTTTTATTTTGATTGCTCCAAGTATTCTGGATTGGTTGGAGTTTTTTGCAAGTCTCTACTACTCAACATCTGCCATTTGACCTAGCTTCTGCTTTCTGACCTCTTCTGCTTACTTATATTTGAGGTCAAACAAGAACTTATAGTTTATCTGGGCCAGTGATTTATACACTGCATACCTCCTGCATTGGAAGAGTGTGTAGTTATTATAATACTGTAGTGTATTTAAGGTGATACATCTCTTTTGGTTTTTTTCCTAGGCTCCCCTCCTAGGAGGGGAATGACATGTAGTGATTCTAGTGTATTTAAGGTGATACATCTCCTCTTTTTGTTTTTTTCCTAGGCTCCCCTCCTAGGAGGGGAATGACATGTAGTGATTTTCAGAGCTGAAGTCTGCTTATTTGGAATCCAGTGGTTTTATTTAATTGCATTCCTTTCAACAAAAGCTATCTGAGAAGTCAAAATTGTTTACTACCACTAATGATAGTAGATTATTTTAGTAGCTACTCACCAGTTGTTTTGTTTTTCTTAACCTCTCCAACCTTAACTGTGTTCACTAGACCCTCACTATTATAATTGTTTACATTCTTGTCTGTCACTGTCTCTTCATGTCCAAAAAATACATAAGCTCTATTTATATGTTACACTTCCATGTTTTTGAAGTGCTTGTTGATGCCGTGATGGAATCCTCCAGCTCATGGAATAGAAAAGTTACTGTTGTTATAGTTGTAGTTAGTTTTCATTACAGATCTCCCAAAAATGATTGTGCAAGGATTAAATTATTTTACAGGAATATTCCCTGTATGCTGACAGATATCTGTCACTGACCGATATCCTTCACTAAGTCCTGTCTGGTACAAGTTAGAGGACTGTTTGGTATTCACTTTGTTAATCTTCTAAAATAAGTGCTGCCAAAACTGAGAGGTCAAACTTTGTTTCTCAGTCAAGATTCAGCAGGGACTGTGATATGGTACTTAACTACTGAGATGATGATGAAATCAAAATTGCACAATACATTTGTTAATATATCTGAGAGCATCATGCATAGGTAAATTCATTCACACCCATTGAAATGTGAAAAACATGAACAAAAAAAATCAGATGCTATTTTTCTAAATGTGTAAGTAAAAGTAGTCAGTTTGATTCATGTTGGAATGGAATGTATGAAGTTATTTTTTCCTCAGAACCTCATATTTTCGCAGAATTGAATAGAGACAGCGACACCATTCAGAAAGTGCTGACAGGTATTACTCAGATACTAACAAGGTCACATAGAAATTTATAGTCTGAAACTACCGTGTGCTCAATATAATGACTACATACTTGCCTTAAACCTAGAAACATTCCCAGACATTGGAACCTGATTGTCTACGTTGTTAATTTTTTTGAATGATTCCTGATAGAGATTTGGTCAAAATAATCTGCTAATCTGCCAAAGAACTGCAGATCTGAATACAAATCTGGAACATGCACAGGGAACTACTTCCTGTGGGCTGTCTGCATGCAACTAAAGTGTTTTCGAGGGCAAGACAAGTTAAAAGTACAAACATAGTATTTCATGTCATCTGGCTCCATGAAAAAAATTGCAGCCATAATGACTGCTTGGCAGAAAGGCTGAAACTTTTTAATATGTGTAGGAAGTCTACCAATATTGTATGTAAAATATATATATCCTGACTTATATCAGAAATAGTGTGGTCAGCAGGACCAGAGCAGGGATCAGCTTGTGCTCAGAACTGGTGAGGCTGCACTTCAAATTCTGCGTCCAGTTCTGGGCCCCTCACTGCACGAGCTGGGGCTCTGTGTCCAGAGAAGGGCAGTGGAGCTGATGAAGGGTCTGTAATAGAAATGCGGAGCGGCTCAGGGAGCTGAGAGGTGTTTAGCCTGGAGGAAAGAAGGCTCAGGGGAGACCTGATCACTCTCTACAACTACCTCAACGGAGGGTGTAACCAGGTGGGGGTCAGTCTCTTCTCCCACACAACAAGTGACACGGGAAGAGGAAATGGAATCAAGTTGTGCCAAAAGAGGCTTGAGTTGGATATACGAAAAAGTTTTTTCACTGAAGGAGTGGTCAAGCATTGGACTAGGCTCCTCAGTGAAGTGGTGGATTAACCATTCCTGGAGGCATTCATAAAAGGAGTGCATGTGGCACTTCCTGACATGGTTTAGTGGGCATGGTGGTATTTAATCAAAGGTTAGACTTGATGATCTTGAAGGTCTTTTCCAAACTTAATGATTGTATGATTGTAACCTTCCATGAATGTAACCTTCCTATGTGTCCAAATGGTTATTTGGTGAAATGTCTCTCAACAGATATGAGGCTGGATAGAAAACTGAATTTTAAGTGTCAGTGTTTGGCTTTCATTTCTTCCTCCTGTGTACTCAAGCAAAGTCTTTTTAGCTCTATAGCTGCAGAAATAGGGGTGGAGAGCAAGGGACTATTTCTTGAGCCTAATGTCTATTACTGCTATTTGCCATTTTCCTGCATGCCAAAGGAATGGGATAAAGGGAATACCCTCAGAGTATAAAGTAATCTAATACGATTGAACTAATCCGATTACAGAATGTGCTGTGCACTGCTCAAGACACACTTGGTGAACACAGTATGCATGCATAACATCATCACAAAAACTGTGTCAGTACTTATGATACCACTTATTTGCAGCCTAGTCTGATACTAAAATATTCTTATTTTCCTCTAAAAATCCTTTGGGTATTATAAATCCTTTGGGTATTATAAACATACCCAAGTATTATAAACTGCCCACTGGAAAAAGAAAAACAAGACCCTAATGAATCCTATCTAATTTTAGTCACACATACATTTAGTCACACATGCCACACACATACATTATAAGCATAAACGTTTTCAACATTGAAGTGAACAAAATGTTAAGAGGAGCTGAGCATACCCAGCTTCCTTAAAAATTGTTTCAAACACCAAAATAATGCTCTAGGAAAGACTGAATACTTATTTGTATTTATGTAAGGAAAATATTACAAATTTCTTTAAGCAGAAAATCACATTTTCCTGGAAAACCTACTTATTAAGTATGCATGCTGTTAAATAAAACAACAAGAAAGGCTGTGGCAAATTATAAATTTATAATATGTGTTAAAGTGTTGGTCAGTGCAGGGTGGATATGACTGGATCTCGGCTTCATTACCTATACCCCCATATCTCTAGAAGACTAGTTTTATGGTATTTTGTAAAGAGGAAAATATGTGGGATTAGTTTTTATTTTGGCTTTTTATCATTTATTGAGGAATTAAGATATTTTCTTTCAGCTTAACATTAAAGATAAAATTGCATGCAGTCTCAAATGACACTTGGAAATTATGATAACATGAGACAAGACAATGAAACTCAGGAAACTTAAAGAAAATGTTTTTCCTATGACTTTAGGCGTGCTGGTGATTTTTAAAGAATCACAACCTGATGCAGTAGCTGACATATGCCAGACAACATGTCATTTAACACGCATTAAGTAATTAAGATAAACATAAGGGAGCTTTGGTTTCAATCAGATTACTTAAAAGGTTAAACTCTTTCACAGTGAAGTAAAAACTTACAATAATATCATCTTTCGATTAAAAAACCTCCCTCAATTCAAACTCCTAGAGAATATGACAGGTTGTCTGACACAGACTTAACAATTTTGTTAAGTGACTTCATACTTCAGCTGGGCAATGTGAAATAGAAAAATGCCTTTGAAATAACAAAGAGTATAAGCCAAATTCTGTATTAGAAATCTTAACAGTTTAGCTTGCTGTTATAGAAAAGTATGTAGAAATATTACAAACCCAAGACCTTGTGATACATTCAAACCAAATGCCAAACAAAGAAATAAAAAGGGAAGTTTTGATTTTGGCTAGTCATTGTAATTTCTTCATTTGTAGTCTACTTTTATACTTTTATTTAAGTGTTTGCCTGTATCTTAACATAGCCAAAATAAGAATAGACATGCACATGAAATGCACAGGACTGTCAAAAGAAAAAGATAACAAAACCAAGAAAAAAGTTGTATTTGAATATGAATACTGGAGGAAGTTAGACAACAGTTTTACCTTAGTAAACAGCTGTCACTGAGGGGCAATCATAGCTAATTTACTCCCAAGCAAAAGCTGATTTTGCCACCTGGTTTCTTGCAGGTAAAGCTGGCAGTTAGTAAAAGTAACCAAAGAAAACCCAGAATTTAACAGGACAATGAGCAGCTGCCACTCAGACTTATGACTTCTTAAGTAAGATTGGAGATAAAATTGAAAAATACCTCAAAGAAGTAGAGCAAGTGCTGAATTAAATGACAAAGAACCGGGAAAATTACAGAAGATGATCAGAACACAATTCTGGGAACACACAGGAAAAAAAAATCTAAGTGTACTTCTAAGCTATATGACTTCCAGGTTCTCCAGACTCATAGGATATTTAGGGAACAGAGGCAAGAACTTGTTTACAGGTATTATATACCACTGGTGAGCAGATGGTCTTCTGGCCACTGACCACTCAATTATCCACACCCCAGAGTAATAGCCTGGACAGCAGAGTCAACATCCCTGCGTGCATTCAAAGCTGAGTGAACCAAAGTAAGGTTTTAGCTTTGAAAGACTGAGGCATTCCACCTCTCCTTGATCTCGTTTTTAAAGTGGTGTATAAGTTAATTCTGAATGGCTAAAATGCTACCTCCTTCAAAATTAACTTGTTTGTCTTGGAAAGAATTTCCAGAAACACTAGTTTACATGAATCCTTACTTAGATGAGTAAGTATAAAACAATTTTGATTAACACTTCATTCTTAGAGTTAGATAGAAAGCTCTTTTGAAACAGAAATTGAGTTATGGTCTTTTTACTTAAAGAAGACAGCTACTAGCACTCAGACATTATTAACCATAGCATTGACAATATCTCAAGAACATTTATGTGTAATCACCTTCTCATCAACATATACAGCAGCTTGGATTTTAATTCCAGTCAATCATGAAATCACTTAATGAAAATTAAATGTTGAACTCTTGAGTTTTTTCTAAGCCTTCAAGTCCCTTAATGACTTCACTTTCCCCATGTTTAGCTTACTTCTCTGGGCAAAACTTTGCTTATATGTACACAATCAATGTGCCAGACTGTGAACAGATGAATTTCCAAGCTTGCTTCTTTCTCTCTGCTGCTACTGTTTACCCCTTCTTGGGGTTGGTTTGTTTGTTTTCTTTGGGGGTTGTTTGTTTGTTTTGGATTTATTTTTTTTTTCTTCTGATTAACTTATTCATCCTATTTCCCTCTTGGCTAGCTAGAACAAATATGTTTTCCTGGACTGAAGAATCGTTCATGCAGTTTCTGGATAGATAAATGAAACCAATTGGAAAGAGGTCTAACTTCCTAGCATCATTACAACCAAACTTGCAGTTTGAGTCACAAAGCAAGACCACTGTGGAATACAGAAATTATAGTGCAAAAGACTACAACAACATGATTGATATTTTCCTTTTCCAACCAAAGCCTCTATTAGTCAAAAACTTTGTTACTGTGAAAACAAACTGCTTTTGTGCAACATCAGTGACCATCAATAGGGCCCCAAGGCCGTACCAGAAAAAGACAGATATATACTCTTTAAAACCTGAAGATGATTCTGTACAACTGCTCCTTACATATAGTCACTGTTATATAACTTTACAGTACTCTCTATCTTGCTAGCATGGTGGTGTAACTGGAACTAGAAATTAAAAATGTACAAGAAAATCAGATGCACTAAAAAAGCCTGCTCAACCAAAAGCCTATGTACAGACCTAGCAACAATGAATATGAACAAATATGAATCTTGTATTTTCCCCTACATGCAGAAGAAAAATTATTTATTTGCAATGGAAACAAACATTTCTGAATTACTGCTAACCTACTGAAGTCATATCAAAGAAATAATAGCCAGACTAGTCTATAAAAGAACACCTGCACATTTAAAGATTCCATTGAGTAAGGAATTTTCCACTGAGAACTGTGTGGGAGAGAAGCATCTTTATTTCTGATCAAAGTTTTGATCAGAAATACTGTTTTCTTTGTTGATATTTACAGAGTTCAACATGAAAATATAAACTTGCTGAAAAAAGCCAACGGAAACAATTTTAGAACCATACCAGATGAGAAACGAAACACACTATAAACCATCATAATCACAGAAAAAATTTTTAAAAATTGAGCTTTAGTTATCTCTTATGGTTTTTTAAAATTTCTGTCATCAGGTTGGAGTTTGAAATCTTCTACGTATCCTTACGTAATAAATAAAAAGGTGGCATCACTGAGGGAAGATTTTCTACCTCTGTGTCTTCTAAAGGGACCAAATAATTTGGAAAGAAATAGTTGCCAATAAATTAAAATAATCTGCTCAGCATAAGCTTATTTAAGCTTATTTACAAAATGACTAAACATAACAAATACACTTTTCTGTTTCCTATTCTTCACAATTCATAGTATTTCAGTTAGAACTTTTAGAAATACTTCATGAAGAGATTAAGTAGTAACTGCAATTTAAGAAACAGAGATTTTACCTTAGACGCAAAAATTCTATATGTAGTATAATACCAAAATATACAATGTTTTTCTTAATAGGAAATATTGATATTTTATTTAACTCTTTTTAGACCTACAAGGAACAGGAAGATTTTGTGTGTAATTCTATGTCTATTCATTAATTTCTCATAGAAGTCTTTAGCTAATTTGCGGCAAAATTTAACAAGAGGTGAATAAAAGCCAATGAATAATTGTTAATGATAGTTAATTTATCATTATGTTTGCATAACTGAAAACTAATTAATTAAATTAATGCCACTGATAAAGCTAAACACAAATATTCTTATTTTAATTATACCTTGTCAGTATCCTTTAGGACTTAATTAGTAGATCACTTAAGTTACCTAATAAGAGAGAATGAACATGTAGTAATTTAGAACAGTTATAGAACCTTATGAATCACATCTGAAATAAGAACTTCAAGGGCTAAGACATCCTGACATCAGAGTAAGGGACTGCAGATTATGGCAAGTGGAACTTCAGTGATACAATTTAGTGAAAAGCAGCTGTATTAAATCTGGAAATGAGTTTGAGTAGATAGTGCACTTTGACAGTGCTGAAAGAGAGGTCTTGCATCCTCACTTTTCCTTGTTCCTCTTTTGATTTCATTCCATCCTTCCGAGCCTCAGTAATGGAGTTTCCACAACATATCTCAGTGCCCAGGATAAAACATCCATACAATCTCAAGATTAAACATTTAATGAGCTTCTTGTTTTCCCAAGGCAGTTTTCTGACATTTTAGTGAGGAAAATAGAAACAAGTTAGGGGATTTCCCATTCCTGCCATCAAAAGTATTTACTGTTGTTGTGGAAGTTGGTAATATGTCTATATCCATTTCATGCAATGTCTTATTAATGTATTTTAAAAAACCACGCTCTTTATTTATTAACTCAAAGCCTGTATCAAAGTTCCAGGATCTATTAATATCTTGAGGATTATTAATGAAAGCAAAAGATTTTTGTTTAATGAGTGTAAGAAAAGAAACCTGGAGATTTGGAGAAATCTGTTATTTAAAGAAGCAATCCTGAAAGTACTATTGGGAACTAGATAACAGCAAAACATTCAACTCTGCCAAGTAAAATCCATGCTAGAATAGTCACTGTAATGTGGCCATTTTGGGACAAGGAACTAATGTTCCCTCCTTAATGGGTCCAACTGAGCTGAACTTTGAGGTGATTGTGTATTCCCCATCAGATGACACTTTCAAAATGACAAATTTCACCTCACTTAAGCAGATGCCTATGGCTGAACTTGTAGCTGAGCTCAATGGGGGTCCCTCTACCTATATGGTCAATGAAGAGACACGGGCTCTTAAAGAAGGTGACCCATCTTGCCTGTTTTAAATAAAGACAAATTTTGCTGACAAGTGCCTATTTCTTACTGACTATGAACAAAGAGCCTAGGCAGGCTGTTAGCAGTACCAACACTTTGAAGAACTATAATCACATTAATAAGTGGGAAAGCACTGAGAGTAAAAATGTAAAAAAAAATCAGCCAAAAAAAAAAAAAAAAAAAGGGATAGTAACTAAGTCTCATGCAAGACAACTGCAAACACCACACTGCCATGGCATGGGATACCTTTCACTAAACCAGGTTGGTCAGACTTCCATCCAACCTGGCTTCAAGCACATCCAGCGATAGGATATCCAAACTTCTCTGGGCAACACAATTACCACTCTCACAGTAAAGAATTTTTTCCTAATAACTAGTCTAAACCTACTCTCTACCAGTCTGAAACCATACCCCCTTGTCCTATCACTCTATGCGCTACTAAATAGCTGCTCTCCATCTTTCTTGTAGGGTCTCCTCAGGTACTGGAAGGCCACAATTAGGTAGCCCTGAAGCCTTTTGTCCACCAAAACTTCATCATGCACAAATCAGGAAGCAATATTAATGTTTTTATTTCACATATTGTACTCGGTAGACTAGAAGTTAAAATAGTTTCAGCAATCAAGTTAGACCTATTTATGCTATTTATTCAATAAGAACTTCCAACATTAAAGCACTTCTTATTAAAAAACAAATGCACAATAATAATCATATAAATAGTCAGCCCAAGATTTGTTGGTTGAGTCTACTATATAATTTTAATAGAAGTTTTTGGATGGTTCAAGTACAGTATTTTTAAGAGTAAATGCTGCCAGAAATTGTTTTTTGAGTTAATATAAATAATATTAAAAGAATATAGATGAAAATAGCCTTTGCTTCTCTTTTTTTGTTCAAGAATTTTTTGGCTTCACTAGGTTTTATGTGGGTCTTGATGGTGGCTTTGTAACCCGTATAATGGCTGTTTGAATCTTGGCTATTATTTTGCCTTTTTCTTAAGCAATGTTGAATATTCATCATCTTGTGTTCAGATATGTAGGTTGAAACAAAATACAACATTTGGCCATAATACTTTAGCAAATAACTTTGAAGTAATGCACTGCATAGATATGAAACAAATATAATTAAACAAGAAAGAATACAACCTTCCACAAAGAAAGTATAAGAGATTATCAGGCTCCAGACTTCAGAAAATTACTTTCTTTTCTTTCATTTCTTTTATTTCTTTTATTCTTTTTTTTCTATTTTTTCTTTCATTTTTTTTAAAGTGGATCACTAAAATGTTGTGAAAGCAAAAAAAATTCTCTACCTTTTGTTAAACCTTGACCTAAACTATTCTCAGCCACTGTACTTATAAATCACAATTTTTATATCAAGAAGTAGATGTTGTAATATTCATTTAAAGTATCACCATGAATTCTAAATAATTTGACACCTTATCAACATCCTAGTAGATTTTCAATATTTAAGGATGAACATGTATCTTTTAATTACCATAATCAGAAAATCGTACATCCTTATACGCTTTATCTGCCTTAACAAATAATGTGGGGCAAGAGAAGCACATCTTCAAAGAAAAAGAATTTTTGCTCAGTGCCTTATATGCATTTAAGGGTTTTTATTGAATTCTAGTTCCCAGACGGTACATGTTTCAGAAACTGAGAATACCATTAGGTAATACTACTGCTGAATAGTGAGTCTCAGATCATCAGCAGTAACAAACACACAAATTATACTAATTTAAAGTGCACTACAGATACATGCAGGTAAAGGTGGAGTGGAGTAGAAAAGTGTTTTTTGTACATCAAGTCAAAACCAGTTAAATATATATAATATATCATATAAGATATTAAAAAAATATTCTATCAGAATAATTAGTATTTTGCATATTGCTTGAATTTTCTTGTCTAGATACATGAAGGAGCAGTTTTTTGCCATTCTTGTTCATGTAGTGGCAATAGAACAGCTAAATAACCACAGCAAGATTCTCTGCCTTCATTAGCCACATAAAATAGATATCAAATTAATCAACAACTTTGTCAGTGTGGTTCAATACCCTGATACCTGGCCATTTCCTCTAAACTCTGCTTTGCATGAGTGCTCCCATGTCTAAAGTAACGTCTTCTTCCTTTTTCACATCATCAGAATAGCTACACAAAAGTACAAGATGTTCTGAGGCCAAACCCCCTAGAGATGCCCTTCTCCTGTCATTTTCCTGCTTTTGTACAATGCTCCATCTTTTCTTCACAAAAGAAGAATTACACAAAACTCTTCTGCAAGGACATCTCAAATGCATACAAGTTGTTATATGTGCACTTTGTCTGCAAATCTATAAATATTTTCCATGCTTGACAGTATACAAATACTCTCAACTTAAGATGACCTGATTTTTAAATAGGAACAGTTTTAAGGTCTCGTAAGAGTACATTGGCTTTATTTCCATGCACACCTCTTTTCTTTGTTCTTCTATAAACAAGAGCACAGAATCAGGAAGCCTTCACATTGGTTTTAATTAATTCATTAAGCACATAGCCTTCAGAAAATACTTCTTCAGAAGTCTACAAAAATAAGTAGTCACTTTTTCAGAGTCTTGGACTTTTTGCTCTTCTTGGAGGTTCCGAGCTCTCAGTTGTTCTGCAACGTGCACAGAGCTCTCTTATCTGTTAGCATCTTGGATTTTGTTTCAGAAGGCTCTGAAATCTGCTGTAGTTACAAGTCATTCTGTAGTTACAAGTCATTGCAGCACTAAATTTTCAAATGCTAAAATTAAACATCAATCAAGGAAGAGACAAATAGTAATAAACTTATCAAAAAATATGATCATTTTAGGAACATTGTTTCAAACTGTTTTTCTGTGTTAACTACACAGAAAAACATACAAACATGTTCAAACTGAAAATCAGGACAAGCTCCACAGAAAAGAGCTTAGAGATTTGGACTTGAATGATGCCAAATTTTGCTTAGTTGTGAGAAACTAACTGCTCTGTACAGCTTCCTCTGGAAGGGGAGTATAGAGAGAGGTTCTGTGTTCTTGTTGATGGTATCCAGTGACAGGACATGTGGGAATAGAACCACAGAATTATAGAGTGGCTTATATTGGAAGAGACTTTAAAGATCACCTAGTTTCAAGCCTCCTGCCCCAGGCATGGACACCTTCAACTTGACCAGGTTGTTTAAAGTCCCATTCAGCCTGGACTTGAGCACCTGCTGTGATGGTGCATCCACAACTTCTCTGGGCAACTTGTTCAAGTACCTCACAGTCTGAGTTTGGTGTCATCTGCAAACTGGGTGAGGGTTCACTTGATCCCTCTGTCTGTGTCATTAATGATGATATTAAATTACACTTGTCCCAGCATGGATCCCTGAGGGACACCACTTGTCACTAATGTCCATTAGCTGACCATTGGATGTGACTGTCAAACCCATTCCTTATCTACCAAACAGTCCACCCCTCAATCCCATGTCTCTCCAATTTCAAGAGAAGGATATGTGGGGGATCATGTCAAAGGCTTTACAGAAGTCCAGAGAAATTAAATCTGTAACCCATCCCTCATCCACTGATGTTGTCACTCCACCATGGAAAGTCAGTAGTTTGGTCAGGCAGGACTTATCCTTGGTGACTCTGTGCTGGTTGTCCCTAATCATTTTGCTGTCCTCCAAGTGCCTCAGCACAATTGCTAGGAGAATCTGTCCGTGATCTTCCCAGGCACAGAGGTGAGGCTGACAAGTTAGCAGTTTCCAGGACTGTTCTTTCTTCGCTTTTTAAAAATGGGTACATTTCCTTTTTCCAATTGCTTGAAACATCAACTGACTGCCATAACCATTGTGAACTTCATCAGTCAATACCTTCAGGACTCTGGGATGCACACCATCAGCTCCAACGGACTATGAAGATTCACTCATATCCAGTGGGATTCCCAGCCTTTTTTTCATCTCTTCATCTCTGTTCAATCTTCCTCCATGACCAGCATTAAAATAATGTGAGAAACTTGTTCATCTAGCTGTACTTAAGTCTTGGAACTAAACTCTGAATGAGACTCTTGCTTAGACTTTATTCATATAAAATACTAATAAGACTGAGGATAGGTGAAAATTATATATTGCAGTAGGGAGGAAATACAAGCTTTAAGATCAACACATTTTTATGGTTTATGTGTGAGAGTCTTCAAAGGACACAGAAGCTAGAAAGAGAAATTCAAATGAGAATTTAAAAATCACTGCTAAGCAATACAGCCTGATAATTTAACTTTTCTTAGTCTATTTCTTACAACATATTTTATTGTGGGATCTGGGATCTTAGTATGAATATTAAGGTCTCTAAGAAAATAAAACCTGTGGGTGTATCTACAGAACACTTTTGGAAAGCAATCTAGTTTTGCTGACATTTTTTATTAATAATTTTTGGCAACTTCCATGTTCTGTTCAATTTTACTTCTCTAATAACATTCATAACCTGGCATATGGAATACATACTGTTCTTATTATCTGGAGGCTGGATAAAGACAAAACAGAGTAAAATTGTGTCCGAAAGGAGCAGTTCAGGCAACGTGGAGAGCATAACCCGTCTGCAGGTTCATGTTTACTAATATTTGCTAATTGTAACCAAGTAACATAAATTCTAGTAGCAAGTACACAATAGACTGACAGGTGTTTATCATATGTAAAAAAAAAAAAAAAAAGCTTTTTCTTCTGATCACAGTATTTCGGATTTTTACTAACATAAAAAAATTGTATTATTAAGTAAACTGTTTACTACAAAATAGCATACATCATACCTTTCATAATTTAGATATTAGTTAAACTTTGTTCATACATTTAATATTCCTAACATCCTTTCACTGATATGTGGAAAGGAATAGTAAGGGCTTGCAGTTTTAACTTCCCTTGTCAATCAGGCCAAGGTCAGGGACCTATATACTCATGAAATTAAACAGATGAGGGAGCAAGGGAAGAGAGAAGTATTTACAATTTTAAATCCAAGGAGTGATGAGAGCAATGCTATTTTTTTCTGAGAAATTCTTGTAATTACTTTGCTTTCAACAGAAGACCAATTTCCTTACTGAAGATAGGGTACAATTTTTGTGAGAGATGGGCAAATTGAATATGCTGGCAGACTGTCTGAATTTTGCTTTCTGAAGTGCTTTTGAAGAGAAATGATGGCTTTTTCATTATGGCAATGACATTGAGGTTTTTTTGAGTATGTGTAATTACATAAATTCAAGGGCTTGTAATTATACATCTATTTATACTGAAAATTCTTCTAATTTGATTTTTTTCTATTTATATCATGATCTAATGTCTTGTTTTGATGTTTATTCCTGTTACTAAACAGATGAAAAATACAATCAAAACTCCTTCTCTGAATGCCTTTGAACTGAATATGAAAACCAAATCAAAATTATTTCCAGGACTTTTGGCTATAGCCAAAAAGTCCAACATAAAAGGAAACTTCCTGCTTGAAGGTGATGGAAAATGAGAATTTAATGCATCCCAAACTGCGGTAAAAATCTAAGTTGTCTTTCCCAGATATTCTAAGTTTGAAACAACAAAACAGTAACTGTGTGGTTGGTTCATCATTACTTTAAATCTGAAGTATTGTCAAGCATGAAAAAGAAGACTGAGAATGAAAAATACTGTAGCATTTAATGCAAATAATCTCAGTCTCAATGAATATGGCTTCTACAATACCTACAAAATTACAGAAGGTTTGATGTAGGAAATTAATAAATATCTACAAAACAAAACAAAAAAATCCTGCCATTTCCTCCAACATTTTGTACACATCTTTTGTTATTTAATACTAGAAATCTTATCACTTCATAATCTTCTCAGTCTCTTGAAAGTGTCTCTTGAACTCAAGTTACCAAGAAAAAAGAAAAAGTAGAATCATGTATGATCTATTGCATAAGTCCATTTCTTATTGCACCTACAAAAAGAATTTGTCCCTACTACTATGTATGATGAAAATTGCAACCTCTTCCTACAAAATATATGTCAATCCATAAACCCATCATGTTTATACCTATGTGGCTTTCCACTCAGACTCCGGAATTCAGATTTAATTGCTTCTCTTTAACTTATGCATTGCACTTTTTAAATCTCATAATGATCAAGTATGGTGTATATATTTTTTAGACATACTCAATTTTAAGACAGTAATATTATAGTTTATATTGTACTGGTGTAAATGATGGGCAAATAAAAAAGTTAAGAGCAATAGAAATTACTTACTTGTATTGTTTTGCAGATATAGGAGGATTCAGTTTATTGGTTGATTAAGAATAGGGTTGCACTTAAACATGGCATGGTAACTAAAAAAATACTATCAAAAGTATGAAAACATATACAAAGCACAACACAAGAAATGCAATGGAGGAAGCAAAATGGCTGGGTATAAATTACTTTAATTACATTGGAAACATATAAAAATATGGTGAAAGAAAATAATAAATTAAAAACTTATTGATCAGTACACAAAACACAGGAAAAACTGTTTGCTGCAACGGAAGATTAGTGTTAAACACTAAAATGCCTGAATCAAATCAGATAAACAAGTTCACTGGATTAAAAAGGAAAATAGGATCAGTATGGATTGGGATTTCTCACCTAAGTAGGAAAGCACAGGATTTTTAAGACTATAATACTGCCAGGAGACCTAGGATGGTGACTGTGCCTGTGACATACTGTGGGAGACCAAGAAACCCAAGAGCAAGAAGCAAACAATGATGTAAACCAGGTAAATTACACAGGGGTGCATTGCAAGGTAAGAGTTTACAATATTAAAATGGATTACTTCAGTGACTCCAGTCAGGAAACCCACAAGCAGAGAAAAAGCTCTTGAGTCAGTCCTCAGCAAAGTACAGGACATGATCCAAGTTTATATCATTAAGGATCTAATCTGCAACTGTGTCCATCATATTCTTTACTTCATGTCCAACACAAATCTAGGGTTTAACTTTAAGAAAAAAATTAATCGAATGAGTGGCCTTGTTAAAATATTTTGGCTTATGAGTGTCATCAAGACTTTTCAGAGGCACCATGAGAGGCTGTCAGGAAAAGAAAAAAAAAAACAAACCAGAAGGAGCTTTCCTTACAGAAGATATATTGGAAAATCTTTTTCAAATGCATGTAACAGTAGAAAATCTGTAAGAGAATAACAAAATTAACTATTGCAAATTGCCAAAATTAAATGAAAATTACTGAGTAGTTTTGAAGGGACACACCTCCAAAGTCATTAAATTATTATTGTTGATGTGCAACCCATCTCAGTTGCAGCATTTTCTAAAGCAGATGTACATGCCTAGGTGCCCCTCCTTTAGCCCTAAATGTAAGATAAGTACTAGCTCTTTTCCCCACTCATTTGCAGTCTGACAGCATTGCAAATTACTTCAGTTCACCGTGGGAAAAGCTGCAGAACAGAACAGCCAGAGCAACACAAGATAAGCAAATATTAAATGCCAACTAAACAGACAATTCATTAAAATTATTTCAGCAGTATCTTAGAAAAGTAACAAATCATGCAAAAAGAAAAAATACTGAGTCAGTGGCATCCTGAGATTTACTTTTCTTATTCTCTCACAATTGCTGTTTTTTCTGCTGGTTTAATTGGTACAACTTAATGGACTCTATGAACTTAAAGGTTGTTTCCAAAGAAAATTAGTCTATGAATCTATTACTTTAACACTGTGCCTCTTGCTTAACTAGTAAAATCAATTCAACAGCATTGCAATTTTTTTTGGCATCAATACCAAAATTTGGATTGTATCACCCATCCCAAGATTTCTGAGAGGGACAGTTTAACAAGTAACTTATAAATGTGAAGTAATGTACAGAATGGAATACAAGGAATTTAAGAGAGAAGGAAGATGAACACAAAAAAATGCAAGTATTTTTTAATTATGCAAAAGAATGGAAAAAATCTGATAAATATAAGTATATATACAAAGAATACAGAATTATTCTTTATAGATGCTATCAAGAAGCCACAATAATAACTAATAATATATTTGCAAAATGTTATTATTCTACTAAATAGAGATTTTTCATACCAGAGGAAACTGACTATTTTATATTTAAACATCTTCCAAAAATAGGCGTACTTTTTGTGAGGTTTTTTCTTCTTTTTTTAAACCAAACAGGGCAATTGGCTGCATTGTTTCAAAGTGACTTATGGTGATTTTAAACAGATGAAAATTCAGACTTATAAATTTAGACTATCTTCTAATAATACTCCCAGTTAGGAGAAAAGGAATGAAGGAGCAGAACTTATGTACAAATTTTACACTCAGTGATCCTGGTATCAATTCTGGTAATTCTTCCATTAATAGCAAAGGTTTTAATCATACCCCCTCAAGACCCACAGAGTTTTTCAAAAAACATGACCACAAACCTGAAGTTTTACCAAAAAAATTTTACTTTTTCTGAAGCAATAGAGTTCTGAAGCAACTCTATTGCTTCAGAAAAAGTAAAATTCCCAGCATATTTAAATAGTACTCAGTAAAAATTGGTTATATTAGATCCTATGCAAACTAAAAATCCTCAGTAAATACTGCGATTAGAAAGAGACAGCAAATCAGTGTGATCAGTAGATGATTTATACTTAGGAAAGTCCCAAAATCTAAAGGAACAGATTTCATGGCAAGGGAACCACTAGAGAGTCCTAAGAACAGGAATCAGTCTTGACTATCTCGAAGGACTGGATGGTTGAACTCAATGAATTGTAATCAATGGCTTGATGCCCAAATGGAGCCCAGTGACAAGTGGTGTCCCTCAGGGGCCAGTGTTGGGACCAGCATTGTTCAATATCTTGGTTGGTGATAGGGACAGGGGGATGGAGGGCACCCTCAGCAAGTTCACTGATGACACCGAGCTGTGTGAGCTGTGTGGTGTGGTCCCCTCTGGAGGGAAGGGAGCCATCCAGAGGGACTGGACATGTACAAGACAGGCCTGAGAGGTGAGTCTGTGTGAACCTTGAGAGGTTCAACAAGGCCAAGTGCAAGGTCCTGCACCTGGGTCACGGCGATTCCCCAGCACAAACAGCGGCTGGGAGGAGAATGGATTGACAGCAGACCTATGGAGGAAGACTTGTGGCTCTAAGTGCATGAGGAGTTCAACACAACCCAGTGACGTGTGCTTGCAAACCCAGAAAGTCATCTGTGTCTGCTGAAGAATGATGTGGCCAGAAGATAAGGAAAGTGGTTCTCCTCCTCTACTGGTCTTGTGAGACCCCACCTGGAATGGTGCATTGAGCTGTCCAAGGACACAGACCTGTTGGAGCCAAGCTGAGAGAGTCAGGGATATTCAGCCTGGAGAAGAGAAGGCTCTGGGGAGACGTGGGAGAGGCTTCCAACATATAAAAGGTGAGAAGATTAAGAGGGACTTTTTATGTGGGCATATAGTGAGAGGACAAGGGGGAGTGTCGTTAAAACTGAAAGTGTACATTTATATTACACATTAGGGAGAATTCTTTACTGGGAGGGTCATCAGGCATTGGAACAGGTTGCCCAGAGAAGCTGTGGATGCCCTGTTCCTGAAGCTGTTCAAGGCTAGGTTGGAAGAGGCTTTGAGAAATCTGGTCTAGTGAAAAGTATCCCTCCCCATACAGGGGGTTGATACTAGGTGATATTTAAGGTCCCTTCCAAAATAAACTATTCTATGATTCTGTGATAATAAGGTGGACCCCATGTCATTGTAGGTCCTTTCCAACCGAGTTATTCAATAAAAAAAGTTGCAGAACTTGAAGCAGAGTTATGTTTACATTTTTGACATTGAAACACAGTTCTGTTTACATTTTTGGCAAATATTTGCAGGCCACTAGCATCCTATCCAATTCCTTTCTTCAAGGAGACATCTTCATATAGGAGACATGTACTGCAGACATACCAAGGAAAGGAAATTTAGAGGGAATTTTTACCTGAAATTTAGTAATCAAAGACATTAACACTGCTGCATGGGAAAGCTGAGTTGAACACTACTATGGAAAAAAATTGCAGCATTAGAAAACAGATTAGAATATTTATTTTAAAAAATCCTGCCAGACCTGTTTCTGAAATTGTCAAAATGCCAGCAAATAGATGGGAAATTTAAACAGAACCTTTTTAAGAAAATGTGATGCAGCAGAGTCATGTACATATGCCAGATTATATTAAAGGTTTATGAGTGGCACACATAGTCAGTAAAACAGGAACTTATGTATCTAATATCTGTTATTCCAGCAGACCTAATACTTGTTATAACCAGTCTAAGTTTCTGCCATAGCCAAAATTGAAGTCAGATATTTAAAAGGAGTTTTAGAGGGAAAAGCATGTGTTTGACTTGCAGAAGTAGGATAAGTGTCACTTGTGTCTAGTACAGTACAAAATATGCATGCAATTAGGTTTTTTTTTTCTGCTGTTTCTGGTGACGCTTGCATATTATATTTTCAGAAGACTCAAATGTTATATAATTTGAAAATTCTTGGACAAAGTTCCAGGGCAACATTTATCTTGTGCCCAGTGTAGGACCTGTAAAATACACTTAATATCATATGCTAAGGAATTCAGTAGGCTTGAAACCCACAATCCTGAACACTTAAGATCATATCAGACACCTGACTAAAGGGATGACTAGATGAAAAGTGTCTGCTGTCTTAACTGTGATTCTGGCTATCCAAACACCACATCTCTCTGTTAAATAGGGTGTTTGTAACCGCAACTCTTAGAAGTTGTATTACCTCAAAGAGGAATCCCCTGGGAGAAACAATGTGATAACAGCAAGAACCTCTAGTCCAATCTCACAAGCAGCAGTGTATAAGACATGCAAGTTGACTGCACTTTGTATCTGAGCTCTGCTCTATAACCAAGAGAACACTCACAGATTTAATTTCCACTTTGAAAATCACATTAGCAAATACAATTTTCTTGGTAACTACATACTCAGTGGACACTGAAAAGGAAAAAAATCCAACTACTTGTACCTATAATGAAGATGAAACCAAATGTATGTACTAAGAAAGAAACCGAAACCTACTAACAAAAAATCCCTCTCTTTAATACCAATGCTGTAAGAATTAGAATGGAGGACAGTTATATCAGTGTTCATATGGGCTACAGAAATCAAAGACATATCTTGGTATTACTGATTTCAGTTTAAAAAATACTCTATCAAATAAAAAGCCAAAAAACCCAAAAATACCCAAAAAACCAAACAAAAAACAAATCAAACCAAACCAAAAAAGCCCCTCAAAAAACCCAAGAAGAATACAAAAATAACAGAAGGAATTCACACAGAAATTTTAATACAATGTTAAAAATACAAGGAAAGGTGTGGACAAAAACACCATACAAAAGAAAAAAAAAGTCCTGGACTCCATAACTTAGAAAGGAGATAACAATGTGGGCTTACAAAACAACAAACAATGCAGTGAAAATATACTGGGCTGCTATGACTCAGAAACTGTAAATATCAAAGTGCAAAAAAAAATGCTAGAAGTCATCACTGCAGTGCTTGTCATGTTTACTATCAGGCTGAACATGGAGCTATTCAGATACCTCATTATCAGAACTCTTAAGACTGTGAACTAACCTGTCTATCAGGATATGCAATTAACATCACTCAATATCTCAAAAGTCTCTTGCTTCCCCTTACAATATATCCAAGGTTCTCACTGCGTTCTCAACAGATGTGATCGTATCCTCTCCCTAAAATTTTTATCCTGAATTTTACCTATTTTCTATTTTGTACTTGCTCAGGAAATATCCATCAAATACTGACTATTCAAAAGACACTGTCACCTACGTGTGTCACTGTCAATCTATAAGCCTCTCTGTATTTTTTTCCTTCTTGTTCTCCTTAACTCAAAAGTATTGTTCACCACTTCTTCATTTTCTCCATTGCCCTCAACTGAGCAGAGTCTCTGCATGTAAATCAAGCCTCACAAGCAGCAAGAACCTAATATGAAATTTTCTGTATTAAGATGATTATTCTGTAAATGCAATATTCTTGCCTTTTTCTCTGTAGAATGGGTTATGAACCCCAACCACAGGCTGAATATAAGAAAAATATCTTCATTTTTCTTTGATCCAGTGCAGCCATTTCTGTGCTTTTGTGCCTTAAAGCACTTAAATACCTTTTCCTAAGGAAGCTGAACAGTTTTATGTTAGCAACCCTGTGTCTCAATATAAATCCTAAGCAACAAGCACTGAAATAATCACCTTCTTGGACGTGGGCCTGTTAATACCCTTAAAAAACAGAACTGGTAATCCAAATTATCCTCTGTGTGTTTTTCTCTGGCTCAAGAGGGCTGAATATTATTACTTCTGAAGAACACAATATCTCTCAGAGGAAGCATCACCGGTATTTGCTCAGTTTTACTAAGTTGCAGGCTCGAAATGGGGACAGCAAAGAATGTTAGCAAATCAGTTGAATTTTTCTCATTTTTTCTATTAATAATTTTCTGGACTTGATTCTATCACTTCTGAAACATTAAACTGAAAATAGTACTTCAAATAAAAGTAATAGTGGAAAAGTTGCATGTTTTATATTGTTTCAATCAATAATCTGCAAAAGTGCACAACACTTAGCAAGAGATCAAAAAGCCCAACAGGCACTGAGGCCTCCCCAGATATCTCCTTTTTAAACTATCTGAAAATGAACTTATAAGGTGGCATGCCATGCATTGTTGGCAAGTCTTACCAGCTTTAAAAGGTAATTAGACCAAACTACTTTGATTCTGAAATGAAACACCTTCCCTATTTATAGACAGAGGACAGTTGTGAGCACTATACTTCACTTTCCTTCAGTGCAGAGCTACAACTTCACAGTTCTGTACATCTGCACCAGTTTCCTTGCTCCCTGAGCTAGAACGTGGACAGGCATGGGAGGAGGCATTTTACTACTGGTCCCTGCTTGAAGTAATTTGTTGTCTTCTGAAAGATGAAGCGAGCCATAAGGGAGCTCCCTTAAGCACTGCCTAGCTTGCATGCTGCTTTTGGATCACAGGAAGCTTCAAGGCAACATGATTAACTACTGCTGGTGTGTCTGAGGCTGGAAATGCAAGATGTGTCTTGGGGTGTGTATTCTATTGCCATCTGTTAGAGGTGGTGCAGTCATCTCATGTTAATTGGGCCACCTGTTAAAACCAGTGGGGCAGTTTGCTTTATCTCTTTCACAACCAATCCTCCCTCCAGGGAGATCTCTTCTGAGGGCCATTAAATGTCACCGCATGACTGATAAAATTACATCAACCCACTGGGAGATGCTCCGCCCAGATGGAGGAGCCAAGCATTCCTACCTGGATATAATCTGAGCCTGGAATACCACAGGCAGACTTTTCACACTGGATTCCCAGAGGAGCAGCTTTCTTTTCCATTGGATTCCCTGAGGAAGACCAGGCCCATCTACACCACCATTGGACCTCCAGAGGAAAACTGCACTCTTCTACAGGATCACTGCTTCAACAGAACCACGTTTGTCACTGCAAGAGGATTGCAGCCAGCATTTAATCAGACTGCCACCAACACCCTGACCAACAGGGTGTCAGGTCATACTCTGACTCTGTTGTTTTGTATTACTACATTTCTCTTTATCCTAATAAAGAACTGTTACTCCTACTCCCATATCATTGTCTGAGATCATCTTAATAATTCAGAGGGAGGGGGTTTACATTTTCCACTTGCAGAGAGGCTCCTGCCTTCCTTAGCAGACACCTGTCTTTTCAAACCAAGACATGCTGTGAAATGTCAAGGACTACATGAACTCCAAGGTAGTGATAACAGTCTTACAATTGAAGTTTTGGGTTGATTCTATGTTTAAGTTTAAACTGGGTAGTAAATTGAAAATCAGTATGTAAACCATACATACTTACATAAAAACACATCCACAGTGAGCTTATTTTAAAGAGTATCCATAGATGTTAAAGCCTATGGCTTTTTTTCCATTTGCTTATTTTTTGTATACAAAACACAAGTAAAATAAATACTAATGCAGCAAATGATAAAAAATGCAGTCAAGTATGCAGAGGAATACAAGTATGTTGATATAAACACTTTGCATCATTTTCCATAGGAAAAAAAATAGGGGAAGCAATTTGCAAAAGAATGAGATACTCTTGCTTAGTTGTTAGTGTCTTTGATTTCTGTTAGAATTACCTTTCTCTTGCTACTTATTGCTGCAGTGACACAAAGATATTTACTACAAATACATTCAGTTGTTCACAGGTAGCTGCTGTTGTTGACAGTCTTTGACGTAAAACTGATGGGCAACAGCATATTGCTGTATGTGCTTTTAAAAGAAAACCACACATCAGATAATTAATATACCCACCATAGCATCTGTATTTCATACTTGAATAAATATGTTCCAAGGCTGAGTGTTTCACTCATCCAAACCTATTCAGAAAGTGATTTATAGCAAGTTACCCTTATGAGAAATTTAACTCTAAAACATGTAGATCAGAAGTATAAAGGTAAATTATAAAACAAAAGCATAGAAAAAGAAAGCATCCAACATACAGATTTAAATATGACTAATGTACAGTAGTCCAAATTCAAAATATTACAATGCAGTGCAGAAATAATCTATACAAACTATTCTGATAAACATATAATCTCATAAAAGCAATGGAATTAATGTTCCATAATCTGTGGAGATATAATTCACAAGAATTCAATTTGAGAAGGTCACTGGTCTAAATTAGAGGTATTTATTATTTATTTCAGTTAAAACTACAGTTCTCTGTTCAGTCTTTTGACAACAGCAACCTAAACACCTGAGGTCTTCCATATCCTCTTTTTTTTTCCTGGGTTTCATTGTCAATATGTGACAAATGTCAATATTTTGATTTTGTAAACTGTTCTTGTATTTTACAGCACTGTCAATAGCTATATAAGATGAAAGAGGAAGAAAAATCAGACATGATTAGAGTATTGTAAGTCTAGTTCTGGTTTCCCCCATATTCATACTATAGAATTAAACTGACTTCACATTAATATTTTTCCAATGTCTACTTCTGAATTAATGTCTGGATTTGATCAAACAAATTATATGTCCATCGTACGTTATATTTAGAATAGATGGACCAAAGTTACACCAGTAATTTAAAATTGAATGAGAAAATGGTATTTGCCAGCATTTCACATGGAAGAACAGATATCTACCAAACAAGTTGGAACACCTGGACATGTGGCTGTGAGCCATGCACAGATGGCCGACTGGAAATCAACAGCTTCAGAAATATCTTAAACTTGTTATGCATTCATGGATCACTTGCACAGCACATGCACAGGGAAGATGACATGTCCTGGATTCACCTAATGCACTCCATGAGCCAGGAAAGGCTGATCTGCCTCTTTGTCCACAAACAAAACAACTGGGGAGGCTGCTGCTGCTATCACAATTGTTCAGGACTGCAGATTATCCAAGAAAACAGCAGGGTAGTAGATAACCTGCAGTAATTTACTGGAACACTGTTAAACTAGTTAGTTGGTTTAAAGGAAAGAAAAGAAAATGTTGGATTCTATTTATTGCTTTCTGAATTAGTTATTACTGATTACTTACTTTAGTCAAGGTCATTCATATTAGTGAGGTCTAACAGAGGGAGGGCCAAGAGAAAATAAGGATAGATTTACTTGTGAAAATTAGGAAAAATGGAAGAAGGGGAAAAAGTTGGAGATGTAGGTAATATATTAAGAAAAGTATTCAACTCTGTACCTGACATGAAAATTAAAAGTAAAAAATTAATAATAAAAGAAGAAATAGGAATTAGAAGGGCAAGTTTCCTTGTCCTTTAACTTTGCAAATTAATATTCTGGTTTTCATCACAATGCAGTTTTCTCCCAGAACTTATGCTGCAGTCTTTTATGTCAACATCTGCATGTATTCTAAAACTTTGATGTTGTTTTGTTCTTAAATATATAAGCATTAAATATTTAAAGTATTGAATATGCTCTCATCTCTAACTTTTCTATTGTGCATTTTACATAGTTAAGAAGGCTGACATCATATTGAACTCACAGAAGCAGCCAAGTCTTCACTGTCCTCTTGCTTCATTTATTCCCCTGATGTTCTGATAGAAATATCTCATTAGGAAAGTGGCTACTCTCAGAAATGAAGCAATAAAATCAGGTCAATTTCAAGATTTCTATAATGGCTTTAAACATGCTGCAAAAAGCGTGAACTCACTTTGATAAGAGGTATCTTATAGGCAGAAATTTTCTGTAACTTTGATGAAATGGTAAAGTCAATAATTTTGAGAAAACCACCCAGTTATTTTAAACAATCTGATATAAAAAATAATGAAATGCAGGAGCACTAATAAATAGGACTGGGATGGAAGGAAAGAATAATCAAAATTAACAAAATCCACTGGCTTCGGCCAGAGGTTTAGATTAACCTAAAGGTAAAACCCAAGCACTAAGAAAGAAAACACATACAAGGTAATGTTAGAAATCAACCCATTACCATAATCATACATTTAATTTCATGCTTTGTGCCAGATGCTCCATTCTCATGACAGCGGACAAGTATTAGTATTGACAAAGGTTCATCTGGCATTGTCTGCAGATGAACTAAAACTGATTTTCTTTTTTTTTTTTTATAATGGACATGTAACACAAGAGATACTTTAAAAACATAAGGGTTGATAGATGCAGATTAATAATTAAAACTTAGGACTAATTAACAAAGACATTAAATCACATTTGGTGTTACACAACAATACAAGAAGAACAATAAACTCCAGAGACTCTGCCAAACCATGTCATATGTAGTTGCTCCTTCATTCTTTTTTTTTAATGAAAATTCAACTAATCTGTAATATTCTATTTTGCATTAGAAAAAGCAAAAAATATTTTAATGCTTAAACAGAAAAAGTTTAACTTCTTTTAATACAAAAAACTGGAATGAAATAATATGTCTATACTGGAGGTTTACTTTAGTAACAAATGCATCAACATTTACTGCTAAAGAACACTGTGCTGAAAACTGTTGGCAACTACTCCACATCCCAGAGTGCTATAAACTTTATGTCTTATCCCTGTGATTTTAATGTTCTTTTATATTGGTATATTTTTGTGTGAATTTTCAACAAAGATAAAAGAGACTCCAGAGTTCATCATAATTTAATTATCTCTTCCACATTCATAGCTCACGAAAAAACTTTTCTATCATTTAGTTTATAAAGATTTTACTTACACAAACGGAGTCTTTTAATCCATCTAACTGAGAAATGCATTCACTTCTTAGAATACTCCAAGTCTGATATTTATACCAGGCATACTGCCGTTATGCTTTTACTTGTGCATATCTCCCTCACTCTTGAGGGACACTTGCAAAGTGAAGAACTGACAGATCTTGATCCTGCTAAGGTCACAGGGACTTAGCTATATTATAGCTTTGCTTAATCCTCATTGGTTTTGCCTACTGAGCACAAGGCTGTTTCCCTGACAACACAACAGCAGTTACCACAGTACCCAGAAACACATATGATGTCCAGGTTTAAGGTATATCCCACCTGAAAATATATTATTTAATGCTATTTTCTATGGGTCATTGTGGGGAAAAAAATAAAAACTGTGAAGATCTTCCAGACACTCTTACTTCTGTTAAGCTTGTTACTATTACTTACTTCAAGGACATTCCCTAAGCAGATTGAAACCTTCTGAAACTCAGTTCTTGAATTAGTGAGTGCACGGAGCAAAAGTCAAGAAGTAAGAAGCCATGGAATGTAAGGGAATTACTGAATGTTTATATAAATTCATATCAAGTGCGAAACACAACATGAGAGAAAGCAAAAAATTACCACTTCAAAATTTAAAAAGAGGGCAACAATTGCTAGCATAGAAAGGGAGGGACAACCTGGGGTATAAAGTGAGAAGTTTGGGAACAAGTTTAAAGGTGGATATAGAAATGAGATGGTGAGACACTACACACTGCAGCAATATTTTACATAAATACATATGGACGATGGCTATGTTTTTCAGTTTGAGAAAAGGATTTTACAATAATTAAGATAAAATGTGAACAAAGAGAAAACAAATGCATCAGATCTGTAGCTAAATATGGAAGCTGTGATTCTAGAAATATTCTTTGGTGACTAACAGAAAAAAATCCCCACTGAGACAGTAAATCTAGCTAGACAATTTCTTGCACTTTACCAAAAGCATGCAGTACTGCAACACATAGAATAGGTCCCATATAAAATTACTTCATTGGTTTAAATTTGTTCAAACAATGCTGACAGGGTAAGTTTCTGGTGGTAGATGACTTACCTGGCCACATATCAACTAATTTAATATGAAAGCAAAATGCTTTTTTTTCTTTTCTTGTGTGCACTAGCTAATGTAACAGAAATGCACTATGCGATCATGTGTGCTCTAACTCAACTTGCACCAGGTTAATTGAGTACTAATAAATGAAATTTTATGTAAGAAATGCTCACTGACAGGTGTCTGAGTCATTCTAGCTGAGAGGAAGCGAGACTGAAGAGAGGAAAGAAGCAGACAGTAGCTTGACCTCATGGTTAATGGAGGAATGTCCGAGCCTGAGTCAGGCATTGCAATGGACTTTCCAGTAAAAAACATTTAGAAGACAAGGATTTGATCAATTGACAAAACAGCAGTTTGTTTCTAAGCAACACAGGTCACCAAGAATACATCACTCTACTCATATAATTGTTTTTCTATTGAATATAGTTGTACATCAGTTTTTAATTTTCTTTTTCAAATACTTCAAATGTACAAGCTTACGTGACAAAAAAGATCAGGCTAGCACAACTATGAGGGCAATTTGCCATGACACTGACCTTCTATTTAAGGAACGGTGGCTTAAAATGTGAAGAATATTATTGTGGGGTTTAGGGGGGTCTTTTTGCTTTGCTTAGTTTGTTTTGTTTTTAAATTCCCAACAAACAATGATGAAGAGTTCAATCTGACTGGCCCACATTTGTCAATTTAGCCCTGGGAAGTTGGAAAAACTATGAATTCGATTGCTTTCAGAAAAAGAAAGCAGAATGTATAATTTAACTTGTTTTCCAACAGACTACATACTAAATAAACAAATAAATAAATAAATACATAACTAAAAAGTAAACTGGTACCATTGAAAGAATGCAGTAAGAGAGACAATACCAATTTTCTTAAATGCTAAGATAGTACAGTGATCAGCAAGATCTAGCAGGCAGAGTAGCATAACCACAGTTAATTGAAGAACATTTGTTGAATACCATTTGTACTTTAGTCTTCTTGTGGTTCATGTTTTTAAGTAAAATTGTGAAAATCTATTTTGAATAAAATAATGCTTGTACAAAATTATTAGTAATTATTTGCTCATTTCAGTTCTGAGAAAGCTGTTATTTACGCAGGTGATTGAACCACACAAAATGGGCACATTGAAAATATAATGAAACTAAGGAGCTTTTGGAAAATGACAGACTGAATTATTTTTAAGAAGAGTGTTCAGCCTGTAAAGAGTGTGAGCAGTTTGCATTATCAATGCTCCGTGAAATCACTGTTATAAAATATTTTACACATTTAAAAAATAATGTTAATATACAACCAAACCATTAATTAGGCATTTTAAGCCCTAATGATGAAGAAGTTTCAGGTAGGAGTTAGACTTTTATAAGAAATACAACTAATTTAGAAAGAAAGCTAACAGTATTAGACAAAGTACTTACGGCAAACCCCCAGAGTTAATTCTTACAAAATTCTTTGAAAGAGGTGACAGTTGCAAACACAGTTGTGCTGACATAAGGTATTTTACGTCTGTACAAATGAAAAGAAAAGGACTATAGTTAGGAAAGGAAGCTAATTTTCACAACTACCTTAAAACGTAATTAATTACTTAATTTTCATAAGTGCTTTTTCAGTTGCAAAACACAGAAATAACTGCAAATGCTTAAAAAACAATAATGACTGATATGACAAATCTAAACTTAAAATTCTTTTAAAGTAATTAATAATGAATAAATGACAAAAATTTCAAGTTTATTCCTTTTGGAAGAATACTGGGCAGGATAAAAGCAAAGCTAAAGCAACATAGGCCTTCCTACAACAGAAGAAGGAATAAGAAACAGGAAAAGACAGTGATTAAAAAGAACACAAACACACTCAAGGTTAGTTCACGACTCAAAGCAAGAATCTCACATGGTAGTTCATGCTCACACCCACTCTAGAGGGGTTCATGCTCACACCTACTCCCCAAATCCTTATGTTCCTACAATAGTCATGTAAGAATGAAGATGGAAATCATATTAAAATATATTTGTACTAACACTAATGTATGGAAAACAAACAAAATTACACTAAAACCCAAGTTCCAAATAACATACTGATCACAATTGATACTTTATTACAGTGAGGACTTCAGTGAATGGCTTTCCTAGCACACATGGAGGTAACACTTTAGTTAACTGAGAATCATTAGAGATATGAACACTTCCTTCAAATGTAGGCTACTCAGGATTCCAAATCCCCACTTCGTGCTCTTAAACTACTTATTTATTTCCTCTCTTTTTTTTTTGCAGAGAGGGTTTCACCAGTCTAGGTAGCCAAGAAATTCCTCTAAAAATTCAATTATCTATTTTCTTAAGTTACTATGCATGTATGTTAATCATACTGTACTATAGATCAGTTGAAAGATTGTATTTGTGAGACAGATTCTGTGCTAATACTGTGTTAACATGGATACTGAACTGAAACTTGTCAGACTTTTCTGATTCACACAGAGAATTAAATGTTTCTTTTCTTCTAAGGACTCTGATATCTCCTCATATTCTCTATAACTTATATATCAGAATTTGTTGATTTCTTTCCTGTGAGATCACTTCTTTTCCTGGATCCACTAATGATTAGATCCTTTCAGACCATTAGGACTTAAGCACTGAAATATGAATTTGACAACTCCAAAAGGATTAAATTATTTAAACAGCACAACAAGATTACAGAAATACAGCCAACAAGAACATTTACTTTCTAAATGCTGACAATATTGTAAAAGCACAAACTAACAATGCAAAGAAAGTAACAATTAACAATCACACATACCTCAAGGTTAGGTCAGCTGGAATAATCTGTCAAAGTATTACAAGTCTAATTAATTTTTAGCTGAAAAAGTAATGAAGTAATGTTTCAATTGATAATATTTTCCAAAATGTCTTTTATGTCTTTTAACATCTTTTGTATCTACTAAATTAAATTTCATTTTAAAATTAAATGTTCACCATGATTGCAATGAATTTAATCAAAACAAAGCATTATTAAACATACAGAAAATAGTATGTTTTCATTGTCTACATAGGAAAAAAAGAGACAAAATGGTTAAATAACTTACATCATGTTGCACAGCTGGGGGCCTGAGCAGGAGAAGGATTTGTTTCACACTTCTTGTTTCAAAATCTCTATGTATTCTTTCAGGCTCCTTTTCCTGAAAGGAAAGTTAAGCACAGGTTAAAAAGGGACCACTAGACACAGACACTAAAATTAGACATAAAATTTTCTATTTCCTAAAAACCGATGTAGCTTTCAGCATTAGAGAATGTAATCTTTAATGTGATGATGATAGATTTTTCTTTTTGTCATACTTAATGAGCCTTTTCAAGTGTGCTGAGGTAATTATCAGAAGTAATAGCAAACTGAAACAACCCAAATTGCCAGCATCTCCATGTATCTGTCATACAAGTTTTCAATCACTGCAGTTCCAATTTCTATTTTTCTATCATAATTACTGTTCATTACAGCAACTACTTTAAGATAAGCAAGAAATCTGCACTAATCTTCACAGTTTTACAGTAGTAATTCATGTTTAACTACCTGCTTTTCTGTATATTTGTTGTTTATACTTTTCCTGCAAGAGAATGTTTTTGGATTGCAGAGTTAGAAAGGTATGACATACTTTGCCCCCTTTCAACAAAGGAATGAAGTTGATTTTGTGATCAGTACATCTTACAAGGAAGAATGACATATTTTTGACCTCACCTTTCTCCCAGTAGAGTAAGCCTTATAAAATCAGTTTTGTTTTAAAATCAGTCTTAGCAGAATCTCAAACTCTTCATTAAAGGCATATGCCATTTAGAACTTTCAAAATTTCATCACCTTTCTAGATGTACGTGGAGAAATATCATCTACAGAGTCTTATACAGTCTGTAAAATGTGTGTAAAGATCAAGTGATTGTCTCTGGTTAATAAAATTAACCATTTCACACTAGGAACTCAGTATTAGCAACTGATTAAAACAAACTAAGACTTTGTGTAGACTTCATTTCTCTAATTGCATTGAGAAGGCTGCTAAATTTTTACAAATTTTAAATGGTATATTCCATTGCTGAAGAGTTTGAGACTCTTCTAGAGTTGTTTATAAAACAAAATATTGTTTATAAATGAACATATTTCAACACAGTGCAACAAATTTATTAAATTTTCACATTAAGAGAAAGTTTAAACAGTATTAAACATATTGTATCTTTTTTCACTTTCAGAACCCAATAACACAATGAACTCCATGCCAGGAATTTTATACTTACAGCAGTTTCAGTGCTGTTAACTTGAAAACAAAACAGGTTATATTGAGATTATGAACTGTACAGTAATCAGTATCTGGAAAGTTCAGAAATGTAATATTCAATGATCTGAAATTATTAAATGAATAACTAAAAATAAATGAATAAATGAATAACTGAAAATATAAAATTAATAACTAAAAAAATCGCCCAAACAACCAACCCACAAACATTTTTTTCCATTTTGCTGGCTGTGTATCAACTCATTTTTTGCAATCTTGATGTTCTCAATATTCAATGATCTGAAATTATTAAAGACCTCCTAATGAAATATAAAATGAATAACTAAAAAAATCCCCCAAACAACCAACCCACAAACATTTTTTTCCATTTTGCTGGCTGTGTATCAACTCGTTTTTTGCAATCTTGATGTTCTTACTGTCTGTAAAATAGTGACAGAACCAGAAAAACTTGACTAATATATATTCCAACAATGCATTTGTTTCCTATGTCAGTCTTCTGAATGTTACTAGAGAAGTCATCCCTTCCTAAGTAGAGGGATAAATGTATTTACAACTGGTCAGTAGCCATCTTATCTGTAAGAGGCTGGGTGCACCTAAAGGCAAGACACACAGTGAGGAATCATACGAGTTAGTAAGAAATAAAGGATTCTCAAGTGAAGAAAAAAATTGAATTTTAGTGATAAGTAAGAAACTCTTGTTACTTGCACAAGTTAATCACAAGAACTATCAGAAGGAAATACAGTATTTTCAAGTTTGCTTTGCCTAGGCTGTTCTATTTCAATCTCCAGAACACTACAAATCTGTCTCTTACATTCCTTTCTGTTATCACACCTCAGTTCTTGTTGCCTACTTCCTTTCACTCTGACTAGCAAACTACATTCTTCCAACTTCTGTCACTACTGCTGCCCCCTCAAACCGAGTGAATCTCTATCATCCACTGTCTTCCTTTTTTCTTGACCCTTGAATGACTCCCAATCCTATGCTCCTCATTCACTCCATTCTTAAACTCATCATCTCAGTTGCATGGAACCTGTTTCTGAGACAGAAATGCTATAGTTGTAAAGGAAAGTGGCTTAACTTTAACTTTTTTAATATGAAGCAGCAGGATACCTCCTGCCTCATATGTTAGCTTTCATATATGCAATACATAAGCTATACTCTTGCAGTACAGCTCCTTTCCATATGATTTCTTCTTTATTTAAGTAAGTAAGACAGGTTCAGTTTTCAGCAGACCTGAATTTTGGAAAGGTTTGTAGCAAAGTCCAAAAAACTCAACAAAACTACACTTCCAGAAGAGGTGGCTTCACTTTTATGAGGATATTTTATTGGAATTAGCATTCACTATCTTGGAGAAGATACACTAATGGAAAAACCCAAAGAAGGAAAAAATGAACAAGCTGCTCCTTAGATCTCCTTCTGTGAAAGGTACAAGGATGGCACAAAAAAGTATTTAATAATTTATCATATCAGCTGCCTAGAACATACCTTGGGAATTCTATTCCCTAGGGAAAGAAAATTTTGATTCAATTTGCTTCAAGACTGATCACATTAGTTAAGCCATGACATTATGATGGCTAAGAGCCAAATTTCTGTCCCATTACACTTGGAAGTGTAATGATGATGGATCTGCAGTGTAATTCACCCACTAACTATTTATCTATTGTGATAATAATGAATGCAAATAATGTTATCTGCAAAGACGGAGATGCACAGTTTTTCTCACTGGTGTCTCAAAGATTGGAAAAGCTTACTCAATGGCCGACAAATAATGAAAAATGGTGTGATTACATGTACAAAACTTTTGATAACTCTGTGCAGTGCAGAAAACTTCTGCTGCATATTTCAAATATACAGAGATGAGAAATACAAATTAACAGAGAGTTAATACAAATTAACAGAGAGGAGAAAAAGTGCACCTGGTTTTTTCACAAACAAATCTATAACTAAATGCAACTGAGGATTTAAACTAACATGAATTATTTTTAATATTAACTGCCACAAAGCCTTAGCCCACTTGATGTCTGAAGAGCAACTGGCATTATCTACAGATGACTCTGATATGATTAACTTATCAATAACTAGTTCTGATATTGCAAGAGAGGATTAGTTAAATGATAAAATTGTTTCATGTTCCCCCTTTGGTTCTGTTGTTACTCCAAGCAGACTTAAATAAAATGAAAAGAAAAAGATGAAGTTAGGAAAAAAAAGCTACAGTTATAGGAAGTAAACCTCACGTGTAATATAAAAAGTGCATCATATATACCATAATCACTGTTGATTTTACAAACACCTCTTCAGCTTTCAGTGTGCACAAAATAACTCTTCCTGAGTGGATCCAGTTCATCATATCAATCATACTCCAAAAATGCTTCTCAGTATTTAGAGGAAGCTGCCTAGGACATAGCCCACTCATACATTGATACACCTCTTCAAAATCAAGACCAAATGCTTCATGGATTGAGATTTGTCATCATTATGTTATACAATTCAGTTTTGACTCCAGAACTGCAAACATTTCTTCAGATTCCAAGAACAAATTCTGACTCATCACATATGGGGGACAGTCTGAGGTACAGCAGCAAAACTCCTCTTACCAGCATACACTTTATTAGTATATAGCCAGACCTGGCTACCAACGCTCTTCTACCAGCTTGGAAACAGTCAGTCTTAATCCTGACCTCAGTTTGCTCTTTAACTCACCTTATGGGCAACCAAGTGTTCTATAAATAAACCATTACTCAAAGCCATTTAGACTTGACCATTAGAATATAAAATCACCATCTAATTTGTTCATGCAAATAAAGAGTAAAGGAAGTCAATGGAAATTCATTTGTATTGACTAATACTTCTGTATCCAATTATTTATCTAATCATTCCGGGACTGCATGGCTGTGTTTGCCTGATAGGAATATTAATTCCAGTAATTGGGAGAGACAGTGCATGGAGGGCAGGAAATACATTTTGCTTAGTGTTTAGCACATACTACTTCTGCTTTTTGTGTTCCTCAGAGGCTAACTTAGTAGTCTTACAGGTAAACAATTCCCTATTAATTTAGAAAATAATCACGTTTTATAGCTGTGCCTGCATCAAGTTTTTCTGTGATTTAAAAATCATCCACCTCACTAAAGGAAGAAATAAGTAACAGACAGTCCATCATCTCTTAGAGCACGTTATTCTCCGCATGCACAGAGTACCAAGTCATTCTTGTGCCAGTTAATAACTTAAAATATTTAAAAGAGAGTAGAAGCCATTACTTCTTTCCCAACACCAATATAGTATTATTGTAAAAAACCCTCAGCAAATCTGAAAAAAAGCAGATTCTTATGCCAGTTCAAAATTAATTTTCCCTTTCCAATATTATTGTTCTTTCCTCTTTTGACAGTGACTACTGTTTAAGTTAAGATCAAGACTTTCTCTCAGGGCCAAGAAAAGTAATTGCAAGTTGCATGTCATTCCCATTTTCATTTTTTAAAATGTATCTTTTAAAATATGTCTTTCTTATGCAGTAATAAAAAAAAAAATATAGAGCAATTGTGGTGGTGCATTCCTCTTGCTGCACTGTGATCTCAGAATTGCTCATTAGGCCTCAGCCTTGACAAACAGCACCTGGACTAAGCTCTTGAGCTTATTAGAAATACTGTCTGCTCCCAAGAACTTGTGCTGTGTAGCACAAACCACTTCGGAAATGTATTTTTCTTGTCTGAATAACAACTTCAGTCGAACAACACTTTTGTAACTGAAGTTACTACCTGAATTGTGGCCAAGATTGAAGATCATTATGACTTAAGCCAATTCTCTTACAACTCTAGAAACAGTGGTCCCAGGCAGACCTGTCCACTCAGAAGGAATTTCTTCTCAGAACAGATTGTTGGACTGGAATTCATTGGAATTAACTGTCCAGGGAGTCACCATCCCTGAAGGTGTTAAAGAAACAGTCTGATGTGGCACTAAGTGCCATGGTCTAGCAACAAGGAGGTGACCAGTCAGAGGTTGAAGGTGATGATCTTAGAGAACTTTTGTAACCTCATGAATAATTCTGAGCTCTTCTGGCCTGCAGGGGTCTGTGATCAGCAAATTCCTCTGAGTGGGGCACCTCTCAGCAAGTCACTTGGAGAACCAGTGAACAACGACAATGGATCCTGGGCTGATAACCCCACTCCTTGAGGCTCAGCCTGTTGAGAAGATGCAAAAGCATCCAATGTGAGTATTTCCCGGGCCTTGAGGGAAATTTTTCACAAGTGATTACCTTGTACATACACCTTCAGTTCTGCATGGGTGCAAGTGTGAATAAGCTAAAGCAAATGTACTACTACTGTTGCTCTCATAGATTGTTAAGTAATTTAGGTTTGTAAGGAAGCTAGGCCTGAGGTGAATGACCATTGTGCTTGCACTAAATTATACAGAATCTTTTGATAGCTTATTTAAATATCAGTTTTTAAGTAATTTAAGTTTATATGCTGTTAAAACATTTAGGCTTAATTAATTGGTCAAGTCTGGGCCAGGTGGTCTAGTCCGAATCTTGGGACCCTACAGGACTGTCTCTCTTACTCATTTTATCCTTAATCCTTTCCTATCCTTGCCCTTTTTCCATCTCTAGCCTACAGGCAGATAATTTTTAATTGGTTTTAGTTTTAGGTAGATTGATTTTAGATTCTAGTCAATTTTTTCCTGTGTGTGCTTTAACCATTGAATAAGTAGAATGAATCTTGCTGACGAACTTTGTTGCACTGTCACTTAAATATTAAACCTGCCTTGGCCACCACCTTTGCTGGTGATTCTTTGAGAGACCTAAAATAACAATCTGTAACAGTAAACTGGTAATACTGAGTATTTTCTCACAACTCTAACCTATAGATTTAGAAATCAGCTTAACATAAAAGGTATGTATATACATACTATATATGTATTTACATGAGTTACATATGCTTACATAGACATAGATACATACACACATAAAAATAGATATATTCACTAAAATTTATTCTGAAATATTGAAAACATTTACACATATGATCTATCACTGTTAAAAAAAATCCCACCATAATGCAAATACACATTTGCTTTTATAATCACATCATCTGCTTCCAAAATGTTTTGGCAGATGAGTAAAAAATCCCATATTCTTGAAAAAAACCAGGGAGTTAATGAACTTTCCATTAGAGAAAAGTAAACTAAAAGCAACCAAGAAAAAACATACCAAAAATATGTAAAACCATGTCTATTCATAATAATATTTAATTTAGCATTTCATATATAAACACTCAAAGGAAATTAAGAAGCTAAGGTATATACAAAAAGTAATTTAACAGCAAAAGCATAGGTAAAATTTTAAGACTGTGTAAGGCAAAAACATTCTTTCAGAATGACCAAAATGGGATCAAAGTGAGAAATGGACAATACACAAAAAGTGACAGGAGAGCATTAGACTGATTATTCTTTTACAGTTTAACTTGTTTTATGGAAAATATCTTGTAGTCTAACTTAAAATTAAAGAAAAAGATGGCAACACCATATCCCCTTCCAATGATGTAAAACAATTCAGTTGCAGGGGGTTGGAACTAGGTGGTTTTTAAGGTCCCTTCCACCCCAAACCATTCTATGGTGCTATGAAATTGTAACAAACATATTAAACTTAAGACCAATGAAAAGACTTCAGGGCAAGATCACCAATGCAGCATAGTTTAGGCAACAACAAATATATGGTCTCTATTTGCTACAACTTCTAGTTTAAGATGTGATTTCAGAGACTGTCCCTCAGTTAAACAATACATTACACCCTGTTTTTGTCAGGACAATAAGATAAATGGATAGCTCAGTATCCAGCTGTACATAGCACACTGAGAATTAGTCCCAAGTTACATCAACTAATGAGATGCTACTAAATAACACATGCTAAAAGTCAAATGCTGAACTAAGAAAAAACAACAAATTAGAAAATATGGTTTAACTTTCACCCCACACATGTTCTCAGGCATCAGCATCTTCGGTATTTAACTCCTATCATAAATGGATTTCTGAGTCATGGCAATGGAATAAACAGTAATTACTAGCAATAGCTATAAATTACAACATATAATTTTCTACTTCATTTAAACACATAATCTGCCTATACAAGCAACAAAAGGACCACACCTGTTACAAATGAGACCCAGCATATTGATCATAATGTCAAGTCAAACTGGTTCCTAGTGATTTAGCTGCTGTTATTTTGTTTCAAGGACTAGTGTTTTGTGTCACAGCATTTGATTTTATTTTCTTTTAAAAAAGAGCATGAAATGGATTAAATAATGAACAAGCTCCCAAATTAGGGGGGAAAAGCCCCATAATTGAAAAAGACAGAATTTAATATTATACCCAATTTAAAATCACAAATAAAAAAATACTAAGTTGTATAAGAACAGAAATAAAACTGTTCACAGATACGAAAAAAAATTCCCAAGTTTACAACTTGACTGAAAGTAAATCTTCACACTCAGTGTTACAGCACTGTAGCCAAATATATTAGAAGAAAATATAAATGCTTTTAAGCAGATTACATTGTTTCTCAACAAGCAACTACTACATATCTGCTCTGCTCAGGAGCCATAACAGTATAAGCAGGTATATTATTGGAGCTTGAAAAACAAGGTTAGTTTAAGCCTCTAAGTCTATATGACTGGGATATTGAGATGGCAAATGTGATCATTTTCCCATTGAAATAATTCATCATTAATCCTTTCTTAGATTTTTATTTTACTGACATCTGAACGACTGAGTAAGGAAATATATCAATGTTCTCCAGCTAAACAAATAGAAGTCACTTCCTTTAATTCTTTTTTGTCTCTCAAAACACTTTATTTTTTAATAAAATAAGTATGAGTAGAGTTTGAACTAAAAGGTCTGTGCTTCATCTATTTTATTATTTTACTGATTTTTTCCCACAACACAGCTTCACACCTAAGATTCTAGAAAAAATTGTGATTTTTTTTTTCCCCTGCAAAGAAAATTAATCAGAAACTCTTGCTCCAATTTGCTCATGTTCAGGGTTACTACTCATTGCCGACATGCTCTGGGAAAGTGGCATTCCTGTTCTGTGAGGCACATCCTAGCCAGAAAAACTGCTTTAATGAGAATTACTTCACTAATGGTTGTGAAATCTCTATCCCAAACTTGATTATTAATGATTTTATCTTACTGCTTTACATACTTGCTGGCTTGAAGGTGGTGAAATGTTTCCAAACTTTCAATGTGCCATCAATACAAAATGTGTGTTTCATATTACATAAGAAAATGCTTATCATACCTTGCTAGTTTTTGAGAACACTGTGATAAATCCAGGTCCATTAAGTAGTTTGCTAGCAGATTTCTGTTTATCTTAACAAAATGCAGGTATACATTTTTATGTATATATTTTTATATATACATAAAAATGTATACCTGCATTTTTAAGCTGTCATTACTGACAGCTACTTCACAAAATCATAAGTATGGCATTTTAGGACCTTAGGCTTAACTTCTTTGATCACCAAGTTAAATACTACACATAACTTATTTGTTGTAAACATTTTTTTTTTCTGGCTGCTGTAGATCAGCAGATTGTTAAAGATCTGGTGATGGCATTTGCTAGACTCTATAATTGTAGGGCAGAATTATTTCTCCTAAACTCACACATTATCTTCTTTCTTTTGTGGAGGTATCCTATAAATTTAGATTAGGACTTCTACTTAAATTGCCAAGATGTGATGTAAAATTCTTACATCACAGAATCATCAGGGTTGGAAGAGACTTTCAAGATCATCCAGTCCAACTCAACATAGCCCCACCATTTTCACCCCAACTGCCATATCCAGGCACCTGTAATACAAAACCCTTGTGGGAAAACAAACTAGTTTTACAGACTGATTAACATATGTAAGAATTTATGGTCTTCTAGTATTTTTGAAATATGAAATACACATGAAAAGAAATGGAATCTCAACAGAGTATATCAGAAAAAAAAGTCCTCTCTCCAATGAAGAAGCAGACAACTTAGAAAGAGGAGGGATAGCAGAAAGAAATGTGAAGGACAATAAGCAGGTCTTGCATAAGAGAAAACAAAAGCTGGTAGGAATTAAGCTAGTATGCTTTCTGAGTAAGGTCACAGGAACAGTGGTCAGTAAAAATTATAGTAGTGTCAGTTGAGTAAGGAGGAGGAAAACAGGATCATAACAGAAAGCACAGGCTGGAGAAATATTAGTAAGATACAGCTAGGGTCTGAAATGGAACTCATGTAAGAATAACAGTGGGTCTTCTACTATTTTTTGTGTTTAGTAGTTTTGCTCTTTCACACCACAGGGTTTGAATTAATACTCCATTTATTTCTGAAACACTATTCCAGAGAACTACAATTACAGCATCAAAATGTAATTCAAAATGTATCAAAAATGTAAACAGACTATATGTGGAATACACACTACACTAGATTATCTAAAACACAAGGATAAATAAGGCTTGCAAAAGCAATAGTATGGCATACATTTTTATATATACATAAAAATGTATACCTGCATTTTTAAGCTGTCATTACTGACAGCTACTTCACAAAATCATAAGTATGGCATTTTAGGACCTTAGGCTTAACTTCTTTGATCACCAAGTTAAATACTACACATAACTTATTTGTTGTAAACATTTTTTTTTTCTGGCTGCTGTAGATCAGCAGATTGTTAAAGATCTGGTGATGGCATTTGCTAGACTCTATAATTGTAGGGCAGAATTATTTCTCCTAAACTCACACATTATCTTCTTTCTTTTGTGGAGGTATCCTATAAATTTAGATTAGGACTTCTACTTAAATTGCCAAGATCTGATGTAAAATTCATACATCACAGAATCATCAGGGTTGGAAGATCATCCAGTCTAACTCAACATAGCCCCACCATTTTCACCCCAACTGCCATATCCAGGCACCTGTAATACAAAACCCTTGTGGGAAAACAAACTGGTTTTACAGACTGATTAACATATGTAAGAATTTATGGTCTTCTAGTATTTTTGAAATATGAAATACACATGAAAAGAAATGGAATCTCAACAGAGTATATCAGAAAAAAAAGTCCTCTCTCCAATGAAGAAGCAGACAACTTAGAAAGAGGAGGGATAGCAGAAAGAAATGTGAAGGACAATAAGCAGGTCTTGCATAAGAGAAAACAAAAGCTGGTAGGAATTAAGCTAGTATGCTTTCTGAGTAAGGTCACAGGAACAGTGGTCAGTAAAAATTATAGTAGTGTCAGTTGAGTAAGGAGGAGGAAAACAGGATCATAACAGAAAGCACAGGCTGGAGAAATATTAGTAAGATACAGCTAGGGTCTGAAATGGAACTCATGTAAGAATAACAGTGGGTCTTCTACTATTTTTTGTGTTTAGTAGTTTTGCTCTTTCACACCACAGGGTTTGAATTAATACTCCATTTATTTCTGAAACACTATTCCAGAGAACTACAATTACAGCATCAAAATGTAATTCAAAATGTATCAAAAATGTAAACAGACTATATGTGGAATACACACTACACTAGATTATCTAAAACACAAGGATAAATAAGGCTTGCAAAAGCAATAGTATGGCATACTATCTACAGTTGTCTTAACTTCTTGACCCATACAAGGGCAATGCATTCGAAGAAATCAAATAATTAACATTTTTGCTCTCTCTCTCTCTCTCTCTCAATTTTTCCCTTTTAAAGTTTTATGCTTCAGCTCTGAAAACAAGCTTAGAAACTGAGGCAACTCTTTCAACTACGTGGAAATAGTCCAGAGTCTAAATGGTGACAAGACACCAGCCAGACAGGGTCAGCATCACATTGAGGATGAAGAGAAAAACTGTAACTTTCTTATTAGGGTAATTGGGAACCACTGTCTTATGACAGGATTAACTTTTGGAAAAGTAAAATATGGATCACAATTATAAGTTAGCATGAATTTCTAAATGGCACGCTTAAAGGTTATGGCCACTACCCCTTAGCCCAGAATGTTAAAAAGTAAGTGGACAAGTGAACTCTCAACAGATTAACAGAATCCTGTAAGAATTTTTCCTAAGCATTATCATTCATCTTAGGTCTCTATAATATGTATTTTACTGATTGTGACTGGATTTGGACTAAAACCAAAATTTAAAACCTCAAAATTAACCAAAATTAAACCTCAACTCCAAACTGTTTCCTCCTTTAAGTAACATAAGAATCTCCAAATATCTCTTGCTAAACCAAACTGTAATTACAATTAACTAACTACTTATACAGATTTGACACCTCAATTATTTAGCAATTACAGCATTTATTCTTCCATTATTTGTCCTGAATTTCCTGCAGTTTTCCACCTTGCATAACATGCATTTTTTTCTGCTTGTTAAATTCCACATTAAAATTTATGGCATCATAAGCCATGGCTGAACCACACCTGCATACTTTGGACAGTCTAAGGGATCCTACCTGAAAACAAATTATCAACAATAAAATTTTCTTCAATGATGAGGATATGTTCATCACAGAGAAAACAAATGCTATAAAGATGAATGGAAAAAAAGAACAATTTTTAAAAGTTTCTGTTGCGTAATTCAGACAGAGTATAATAAATTACAAGGTTCAACAAAACAAGAAGTTAAAATTACTGAAAAACTATACTCCTAGGAGACGCTGTTCTACATGCTGACATGTTATACACAGGATGGAAGTACCTACTTTTATCTTACAAAAAGGCTGGAAGTAGTAGCTCACAAAAATCAGAAGTGAAGAGGACAACAGAAACAAATTATCTAAATGTCAAAAACACTCATGAGGAAAACAATGCTACTTCCTCTATTTCAAGAGAAGTAAGCTAGAGATATTTAATAAAAATGTAGTCATTATTTTCCTTTTGCACAAACAAATCCAAATAATACATAACACTGGACAACAAAAAAGAAGATAATAGACTATTTCACTTAGAAGTGACCCAGAAAATGTTTAAAGAAGGTGTATTTCTATAGTTTCTTAAATTTCAACAATATCATGATGACATAAAAACATCATTAAAACTATGAGTCACATTTAAAATTCAGGGAAAAAAAGTAATTATTTTATTTTCTATTGTAATAAGTAACTTTATGGGAAAGAAACTACACTGCAGCAGTAAGAAAGCTATCACCATTTTTTTTTGTTTATTATTTGAAACACTTAATAGTGTATTTGCAAAAGAGCTTTCAAAATCACTGTATATTTAAAAAATATTTAAAAGCATATACACATGTGCTTGCACATACATACACAATCTATACCTAATTTTTGTTAGGAATCTTCATTTATTTGTATTTTAGTTATATTTGACATTCTATATCTAGTTCTTGTCTTACCATGGAATCAAACTGTTAGAAACACTCATTAAAAAGGATTGTTGAACAGAGGTTCCCTAGGCAGCTAATTACATGCAGCAGCTGTGTAACTCCATAAACAGAATTATGTGCATCTTAGGTTCCATGTCTCATATTATGCAGTATACTATTAAATTTTATTTACATAACCTATATACAAATACGGGATTAATTTGATGCTGTATCAGCTGTAAAATCTGTCAGATACACTTATTTCTTGTTTCAAAATTAGAACCGGTTTTTTGTGCTTTACCTGGCCCATTTAACCAACATCAGGCACTAATCCATTAAAAAAATTCAAACCAAAACACAGAATTTAATTGATTTAAAATAAATTTAGTTGTGCTTGCCTTTTATAGCTTGTGCCTTTTCTTATTCCAAATACAATGATAAAGAATTATATGCTCATAGAAAACAAAAATATATACCTAAATCTTGGAAAGACACCTTTCTCAAAGTGGAGAATCAAGGCCATTCTGTTCCAGTAAGATTCTTCTGATTTGTGCAGCATGTATTGGTCATGTATCTGCAGCAGGTATCAGCTTTAATGAAGGAAATTTATGCTGCTACCCAATGGTAAACTGACCAAAAGATAGATTAAATTCACTTCACTTAAATATCTTATTAATTACCATGCAAGAGAATTCTTGCCAAGAAAATGTGCAAAATTTTTAAAATGGAAAAGAAAGAAGAATTTATTTAATTGTTATGAACAGCAAGAATTCTGCTCAAGGCTACAGTAAATTTTCCAATCTTCCACTGAACAGAATTACAAAGAAACAAGAAATTCTACTAGCAACTTGTTAGTGTTTGTATAAGAAAACATCTAATACCAGTAGGTACCCACTATTGTAACTGCAGCTGAAAAAGCTGTCTTGAATCATGCAGCCTGAGCATCTGCATGTTATTGCCAGAGAGAAGCAACAGTATGGTGAGAGGTACAAAAATACAAAGGCCAGAATGAGCTTTGATGTCAGTAACTACCACTGAAAAGAACAAAGAGTCACCTCTTTACTAACAATGAAGATGGATCTACCTGAGTATATGCTCAGATTAAGGATACTTCAAATTCAGTAAGGTTTCCAGAAGAGGCAGGAAGAAAAGAGTGCATTCCAACTATTGTTAATGATTCATTCTGACAAATGCTGCTCCTCTGCTGCTAAAAAAGAACTTGTAATTGATATAATTTCTTTGGGAGCACTCATTCTGCATAAAAGGATAAACACACTGACAACTAGCTGATCCTAACGTGAAGAAACAGCTTCTGAAACCCAAGGCCAAAAAAGGATGTGCTAGACTTCAAATAGAAACTGTGTACAATGAGTTAGAACTTAGAGCATATTGTTTGAAATAAGGCACAACCACATATGAACATGGGCATAATTATGCAAATTTGAAGGTAGGTGATCAATGGTTTTCCAAGGTATTTAGCAAACAGATACTCTTTCCAGTCATAAGGTTTTTTAAAGCTGGTGTATTCACCAACTGTTTTTGTGCATGCTTGACAGCTCAACCATGACTTTTTTGTTTTAATTTCAAATCTCATTCATACAACATTTCTCTGGGATGAAGCAGGACATCTATCATCCCTCAGGGGAAGGAATTTCAAAACTGTAATTTTCAAAGACACTGTTCTGTCCAGATGGCAGGTGCCAAACATCCATATTTGAATTAAAGAACTTACAAAGTACCTCCAGGAAAGGTACTGAAGGGGTTTTGGACCTATCACTCTCCACATGACTCAAATGGACAAAAGGGATAAATTTTTGCCATTGAACCTAAAGGACAAGGCTACCATCACTCTGGAGAATGAAAAGAGAATGGTTAGTGTCGCTAATTTAGAAATCTGACATAACACATAATTCAGAATGTGTGTAAATTACTTTCAAAACAAAATGCATGTATAAGTCTTGGTAAGACAGAAGGGTTGGGACAGTAGATGAAAAGGAAAAGAAAGACACATCATCAGAGGTGAAGACCTGAGGAATATGAAGTAGGAAATAAACAAATATGTGAGTAAGAATAATTCTGATTGCAGGAGAGAATAAGAATCAAGAGAGCAAAAAGAACTGGAAATGGGAATAAGTGAGACAGCAGAGGGAAAATCAGAGGCAGAGTTGCACAGTTTTAGAGGCTTACTACTGATTTAATCAAAGAATTTTCTACACTGTTTCACGATTTGAAATGATCTATCAATAACAGTAAGGTAGTCAGTGCTTCACCGCACAAGTTGCTAAATTTCTGTCATTTGTTTAAAATGTGTATCTGTGCCACAACTCAAAATATGAACAATTGGATGGCTTTTTTTTCATCTTTCACTAGGGCCTGTGTTCAGTCATTCTATATTAAATCAAACTTCTTAACAGAATTTTATTTAAGCCAGACTGTTTATTCCTGTTTAAATCTTCTAGTCAGAGCACATGTAATCAAATAAGAAACTGCTTATGAATAATTCAAAGTTTTTTAAAAATTGTATTTCCATAGCCATTAAGCAGGGCACAATACTATCCCTGTCATTATCAGCAACTCCTACACTCAAGAAGAAAAGAAAACATCTATTGGACCAAGTAGAACAGAAAACATCTCTTGGAATCAGCCTGAGAGCCAAATTAGTACTGACATAAGAGGAGAGAAATGAGCAACTTGAAAGATAAATCATTATTGTAGAAAAGAAGTTATATTCTGTGCACTAGCATTACTGTGCCATGATGTACCATTAATTTTTTATTAAAAGAAGAAACTGGGCATATTAGCCCATAGTCTCTCGTTTGTCTAGCTACATCAAAATCACTTTGATTTTAACTATTTACATCATCAGTTCTACCCTAATTAGCTAAGTACTGTTGATTAAAGAACAATGTTGAAAACCTGATGTTTTACCAGGAATACTTCCAATGTAGAGCATGCTTGACCAATGTTCCCTTTCAACATAACCAGAAAGAGCTATCCAAGGCTTTTAAGTGCTGGCATTTGTTCCTAGAATTCTAGCCAAATTCCAGATCACTTGGTTACATTATGCTTACTTGAATTCCTTCTATACTTCAAAAACAGACACAGTCTTCTTTTTTTTTTAATACTCTAAAAACATAACCGAACAGAATTGTTAGTACACAATAGCCATACTATTTCTGAAAGAAAAAGCAGTTGCGTTTCAGTAACCTCCAAGAGGATTCTAGTTACATTACACACATTCTTTAATAATGCTAGACGCAAACCACAGTAAAAGAATGTAGGACAAATGTGCACAGTTAATGAGCATTTATTGAATAAAAAAGATAAAATACTAGCTGATGAGGCCCTGAGAGTATTCTAAGTACTACTCAAAATATTTCAGACCATTGTTTATAAAGCAATCCCTCCATAAAATTATATACTTACAATTTAGCAGCCTAGAAAAATCTGATTTATTAACTGGATTTTTATCTTGCAGAAACACTATGCCAGGAAATGAAATAAACTGTGCAAGACAAAAATGAACCATCTGAACTTTACTTACTACTTTACTGCCTTCTTTTTTCTAAAGAATAGCCAGCTGGAGACAGTGTTTATTAAACTACAACAAGCACACAACTATTCTATACATACAAGAATGACTACAAGAAAAATGTTCACATAATTTTACTTCTGACTGTATTGTGACACAGATGTGAGTGGATATGTGTAATTACTAGCATTGACTAAAACCATTGTCTGACAGTATGTTTTACATACAATTTCCTAAGGCAGAGAAATAGTGACTCAGAATTTCAAGACTCTGCTTAAGCCATAGAGCTAACACAATTTGTGTTGCCTCGATCCTCTTTGTTCCATCCCTAGTGCAACACTCTTGGCTAGCCACCTGTACCAGTCACATTCCTCAATGAATCTTTGCTCAATTCCAGTCTCTAATAATCAACTTTTTTATCCCTTGCCTACTGCTTTCCCCTACTACTACTCCTATTATCCCACTAAGGAAGCACAGAATCCTCAACCCAAAATGCCCAACTTTCTGATAGAGAAAAGTAACCAAAAAGGAAAGAAAGTGGTAATAAACCCAAAACCAAATTACTAAGAAGAAGGAGATGCTTAAAAATGGGTAATGAAATTCAGTGGAACCACAGCAACATCTCCAAAATAAAAACATCCTTAATTCCTCATTTCTTTGTTTCATGCACTTGTTTAAAGCTGTATCAATATGCCAGTCTCTACTTCTCCTGTAATTTACTGTGTCCTTAAGATATGTATGTCCTCATTATTCAGAGAGATTCTAATAAGCTTACTACTTCCTTTCGTTTTGCTTATGTGAATTTTTAATGTCAGGCAGCTTAGTTCCTTCTTTCTTTCCACCATTTACACTCAGCTTTTGCTGTTCTGATGCTTTATTTTACTCTTTTGATGCTTGAAATGGTTAAGAAGCATTGTCTACCTTAAAGCTGCAAAATCTCTCAAAAAACTTTCAATCAAAGCCATTAGTGGCTTTTTAAAAAAACAAGCAAACTAACTAACAAACAAAAAACAAAACAAACCCCCATCTGCTTTAGTAAGTCTCTGAGTAGTCTCACAAATTAAGCCAAATGGCACTGATATTTGAAATGCTATCCCACTCATATTCCTCTCCCTGCCATAGTGGATTGTAATTCCTGCCAAGCACGTCACACTGGAGATAACAAACTGTCACTTGAAGCTGAAAAATCCTTCAATCCTTGATTTAAATGTGCAATTGCTATAACTGAACTAAATGGAACCACATTGTCTCAGATACAGCCAGAAAGATTTTGCTAAAGATTAAATTATCTTATTCCTTACTTAGTTATCAGACCAAAAAAGAATCATAACAGTCAGCCACAAAACTCCACTTGTTCCTCACACTGGGAGCACTTTGCCCCGTCTCTTAAAAGCATCAGAACGTCTCTGCACTTCTCCTGCCTTAATCTTGCCTAGTAATTTACTGCTACTTACTCAAGGTGAACCTACATACCGATAATCCATTTGGCAGTACGGAAAACAATGCACCCAGTCACAACACCCTCCTGCACACAGAACACCTCTAACTTTCCAAGCCTCATTACATATTATCAGTATTGAGTACACTTTTTAAATAGAAAGAGATTATTTAATCAGGGAATGCAGGTCTTGCATATGTATTGTATGCAGACCCATTAGTATTGCTAAGTGTTAGTTCTGCAACTACTTGAAGTGGAGTACTTTGTTTTGCAGGACTGGTACAGCAGACTCACACCCCAGTGCTCTTTGTGCAGATAATAAAAAGATTAGAATATTGAAGCAATTGAAGCATCAGTTCAACCTGAAAGTCAGATGCCTAATATTCTTGTTTAAAAATAACAGAACAGCTAGAGAGCTGAAAGAAAAAAAAAAAGCAAGCAGAGGATGCAAATTCAAAATACACAAAACAATGCAATTCTTTGCGTAATTAAGGGTAATCTAATTTTTTTCACACAAAGTCAGGTTAAGTTATGGAATCCCTTACCACAAACCACTGTCAATATCAAACATTTACAGAGACTCAGAATTATCTGCATGTGTTCATGGAATGAAAGGTTAATTGTATTAGCTTAAGTCAATGCATAAAGTCCTTCACCACATTCAATGGTGGCAGGGAGAAAGTTCTGTACGGCAATGGAGTATATGCTAATAGATCTTAGTATATGATTTCTCCCCATTTCTTCCCCAAAATCTTTTATGGATCATTGTTAGAGACAGGAGACCAGAGTACACCTACGTGGGTTATGACTCAATACAACTGTAGTCTTGTGGCAACAGAGAAAACCAATCAGAAGTGAGGACAAGCTCCCATGGTGCTGTTCTAAGAGCCAGCAGGGGCCTTGGAGCTGAGAAATGCACTGAGCAACCACCTGTGGAAACGAGGTAAGCCTCAAGATCATGATTTTTTTGTTTAGAGCTTAATCCTTTTCTGTCCTCAGTACAGACATGAGGACCCAGAAGAGAGTATATGTGAAGGACAAATAAATTAAAACTAAGTTTTAAAGAGGACATGATCATTCAATCATTGTCAGAGGGGATAAATACCCTGAGATTAGTTCAGGTGGTTAGAGCATAGTGCTAATAATGCCAAGGTTGCAGATTCAAACCCAGTACAGCGTGTTTGGTTAAGAGTTGGACTTGGTGATCCTTGTGGACCCAACTTCCAACACAGACTATTCTGGAATTCTGTGATTCAATTATCAAAAATAAAATGAATAATAAACCTGGAGGGAGAAGTGAAAAGAAGCCCTAGGAGACGTGGAGGCTATTTAGCCTCTTTGTAACTTCCCAGGAAAGAGAAAAACCGAGCAAATAATTTAAACCATAACATTACAAGTAAAAGAAGATAAATTATATATAAATATATAATTTTTAATGTATGTTTATAAACAATCTTGTTGATACAGGAAAAAGCAAATTTTGGTGCACAAAAGGAAACTCAACACAGACACTTTTTAATTACTCTGTTTTAGTTTACTGCTACTACTGTTGGCACAGCTTCCTTCTAAATGCAATTTAGGAATTCAGGTATTGCTTCATTTTCCTTTTCTTAATTTTAGTTGTATTAAATTGCAAAATTAATTCCCCCAACAGTTTATTATCTTGAAGATTTAGAAGTATTTTGATTGTCCTTTTGTGATAAAGTTTATTGGTATTCACCTTTAAAACTGGATTTTGCCATTTTATTCTTTATGCATACTGCTGTTATGTCCATGTTAATCAAAACTTATGTCCAAGAAAAGCTGTGGGCTTGGTCACATCATTTTTTGCTCCTCATGTCTGCAGTTTCTTTCAGATGGGCAAAAGGAATGAAATGTAACAGATGATCCCTGACATTTCAATTTCTGCTCAACAGGTTGCTGTCTGATGTCTTCCATTCCTTCGACTACTATAAATTCAGCCTGTAAACAATGCTCTCCTCTTTCAAAGCAAGTCCACAATAAGATGCATGAAGCTTAAAATAAAGACAGAGCCTTAGGTGAATAATTCATATGCATTCCACAACCCCATATTACTAACTAAAATCTACATAATTCAAAGTACAGATTCCTGTGAAAAAACAGTTTGGAATGCCCAGGGGCATTCCTAGCAGAGATGTAAAAAACGGACAGCACAGGAAGTATACAATGTAACACTGGTGTTTTCAGCAAGGGTAGAAAGAGAGAAACACTTACTTTATTTGTTTTCTGCAATTTTTTTCCTTTAAATGGTCTTTGGGCTCAGCATTCACAGTGCAGAACACAGACATCTTTCCAAGTTCTTAAATTCAGGGAAAGAATGAAGTGAAATTTTATTAATCCATTATCCCATCACTTCCCAGAATAAAGAAAGCTACATTAATTTGTTGAAACAGATATAGATAAAACAGCAAACCACTACTGAATTTAAACATGAAATTCCGTATCTTTCTCATAGTTCTATCTTACCTGAGTAAGATTTTATTATGTCATCTCAATAGACAGAAAAACTCAGGTTAATTTTAAACAAAATCAGGTGTTTAGAAATGCACTGATTATGATAATGAACTTGAAGGAATACATTCCATTTAAAAAAAACCTAAAGACACAGGAAGTACTAGCCTTTCAAAGTCAGAGGTGATTCAGAAAGAAGTTATATATTTAATACAAATCAATTCTGGTTTGCATGTTTTAAATTAACATAAGCTTCTGAAAATGACTACTTGTGGCAACACGTAACTGTATATCAGCATAAATACATATACATTGATTTCTGGAGTCATGGGAAAAATTCCATGATGAAGCTAAAATATGTTTGTTCTTTCCTTCCAAAAACACCAGAAAAACACTCTGATGATAGATTTACCCACTACAAATACAATCATAAAAATATTAAAAATTTGAACCTTTTTCTTCCCCTAAAGTGTGTGTATTTTAGTAAGTTCAGGTATATGCAAAACTTTGAATTCTTAAAAGAATATAAATATCAATTTAAACGTCTGTCCTAAAAGTACTTCCTCTCTCTTGAGGTTTTCTGTTCAGTCAATCACATGCCACCGACTTTACACTGACCTTTTCAAGGTTTATAAATACCTGCTCAGTTATACATTTATATTCTTATTCTCAATTTGATTTAAAGCACACCCTCTGTCAAAGCACACAGATTTAATCTGAGGAATTCTGTTTGTTCTCAAGGAGTAGAATCTGTAACATTCCAAGTTAACTGTCACTTTTGAAAATTATCTTCAGCTTGTTGTCTTTCGTTAGCCACTAAATCACCTTGTTCCTGCCCTTTTGTAGCAAAAATAATTTTTCACAATTCCGTATTGTGCTGAAAGGCACTTGAAAACTTGAGTAGTTAAAATAACTTTTCCAATTAAAAAAAAAAGGCCAATTTAAATACCCACTGCGCGCAGTGCATTTTCCAGACGCAGCTCTCTTCCCTGCCGCTCTGGCGTTTTATTACAAACGCTTCAAGCAGGAGCACGGGAAGCAGTGCCTGGCTGTTTCGGCGTGACTCTAAAACAAAGATGACTTAACGCAAACACGAGCCGAGCCCTCGGCGGGGCTGGGCTCCGGCCCGAGCAGCTGTCTGGCCGCCGAGCCCCTCAGGGGCGGCGGGAGCGCTCCGGCTCTGCCCGGCCCTCCCGCCGCCTCCCCTCACGGCGCCAGCGCGCCAACAACGCGCGCTCCCGGCGGAGCGGATTTGGGAAAATCGCCCCGGATTAATGCCCTTTCTCCCGACGGGCTGCGCTTTGCAGAATCACAAGAATCAGAATCAGAAGAACCAGAATCACAAGAACCAGAATCCCAAGAATCAATCAGGTTGAAAGAGATCTTTGAGGCTGGTCTAGCGCACCCGGTGAGCCAGCACCCCCGCGGTCAAGCAGACCACGGCACCGAGTGCCACATCCAGCCTTTCCCTGAACACCTCCACGGACGATGACTCTACCAGCTCCTTGGGCAGCCCATTCCAGCGCCCAGTCACCCCTTCTGCCAAGACATTCCTCCTGATTCCCAGCCTTTCGACCTCTGCCCTGCACCACCCCCACCAGCTCACGAGCAAACACGGAGGGCGCCGGGCTCGGGGCGGAACGGGGAAGTGCCTGTTTAAACAAACACACGTGGAACGCACAGCCGGGGCACGGAGCGCTCCCGGGGCAGGCAGCTCCGCGCCAGCAGCCCCGTGGGACTCCGAGGCGGCGGGCAGAGCGCGCAGAGAGCGCGCACGGACCCCACCGCGTCCCCCGCCGCGCCGGGCCCGCCCCAGCCCCCGCCCGTCCAGCGCCT